>NC_139586.1:26752448-27289948 GCF_946808225.1 Silurus aristotelis | reverse complement strand
TCAAACACTTCCAGTTGACATGTAAAGTGCATTTTAAAAGTCAGGTGCAATGCGGCATCTTGCACAACCAGCGAACGAGAAAAAAAAGATCTGATTTAGATAGGCTTGCTGGATCTTTCCTGTGGATTAATATGGCCACCCCTATGCTGTTTTTATTGCTCTCCTGCAGCTGAACTGTATCCCTCCAGATGCGTGTAGCGAGTTCGGTTTCTCCAAGAAGGGCCAGTTGATTGTGAGCGCGAGTCGCCCCGGAAGCAGTCTTGGCTCTGTCGTGTCCAGCGGAACAGCCGTGTCTTCAGCCTCCTCTGAACAGCTCCAGAGGTGGCTCCATGTTAACGCAAAGGTGAGTTCCGATCGCATATGGTTCTGCTCCAAACTGTTACCACAATGATGGAGGCTCACAATTGTATAGGGTTTAAATTCTCCCTTCACTCAAGCTAGGAGACACAAAACCATCTTCATGAAGATAATAGTGCTGAAATGGAAGATCTGCTATATAGAGCTCCATTTGATTGAAAACATTTGGGACGAATGTGAACCCTGACTGAACCCCAGATCTCCTCACTTTCTCACCTACTTGTGGCTGAATGACTCTCCACAAAATCTCCCCACAATCTAGTGGATCATCTTCCCAGAAGACTGGATCTTATTATTAGAGCAAAAGTGTGGAATGGGATGGTTTAAAAAACATACACGAATCTTATGGTGAGGTGTCCACAAACAATACAGGATGTTGGACGTTCTGATTCAAAAGGTCATGAGTTCAAATCCCAGTTTCACCAAGCTGCTCAATACTGCAGTACTCGATTATTAAAATACTCTATAGCTGCAGCCTAAATCTATAAAATGTTTTGTAAAACATCTATAACATCGTGTAACAGCTTCCACTCAGAGGGAGGAGTTATAGAGTTTAATCATTTTTATACATGTACATATAGAATGAATAATTTTGCATATGTAATATTGTCTCTTTAGGGAAGGACGTTGGAGTATGTGAGCCTGCTGAGGCCGTTGACAGGAGGTCTAGGCTTTAGCGTGGTGGGGCTGAGACCAGACGGAGTCGGTTCTCATGGAGTTTTTGTCAAACAGGTGCAGTTTGGGAGCGTAGCAGACAGGTAAAGTTCAGAAGAAAGAAAAAAAAAAGATATCCAGTAAACGCTCTCTCCCCAAAACAAGCACGAGTTAGATGGGGGTTTTGTGGCTTCAGTACACAACTCAATGTCTAATTTTACATACCAATGTTTAATTGTTCTTATTTGCTATAAGTTAATATTCAGCTAATATTCAGTTATTATGATAACGCTAAATACAATTCAAGATACAATTAAAGTCCACAATTTTGCAATTAAGAGCAGTTTTAAGTCTTTAAATGTAGATTAAAATTTTTTTAAATAAAGATTTTATTTAAGCAGAATTGTTTAGATTATTTTAGGATTGAAAAACCTTTCAGAGAAGCACCAGTCACCCATCCTGTCCTGTACAAGTGGGTGAAACCTGGAAAATAACCATATTTGGAGAAACTGGAGTGTATATAACCCAAAAACATGTAGGTACAAAACAAAACAAAACAAAAATTCCAAAATTAGATTTAACATTGAGCATGTAACAGTTTATTATGTTACAGCTATACATGGGTCTTCAACCGGTGGTCCTCTGCAGTACTGCAGGGGGTCTGCTAATTAATGTCAAATCACAAATAATAATAAAAAAAAAAAAAAAAGATATGTTCTGTTTAACACATTTTGTATCAGGGGTCCCTGCCCCATGTCTCCACCACTTCAGTTGTCCTTGATGTTCAAGACCCCCACAAAAGACACCTTTTTGCCTTTTTCATCAAATAAAATATTTGTTTGTGCCTAAAATATGTGCTGTTTTAATAATCAAATCACATCTCACACACTTGTACTCAGAGATGGCCGGCTACAGGAGAATGACCAGATTCTGGCCATCAATGGGATTCCCCTGGATCAGAATGTTACCCAACAGCAGGCGATTGCTTATCTTCAGCAGCAGAGGGACCGAGTGGAGCTCGTAGTGGCCAAAGAGTCTTTACTCAAGCCACACCTCCCTCCATCTGGATCCATTCAGACAGTAAGTCATTTCAGGTGATTTCACCACAGTGAGATAGTGTGAGAGTGTGTGCTTTTATTATCCAGGCTTTTTATATCGACTACAAAATTGCTCTGCTGCATTTCTAACCATTTTTCCCTTTTTTCTCCTTTCCTAATCTCTATTTGCATTCGTAAATGTTATTTCCCCTGATTCCTCCCTGTTCTTCTTCTTCTTCAAATTAAGCGAGGTTATGTTGGCCGGTATCTCGAGTCCTCATTACTCGCGTGTTTTAATTAGACGTTCCCTCTAAGAATGAAGCTCGAACACCTAGAGGGAGGAAAAACACACGCAGGTAATTTTCGACCCGAGCCGGAGGAGAAAACCAAAATGCCTGTTGTTGATTGCCTGAGCGATCCTTTTGGGGTGGGTGGGGGGGTGGTAATGAGAGAGAGAGAGAGAGAGAGAGAGAGAGAGAAAGAGAAAGAGAAAGAAATAAAATCTTTGAGTGGGATAATGAGCCTGGTAAAGATCAACAGCCATGAGATGGAGCTGATTAACTCGAGCCTCTAACAATAAACGCGATCGTTCCCTCTCGTCCACTTTAATTAAATACAGCTCAAACGAAGGTCTTGGTGTGAATACACACAGAGGACTCTGTGTGTGTGTGTGTGTGTGTGTGTGTGTGTGTGTGTGTGTGTGTGTGTGTGTGTGTGTGTGTGTGTGTGTGTGTGTGTGTGTGTGTGTGTGTGTGTGAGAGAGAGAGAGAGAGAGATGGATAGACAGATATCTTTAATGGCAGATACATTCAGTTATTTAGATTTATTTCAGCACCGTCTTACTGGGTGTTTTCTGCCTTTTAATGTGCTGCTTTAGCGCTCGTTTAGTTTTAATACCCTTTGGATCGATGCCACATTGTGCTTATCAGAAGCAGCCTTTTTTCCTTGTTGCCACGATGATTTTTCCCTTTATCAGGTCATGTTTAACAGAGCTTGTTGACCATGTTAACTACCCCGTCATTGAAGGTCACGACTGCCTGTAACATGCTAACTGCTGGGAATTAAAATAAGGTGGTAGCTCGATGGATAAGATGTCAAACTTCTGATCGGAAGGTCATGGGCTCAAATCTCAGCACCGCTAAACTGCCACTGCTAGGCCCTTAACACTCAACTCCTCATTTGTTAGTCTCTCTGGAAAAGGGGTGCCTCCCAAAAGCCGTAAATGTAATTACAAAGCTTTGTGGTTAAGGCATTGGACTCTGGATCACAAGTTAACATCCCAGCACCACCAAGCTGCTGCTGCTGGGCCCTTAAGCAAGGCCCTCGACCCTCATCCGCTGAGTTGTAAGTTGCTCTGGATAAGGGGCGTCTGCTAAACGCCATTAATGTAAATGTTTCGGGAAGGGGAATAGTTCAGTGGTTTGGACAGTGGATTTCAGATCAGAAGGTTGCGAGTTCTAATCCCAGCACCATTGCGCTGCCACTGTTGGGGGGGCCTTGACTAAAGCCCTTAATATTTAAATGATTAGGTGTATAAAAGAGATAAATATAAATAAATAGCATGTTAAAATTGGGTGAAAATTTTATTCGGTGCCCAAACAAAGTAGATCAGAAATCAAATTCGAAGCACTCTGCGTGCTCAGCCATGCTCCGTAGAAAAATCTGAGAAAAAATATTAGCTATAGATGCTACAGTTATTTAAGTACGCCGATAAATTTATTGTAACCAGCGCGACCCGCCCGGATTTTTAACGAAGCCACAGCATGTTCTGTTTGGAATGCCTATATTTAAACAATCCCCCAAATCCCCGTTCCTGCCTCAGTGTATTTCTATTCGTCATCCAGCTGAAAAAATATTTTTCTCCGCAAGATGGTCCAGGCTTCTGGGGATCGGCAGTTCATGGTTCTGCGCCTAAAAAGGCATAGCACACAAGCTAACTTCACATTTTTTCCTCTTACTTCCTGTGACCCACGTCTCTCTGTGAACCTGATCTCTAGAATCCTAATTATAGTGCATGAAAACATTTGAGTCCAGGAGGAATAACAGTAAAGCAGTGAGGAACGAGGTCCCCTGAAGTCCCTGGCATTCGTACATTCAGGGCCTGTTATTCCAGCTGAGTCTGATCATTCCAGCAATGGATCTGTTTAGGTTCTAGTTTTTGGTCATTTAAAGTCAAAAAATGAATTGTATTTCACTTATTGCACTTGGAGTCTTGGCTGAATCTTCTTAGGTTCTCTAGCACTACCCCATTGCTCTGCTGCCTCCACTGGCTTCCTGTAGCTTTTAAATCAGATTTTACCCCACTATCAAACAGCACTTCTCTGAACCCACTGCTCCACCATCTACCCATGCTTCCCTGACCCCTCCATCCTCTACCAGTGATCTTTCCATGTTCTACCTCTGCACCTCTCATCCAACGATCTACTCCCCCGGCGCCTCTCATCCCGTGCTCTACTACCCCTGTGCCTCTCGTCCCTCGATCTACTCCCCCGGCGCCTCTAAATGCTCGATCTACTACCCCTGCGCTTCTCATCCCTTGATCTTCTACCACTGATCTCTCAATCTTCTACCACTCCAACACTTATCCCACCATTTCTCAGGGTACAAGGAAGACATGCTTCAAGAAAATTCTACTTGATGTCTGAACAGCTGAGTTACTCTGTCTTTAAATGGCATATAAAATACCTATATCTTCCAGCAGTACTTAAATTAGCATTAGTAAAAAAAAAACCCCAAAAAAATAGACATTGCTTTTTATACTAAATTCCTTCCCAAGAAAGGTTTTACACTGATTGTATTTTCAGTCTTTGTCTTAATAAACCTGTATAAGGATGTATTTATTGATAGAAACTTCGTCTGCCAAATGCTGTAAATGTAATCTATATACCTCAGAATTTATAGCTGCAAGTCTTTAGGTAATTTAAATACAGTCTATTAACTATAACAGCAAGCAGCAGGGGGTGGTGGGTTTAGGGGGTTCCTCCTTTTGTTTTTGTTTTTTCTCTCTATAACTGCGATTCAGAGAGGACCAAAGCATGTACTTGAGTTAAAGTTGAGTTAAATGCTTTAATCACTAAGCTACCTCTCTTAAGTACGATCCAACCGTGCTATCACTATTGGTAAGATCCGTTATCGGTCACCCTTTAGTATGGAGATAACGATCTGGCGCTCAAGTTTTTATTTGGGAAATGGTCTGGTGGTGTGCTTGTGTGACGTTTAGTCCCGTGAGAGCGGCGTGACAACGGTAGAGGGTGGGTTTCACAGGACAGCAGTAAAATTGCAGAGGATGTCGCAGTTTAGATCAGGACCCGGTAATTATAGAAGCAAAATGTTCCCATTGCAGGTCATTAAGAGGAGCCCAAGGAGAGTGCAGTGATTAGAGGCCTGGATGATGTGGGCTAGCAGGTTAGAATAGCCACAGAAAGACCCTCATGGGGCTTGTTGACCCTCACTTCGATCGGTGGCATTTGAATAGTAAGGGCTTTATATGATGTATTCGTTCCGGTCATGCTTGCTCTCACCTGATTACACCATTTATATGGTCTATTAAATCTTTTATTTTTTTGACCCGATGTTTTGATCTTTTTTTTTTTTGTCCAGTAGTTAATTACAGGGAAGTGGTGCTAAGAAATTGCATAGTGGTGAAGCCTCTGCGTTACTACATCTTATCCAGAGCAAAGCCCTTAACCCTCTGGGCTCCAGGTGTTTCGTGGCTGACCCTGTACTCCGACCCCAGCTTCCTAATGTTGTTGGGATATGCAGATAATTTTACTGTGATGTAAAGTGTATATGACAAGTAAAGAACCCCCCTTCCCTCCCCCCCCCCCCCCAATGCATATGAATATGTTCTGCAACCGTTTCGGGTTTCTTCATACTGTGTAAATGCATGCATATTTTCAGTGTTCTCAAGGTGTCTTTTAAATGTATAAATGGAAAGTGGTAGCTCAGTGGTTAAGATGATGGAGTTCTAATCAGAAGGTTGTGAGTTCAAATCTCAGAAGTGCCAATGCTCAGCTCTTGAGTGTGTGTGTGTGTGTGTGTGTGTTAACAGGAACAATGGGCCCACGTGGAGGAGATCGAGCTGATGAACGACGGTTCGGGTCTCGGCTTCGGGATTGTGGGTGGAAAGGCTGCCGGGGTTGTCGTACGCACTCTGGTACCGAACAGCGTTGCAGATAAGGTTCGTAGTTCTGTCCTATACCCTCTGTTTTGAGCCCACACCTTCATCTTCATCATCTTGATGCAGAATTATAAAGTGTAGTGATGCTCATCTCATTTATTGTCCAAGTTTGTTTTTGGTTTAATTTTCAGTTTATTTTGGAAAAAGTTAGAGTAAATACGTGATGTGATTTGAAACCACAAAAAACAAGCTAAATAGTCTGATACTGTGGCAGGAGGTACCAAAACTGGGCTCAGACAAAATTGCACATACAGCTCACCCTGCAGAAAAGCCAATTCACTGACCAGTCCAAAGCTGAGAAAGAGGCTCATCCCATAAACACGAGGCATAAGAAGGTTCAGTACGACTAGATGTTAAGTGGAAAATCCTATATATTGTATCAATTCATCTTATTAGCATCATTTTGACGCCACCTTTCTAGAAACCATCAATATTCTAGAGAAGCGCAGTAGAACAGAGCGCTGCATCACAGACAGTCAGAATGGATGTCATCACTAAAGCAAGAAACGCAATGAACATGATCCGACACGTCTCCTTCTTACTGTAGCCACAAGAGCTCCTCCCGCCTACGTCATCTCTAGCAGAAGCAGTGATATTTACCTTTTTTTTCTGTGCATTACAGGTTTCTTCGGGATTTGATTGTGTTTTTGTGAAAATTTGACATTTTCATTACATTTTACATTTACGGCATATGGCAGACGCCCTTATCCAGAGCGACTTACAACTGAGCAGGGGAGGGTTAAGGGCCTTCCTCAAGGGCCCAGGCATGGCAGTTTAGTGGTGGTGGGATTTGAACCTGTGACCTTCCAATTCAAAGTCCAATGTCTCAACCACTGAACTACCACCTCCCTTGACAATGAAAGAAAACTCAAACAAGCGTTTCATTGGAAGACCCGTAACCGTTTGGGCCAGTCTTTTCTTTCAGGATGTCAGCTTTTTTGGAAAAGGTCCGTCAATGTCCTTTTATCTTAGGATGCTGGTTGCGACCTTTGACTAGCGCGCTTTGACCGTCCAATCGAAGGACGGGAAAATGACGACTTTATTGGATGCCATTGGTTAAAAGCTAAAGCCTTTAAGCAGCTTTATGCTACAGGAGTTTGCAGTGCCGATTTCTGAAGATTCCTTCGGCCTGTGATGTGACTGCTGAATTCTGATTATTCTATATTTTACTCTGCCTTCTAGAATGTTCCTGTCGGCTCTGTAGGTATGGCCGCAATAGTGATTTTTCTATGCCGTTACCCTGATTTTTTTTTAGAATTTTCCAGAAAATTCATAATAGCACAATTAATTCCAATTATATCTTGTATGTGTCTGTCTGCTCAAAACTAGTCAAAACATAACACAGGAGCACTTGTTGGGCATTTTGGTTTTTGAGTTACGCCTCACAATAGCGATAGGGATTAGTCAAAGAACACCGTCTTCTTTTTAGCCTCTCGCACGCACTCACGGGCTTTCTTATTCAGCTTCTTCTTTTTTTTTTCTTTTTTTCTCCTCCTTCTGTCAGTGTCCAGAGCTCAAGCAACAAAACCCTTCTTGTTGAAAAGGCACAGCTCTTGCATTTCACACATCGCTGGATCTTATGCTCCAAAAAAGCTGTCAAAATTGGGCCTTTTGTTATCTTTAGCGTTCGCTATTTCAGCCTTTAATGGCTACACCAGGCCTCAATGCGCTCCTGCTGTCCCGCGCGCACACACACACACACACACACACACACACACACACAAGCCCGTCCCGGAATCGGAGATTTGCCTTGCACGTTTGCGCATCAAAATGCCTTTTATCTCTCTTTCTCTCTTTTTTTCCTCTCTCACCCCCTATACAAAAGCTCCTGTTCTCTTCTCCTGTATGTGTGTAATGATGCTTTTCCTCTCGCGGTTCATCCTGATCGAAGTCTTTAGCCCGGAGGAAATGTCAGTCGGTTTAGTCACGGAAAGCAAAAGCTTTGTGAGCATTTGTGTTCAACTTTGCACTTATTACTGTTCTACACGCTCGCCGGCACCTGCGGACGCTGCAGCGGTGAAATTAGGTTGTAAATCGCAGCTTTTGTACTCGTCTGCCTCGAATTGTTCATTTCAAGGTGTCTTATTTTTATTTTGACGATATTAAAATCCCGAGCCAGTTAACCAGTCTAGCTGCATTAGTGTTAACCACAGGGCATTTGCATATTTATTATTTTTTGTTTTTTCCCTTGTAAATTAATTCAGTTTACCGTAAAACAAAACGTATTAATTCTATGGCAATTTAAAAACAATTTTTTTTTTTTATTCATATTTTCTTGATTCCAGGTTCTGTTTTGCAAAAATTTTACATTCTTTACATTCACTTCATTGAACAGATGCTCGTATACAGAGGGACCTTCAATTATGTCATTTAAACATCTGAGCAGTTGAGGGTATGAAGCCGGCAGTGGCAGATCACTTGTGGACACCTGACCGTAAATTGTAAATTTCCCTTTGGGATGGATAAAGTATCCATCCATCCATCCATCCATCCAAAATTAATTTATTTTCTTTCTTTCTTTGTTTCTTTCTTTCTGTCTTACTTTCTTTCGAAAATTAATTTTCTTTTTCTTTCTTTCAAAAATTAATTTTGTCTTTCTGTCTTTCTTTTTTCTGTCCTTCTTTCTCTCGAAAATAAATGTTCTTTCCTTCTTTCGAAAATTAATTTTCTTTCTTTATTTCTTTTAAATATTAATTTTCTTTCTTTCTTTCTTTCTTTCTTTCTTTCTTTCTTTCTTTCTTTCGAAATTAATTTTCTTTCTTTCTTTCTTTCTTTCTTTCTTTCTTTCTTTCTTTCTTTCTTTCTTTCTTTCTTTCTTTCTTTCTTTCTTTCTTTCGAAAATTAATTTTCTTTCTTTCTTTCTTTCTTTCTTTCTTTCTTTCTTTCTTTCTTTCTTTCTTTCTTTCTTTCTTTCTTTCTTTCTTTCTTTCGAAAATTAATTTTCTTTCTTTCTTTCTTTCTTTCTTTCTTTCTTTCTTTCTTTCTTTCTTTCTTTCTTTCTTTCTTTCTTTCTTTCTTTCGAAAATTAATTTTCTTTCTTTCTTTCTTTCTTTCTTTCTTTCTTTCTTTCTTTCTTTATTAAATTTCTTTTCTTTCTTTTGAAAATTAATTTTCTTTCTTTTTTCTTTCTTTTCTTTCTTTTGAAAATTTCTTTTCTTTCTTTCGAAATTAATTTTCTTTCTTTCTTTCCTTCTTTCGAAAATTTATTTTCTTTCTTTCTTTCTTTCGAAATTAATTTTCTTTCTTTCTTTCTTACTTTCGAAAATTTTCTTTCTTTCTTTCTTACTTTCGAAAATTTATTTTCTTTCTTTCTTTCTTTCTTTCTTTCTTTCTTTCTTTCTTTCTTTCTTTCTTTCTTTCTTTCTTTTAAAATTAATTTTCTTTCTTTCTTTTTCTTTCTTTCTTTCGAAAATTAATTTCTTTCTTTCTTTCTTTCTTTCTTTCTTTCTTTCTTTCTTTCTTTCTTTCTTTCTTTCTTTCTTTCTTTCTTTCTTTCTTTCTTTCTTTCTTTCCTTCTTTCGAAAATAAATTTTCTTTCTTTCTTTCTTTCTTTCTTTCTTTCTTTCCTTCTTTCTTTCTTTCTTTCTTTCGAAAATAAATTTTCTTTCTTTCTTTCTTTCTTTCTTTCTTTCTTTCTTTCTTTCTTTCTTTCTTACTTTTGAAATTAATTTTCTTTCTTTCTTTCTTTCGAAAATTTATTTTCTTTCTTTCTTTCTTTCTTTCTTTCTTTCTTTCTTTCTTTCTTTCTTTCTTTCTTTCTTTCTTTCTTTCTTTCTTTCTTTCTTTCTTTCTTTCTTTCTTTCGAAAATAAATTTTCTTTCTTTCTTTCTTTCTTTCTTTCTTTCTTTCTTTCTTTCCTTCTTTCGAAAATAAATTTTCTTTCTTTCTTTCTTTCTTTCTTTCTTTCTTTCTTTCTTTCTTTCTTTCTTTCTTTCTTTCTTTCTTTCGAAAATTTCTTTTCTTTCTTTTGAAATTAATTTTCTTTCTTTCTTTCTTTCTTTCTTTCTTTCTTTCTTTCTTTCTTTCTTTCTTTCTTTCTTTCTTTCTTTCTTTCGAAAATTTCTTTTCTTTCTTTTGAAATTAATTTTCTTTCTTTCTTTCTTTCTTTCTTTCTTTTGAAAATTTCTTTTCTTTCTTTTGAAATTAATTTTCTTTCTTTCTTTCTTTCTTTCTTTCTTTCTTTCGAAAATTTCTTTTCTTTCTTTCGAAATAAATTTTCTTTCTTTCTTTCTTTCTTTCTTTCTTTCTTTCGAAATTAATTTTCTTTCTTTCTTTCTTTCTTTCGAAATTAATTTTCTTTCTTTCTTTCTTTCTTTCTTTCTTTCTTTCTTTCGAAAATTTATTTTCTTTCTTTCTTTCCTTCTTGCTTTCTTTCTTTCTTTCTTTCGAAAATTTATTTTCTTTCTTTCTTTCTTTCTTTCTTTCTTTCTTTCTTTCTTTCTTTCTTTCTTTCCGAAAATTTATTTTCTTTCTTTCTTTCTTTCTTTCTTTCTTTCGAAAATTTATTTTCTTTCTTTCTTTCTTTCTTTCTTTCTTTCTTTCTTTCTTTCTTTCTTTCTTTCTTTCTTTCGAAAATTTATTTTCTTTCTTTCTTTCTTTCTTTCTTTCTTTCGAAAATTTATTTTCTTTCTTTCTTTCTTTCTTTCTTTCTTTCGAAAATTTATTTTCTTTCTTTCTTTCTTTCTTTCTTTCCGAAAATTTATTTTCTTTCTTTCTTTCTTTCTTTCTTTCTTTCTTTCTTTCTTTCTTTCTTTCTTTCTTTCCGAAAATTTTTTTTCTTTCTTTCTTTCTTTCTTTCTTTCTTTCTTTCTTTCTTTCTTTCTTTCTTTCTTTCTTTCTTTCTTTCTTTCTTTCTTTCTTTCTTTCTTTCCTTCTTTTGAAAATAAGTTTTCTTTCTTTCTTTCTTTCTTTCCTTCCTTCCTTCCTTCCTTCCTTCCTTCCTTCCTTCCTTCCGTCCTTCCTTCCTTCCGTCCTTCCAACCAACCAACCAACCAACCAACCAACCCACCCACCCACCCATGTGAAGCAGATCATGGAGCTGGCTTTGTGCACAGCGGCATTGTCATGGAACAGGTTTAGGTTCAATGACAAAAATGTCAGTATCCAAACGTCCTATAGGATTTTGCGTAGTTTGTGGTAAAAGTTTGTGGAAGAACCTTGTATGGCTGGAAAAGTCCTGCAGTGAAATTGTACCAAATTTGAAATTGATCTAATCCTCTATTCATTTATTTGTATTTATCTCAGGATGGGCGAATGAGGACTGGTGACCACATCCTATGCATCGGGGACACGCCCACGCAGGGGCTGACCAGTGAGCAGGTCGTACAGGCGCTGCAGGCTTGCGGTACCAGAGTTCGCATGCTAATCGCTCGGGACCCTGTGGGCAGCGCTCAACCTCCTCCACCACCCCCACACGCTCCTACTGCAGCCCCTGTTACCTCCATGCTCCCTCCCATACCAGCACGCAGGACCAGCAAGACGGTACGATCACACAGCTGATGCTTTTGTTCATCTTCTCCAAATCAAATCCAAGTTTCTTATGGTTTGATTGTGTGTGTTAAAAAGCTAAACCTTGAGGGCTATGAGATCCATGAAGTTTTGCTGAAGAAGAAAGACGGTCAGAGTCTGGGAATTTCGATTGTCGGTTGCAACACAGAAAACTGCGATGGTATTTAAAAACTAAAAACAAACAAACAAAACAAACGCACAATCATGAAATTATTTCCCAATTAATTTTTTTTCCCCCAATACCTTCTGCAGACGGATTAGGAGTTTCTGTGAAGAGCATCATCCCTGGCAGCGCTGCCGAACAGTGCGGGAACATCATGGTCCATGACCGAATAATAGCGGTAGGCTGCTAATTACTTTTTAATGAGCTCTCCTTTAATTAGCCCTACGCATCTATGAATATTCAGAGTCTCTCACACACACAGATCAGGACACCAACTGAGCAAAACGTCTTTCTTCTCATATTTATTTGGGCTTTAATAAGGACGGGGCGAACAGGGGATTCTTCGAGGTTCAAATCTGTCTAATGCGCTTGTGAGGTGGAAAGCTTGTGAAATGACTGTTACTTCAATTCAATTTTACTCAAAATACAAGTGAAGTTACCAGTTGACTAAAATCTACTTAAGCAAAAGTAAAAAATAGCTTGTTTAAGTATATAATTTTGCCTTTTTCTTTTTGAACAGCTAAACGGAGTTAACCTGCAAGGCTTCACCAGCCAGGAGGTCCTGGATGTCATGAGGCAGTCGGGTCAGAACGTGAAACTCACTCTGGTCCGCAAGATCACTTCGCCCTTGAAATCTCCAGTGGAGATCTCTCTGGACAAAGGCAAGCTCCAGGCGTGGCCCAGTGATCAATCGCTTCATAGACACAAAATGGTTAAAAGTATTGGGACACCTGAGTTTGTTTGTTTTTTCCCCTCAGTCACGTGGTTCTTCCCACAGACTATTACCACAAAGTTAGAGGCACACAATTGTATAGGACCTCTGACTACAGCACTCTCTGATCATCAAATGAAAGGATGTGAAAATGACGACGTTGCGGTTCTCCTGCTAGATGACCTCCAAGTCGAAATATGGGATTGGATAAAGCAATAGCTTAATTCTAAAGTATTTTAGGCTTCCAGAAATCTGATTGGATAGAAACTCTAATGCATACAGACTCTATTTGCAGTAGCAAATAGACCAAGTGACCAAGAGAAAAGCTATGAAGTGTAAAGAGCAGGCTATTGGGAATAATTTCATACATATTTATAGACAAAAAAATAAAATGCACGTTTTTGATAATATAAAATGAACCTGTTATATGACGTGCAGCCATTTGTTACTTAGGAAAAAAAAAAAAAAAAAAAAAAATATATATATATATATCTAATCCAAGTAGCAAAGCAAGATTTGTGTCGAACTGGTGTGTTTGTGTGTGTTTGTGTAGTGCAAAGAGAGCCGTCCCGGGTGTCTCTGAGGAGATCTGCAGAGATCAAGGTGCGAGCAGATGTTCAGATGGCCTCCATGATGGAGCCGGCGGACGCGAGTCAGACCGCGATCAAACAGCCGTCTTCTGCGAGAGGTGAGCTCACACGTTAATCTGCATTTCCCTTTATCTCAGCTGATGTATGCTGATGTACAAGATGGGTATGAGACGGAGTACAGCAGTGAGAACAAGATGAATTACAATCCCAATTCCAAAAAAGTTGGGACACTGTGTAAAATGTGAATAAAAATAGAATAGAAGTAGAAAAGAAATAAAATGGAAGTGGTGCTTAAATTTTTTTGGCTTGAGAGCTAAAATAATAGAAATATAATAAAAAAAAGAAATATAATTAAAAAAAAAAGGATAATATAAATATATATATTGTAACGGTACACAAAATTCATGGTTCGGTACATACCTGGGTTTTTTTTTAATTTAAATTTTTATTTTTTTTACAATTTTAGTACAGTTAGGCGGAAAGAAATCACACAAAATGTTGTCTTTAAAAAAAAAATATTTATGCAGATATATTTATTATTATTATTATTTTTAACATTTTGTGAACATTAACAGTAGACATTTTATTTTTACAATTGAAAAATAAAATGCCTGCTTGATTTAAATAATATATGAATAAATATTTTATAAATAAATGTAATCACCGTATTTTCCGGACTATAAGCCGCTACTTTTTCCCCGCGCTTTCAACCCCGCGGCTTAAACAACGAAGAGGCTAATTTATGGATTTTTCCTGGGTTTTTCCCGGTTTCACAAACTTCAAGGCAAAAAACTGAACCCCATAACATTAGACCAATAAAATTGCGGAACGGGTTCAGGTGAACCGATGAAACTCTTTATATTAAATCAGATGCGCTCCCACTGAATCGGGCCGCACCACGTCATAAACATGGATGATGTTCCTCTGACGTTTGACCTGCCGCTCACTCGGACTGTCTACAGGAAATGTGAATCATTCGTCACGCTGAAAACAACCGGGCATGAAAAAACACACTTCACCTGTGTTCTGAGCTGCACGGCATCGAGAGAAAAGATTCACTGATGGTGATTTTTAAACGCACGACGATGCCAAAAGAAAAACTTCTGAGAGAAATAGTTGTGAAAGGAAGGAGGAAGACTGAACAATGGCTTTCTTGGTAGGCTACTGTTTAGATACAAGCCGTGTAACAGACACTGTCTTTTATTAAAGCCTGTGTAAAGTTCATTAGTTTCAGTGTAGACCTGCGGCTTATAGACAGGTGCGGCTTATTCATGTTCAAAATAAACATCTCTGTAAAATTCAGTGGGTGCGGCTTATATTTTGGTGCGTTTAATAGTCCGGAAATTACGGTATACAAAAATAAAATAAAACAAATCAAATTAATTCAATACACTTATTTTTGTATTATATTAATTAAATAGAAAAATCATATTAGTTTACATTTGTTAGACCTCATCTGTTGTGTGTTTGTGCACGTGTGCTTTACATTCAATATGTATTATGTATTTTCTAAAAATGTGTTCTATTTAGATGTACTACTTATTCAGATACTTTATCGAATGTCTTCCATCCTTCAACTATGCACTTTCTTGATATGTGGGATTGTCAGGATTTTCTTCCTTTAAAAAAAATAAAAAAATCCTTGAAGCAAACACTAAAGAATCCATATCATGAGACTGCCGTAAAAAAGGGATGTGGGCAAAACAAAATCCGAGTTTGACTACGCATTACAAATTGAATTTCCGGTACGGCAACTCACTCCGTACTAAGTCTATTGAATTTTTTTTTCCATTTCCCTTGAATTGTTGTGTATGTTTAATATAATAATAATAATTAAAAAGAAACGGTGACACTGAGCTCAAAGTGCAAGGCCGAGGCTAATAAAACTTGCGGTCCGCCACTTAATGTGTTTCTAATGGAACTCTGATTTTAACTAATCATCTGAGATATTGTGATTTGTGGTGAGAGTAGGAAGCAGGTTGAGAAGATCCTGGAGAAGTGGAGGTACACGCTGGAAAGAAGGGGAATAAAAGTCAGTAGGAATAAGACAGAGTACATGTGTGTGAATGAGAGGGAGGGCAGTGGAGTGATGCGGTTGCAGGGAGAAGAGATGGAGAAGGTGGAGGAGTTCAGGTACCTGGGATCAACAGTGCAAAGTAATGGAGAGTGTTAGAAGTGCAGGGTGGAGTGGGTGGAGAAGAGTGATAGCAGGAGTGATTTGTGATAGAAGAGTATCTGTGAGAGTGAAAGGGAAAGTTTATAGGACTGTGGTGAGACCTGAGATGTTGTCTGGTTTAGAGACAGTGGCATTGAGTAAAAGACAGGAGGTGGAGCTGGAGGTAGCAGAGCTGAAGATGTTGAGGTTTTCGTTGGGAGTGACGACGATGGACAGGATTAGAAATGAGTTTATTAGAGGGACAGCGCATGTAGGACGTTTTGGAGACAAGGTGAGGGGGAGGAGGGACATGGGGTATATCAGTAGGAGAATGCTGAAGATGGAGCCACCAGGAAGGAGGAAAAGAGGAAGACCAAGGAGGAGGTTTATGCAATATGATCTCTAAGTAAAAATTATTGCATTCAGTACACCTGTGCCACCCCTTATATAATCTACCCATACGTCCTTTGCATCCACTGATCTACCCAAACTTCCTTTGTGATTCACCAGTCTATTGAGGTGTTGGGGATCCTGCAATGTTATATAGAAAACATAGCATGTCTTTTTCAGGGATAAACCACATATTGCATCTTCAAAAACAGCATGGCTTTTTAGTAGCTTGGCTTTCATCAGTGGTAAACACTGTGTAGCATCACAAAATTAATCACATTTTTATTTCTTAAAATGCTACATTTCCTCTGTTTAAACATTGATTTATCTTATTCAATCTGTTGCACATAAAACAGGGGTTTGAGATTTACAGTTGACTGCATTTCTCTTTTTATTTCCATATGATTCAGTGTCCCAACTTTTTTTTAGGAATTTGCGTTGTATTTATTTCGTGTTAATATTACAACAAGAACAAAAATACAAATTTGGCTGCAGGAAACAACATCCATGACATTTCTAATCCTGCTTGCGATGATATTCACTCTGTTTACATGGTACCTCCCTCTTTCTCTATAATACATACATGAATCTATTGTCTACTGCCTTTGGGGGCACTATTGAGATTTGGAAATCCTATCCAGTGATACTTCCCTCTAGGCAGGGGTCAGTTTTTGGGCATTTCTATTCCTTCTGTACCCCTCCTCAACCCCACATTCTGTTTCTTTCCCGATTCGCCTTTGTTTCCCTTCAGCATTTCTGATCCCTACATACAGGGCAGGGATACAGTCATGCTAGCTGGGGGCTATAAATATGGTAACGGGCAGGCTGGGAGCAGAAGAGCAATCCTGCTTGAGACATAAAAAACCCAGCAAACGGCTTGAGTTTCACTCTGACCTAATTAAACTAGACAAGCCCTGGTACCTGCCAAACTTCTAAATAAAGTGTTCAGTTGCAGTGGGGCAGTACAAGCCCAGGCTAACAATGATTGCTTGTCAGGGCTTATTTCCCACTGGGGGCAACTGTAGGACTTGTAAAACGATAGCCGCCTTAAACCAAAACAATCTTTCATTTAATCTCGCGCTCACGTTGTATTTCCCCCCTTCCTGTATTTCTTCTTATACGGCGCGCCGAACCGATGTCGCAATTACGAGACAGGAGCACCTACGCTATACGGACAACAGTTTGTAGACATCTGACCGTTTGGAGACACCCCACAAGGGGGTTAGTAAAGTCAGGTGCTGTTGTAGGTGAGGTGAAGAGGCCTGGGGTGCAGTCAGTGTTCACATTCGTCACGTTCAATAAGGGCTGAGCTGCTATCTCTATAGCAGGAGATCTTCCACTCCATCCCATATAAAGGATTTGAGGCATCTAAAGGTTGCGCCAGAGCCACTTGCGCTTACCTAATGAAGATTTTGGACCTACAAAGATGAGCTTTCGAGGCATCTAGAGACATACAAGCTTCAGTTGGATCCCAACTTCATGAAGATTTTTGACATTTTAGACTCTTACAGCCTCTTAAAATGTTGAGGTTTTCGTTGGGAGTGACGACGGTGGACAGGATTAGGAATGAGTTTATTAGAGGGACAGCGCATGTAGGACGTTTTGAAAACAAGGTGAGGGAGGTGAGATTGAGATGGTTTGGAAATGTGCAGAGGAGGGACATGGGGTATATCAGTAGGAGAATGCTGAGGATGGAGCAACCAGGAAGGAGGAAAAGAGGAAGACCAAGGAGGAGCTTTATGGATGTGGTGAGGGAAGACATGCAGGTAGTTGGTTTAAAAGAGGCAGATGTAGAGGACAGGGGTGTTTGGAGTCGGATGATTTGCTGTGGCGCCCCCTAATGCGAGAAGCTGAAAGAAGGAGAAGAACTAGAAGAGACTCTAACAGCCTCTTAATCAAGACTCAAAACAACATTCTACAGATGCTGTTTCCCCATCATTTAATATTTCGAGGCTCAGCATGGAGTTGGTGGTGTTTTAGTGTTGAATCTGGAATGATCTCGGATGTTGAGCTAATTTCTGAGTTACTCAGGAATCCAACTTCGACTGTAGAAAGGACTTGTATCGCACACTCCAGTGCTCATGATCTTTCTCACTCTCCGGTGTTTGTAATGTTTTAATGGTTTATAATCAGTTTCTTGGTGTCAACCAGATGATTGGTTCGACTTTTGAATCTCAAGGTTTCTTCCTCATATAATCCAAGTCGCCCTGGACTTGCTAATCAGGGATAAATACAAATAAATGTAAATACAAGTGAAGTTTGTTTTAAAATTCTTGCTTTCTGTAAAGCTGCTTTGAGAATATGTGCATCGTTTAAAAGCGCAATAGAATTTTAATTGAATTGAATTAAAGCACATGGTGCTGGTTTTTATTTTCCTCGGTTGAAGTGAAGGTTTGTGAAAGAACCTTATATGGCTGCAAAAGTCAGATGTCCCAATACTTTAGGCCCTATAGAGTAGGTGTGTGTGTGTATATGTGTATGTTGGTTCTCAAATTGAAAGCCTTTCTGTATGGTATGTACGATAAGACCCTGAAAAGAGATGTGGAACAGGATTCAGTCCTGTGTATAAAAGTGATAGCTGTTGGTTTTTTTTACTCTCCACCACCAGCTTTTATACCCCGAATCACAGTAATAATACAGAATCCAATAAACTGTTTTGTGCTTGAAAACCCGATTCTGAAAACAGTTTTCTATGATTAGATCATGTACATATTTATTTATCTTTTTTTAACTCCTCCAGATCAACGAGGGGCATTAGGCCGATGGTTTACTTGGTGTTTCCGTATCGGTTTTGTTACTGGGTCGGGTTGCGGGCCCAACGCCCACCCTCTTCCTTTTGCAGTGGGGCTTGGGACCGTCCATAGCAGAGTACTTTATCCCCATTCCCACAATTAAGCACTGACTGGGGGGTTAAGGGCCTTGCTCAAGGACTCACGAGTGGCGGTCTGGTATGACCGGGAGTCGAACCTCAAAAGAACAACTCCTGGATCACCAGTCCAATGCCTTAACCACTAGGCTAATACATATACTCGTACATATACTGTAGTTAGCCTTAATAATATACCATTATTTATTTATTTATATATATATATATATATATATATATATATATATATATATATATATATATATATATATATACATACACACACACACACACACACACCATTAGAGGTTGACAAAACCGATGAATCGGCACCGATATTTGATTGCTGGAACTATCGGCTATCAACAAAAATCTATACCAGTAGTTTTTCCGGGTTGCGATATACAGTATAAGAGTCGTATTATATATATTTATTTCATTTTGCACATTTTCGTGATTCAGTACTATTTCTTTTATTTTTTATAATGAAGTTCAGTACTATTTTACATGGAGTTTTTATTTTTTTTCAAATCCAATATCCATCTGTTGATTAAATTTTATCTGTAAAATTGGCTGACCTCAACATACCATAGTCGAGGTGGCAGAGCAGTGGTTAAGGCTCTAGGGTGCTGATCAGCTGCCACTCTTGATGTTCTTGAGCAAGTCCCTTAACCCCTTAGTACTTAAGGAGTGCTGTATCACGGCTGACCCGGCGCTCTGACCTCAGCTTCCTAACATCACTGGGATATGCGAAGAAACAATTTCACTGTGCTGTAAAGTACACGTGACGAGCACAAAGCAGCGTCCTTTCTTTCTAAAGCGTAGCGCTGCAGGACATGACGTTAGGTAGTAGTTTCTTCACTTGCCGCAGCACCTGGCCTGCAGATGTTCACTGGAGTTTGACATTCGAAACCTGAAAGCGATGCATTGCTGTATTAATGTAGTCAAACACTTATGATGAATGGTGTTGTGAGTGCTGGTGTAGAAATGCTAATTTAATCAGGTCTATGTGCTTGGGCCCTTCATCTTTTGTGTGTGTGTGATTAATTTTCTTCGCTCGCTCGCTCTCTCCAAGTTGTCAGAGCGAGATGATTGGAATGACTACACGTGTAAAGGAAGGAGGTTGCTTGTCATCCTGGGGGGGGGTGAATTACAGTAGCATTATTGCACTTGTCTGTAGCAGAACTTCCCAAGCTCTTGGTCTTGAATGTTCTACACAAGTCGTCCATTAATAGACTCATCTGCTTCTTCTCGCCTCTCCGCATGCGTCTGATCTCAGACAGGAGCCTGGCGGTTTTGTTGTATTGTTCCTGATACGGTTTCAGTCCACATGACATCCTTCGTGTAACACTGCAGAACCTTGTAACGCTAAAGTCATGTCGTTTGCTCCTCTTTTGACGACACCAAATAGATTGAGATTTAGTTAGAGTTAGGTTCGACTTTTCAATCTTACAATGATGGCAACAAAATTGTAAAAAAAATTTTTACCGCACCCGCTGTCAAATACATCTCTATATTAGGGAAGGTGAAATTCACCATCGGCATAAAAGTTACGATTTTAAAGTGTGCATCAGGCACAAGTTGGCATTTGTATCGCAATACATAATTTTTAACATATTTGCATTGGTAAATAAAAATGTACTTCTATAGAAGTATAAGTAAAAGCACTACATTTACCACGATTTAGAAATGAGTCTATTATGACCATTAATTTGTGAGCAATATCTGATATGTAGATCGATTCTCGAACGCGAAACCGAGGGCTGCATTTGTTGATTATTTTAGTAATCGAGTATTCTAACGATTATTCCAACGATTAATCGAGAAATTGGATAGGACGTACTTTTTCTTCATTAAAGAGCAACACTAAACATACAAGAAAAAATAAGACGGGTCTCTTAATTTGAACGTCATTTGTTTAAAAAAAAAAATATATAAAAAAAATTTAAATTGCAGTCTAAAATTTAGTGCGGGTGGTGCGTCAGTAATAATGGTTCGTGGGGAAACGCAGCGCTCCATGTGTAGTTAAATGGACTAAATGAAGCATCGAGGCAAAAAATGTGTAGGGCTTGTTGGCTGAAATGATCCCTCGAGTAATTCGAATATTACGGAGGAATATTTGCGAAAAGGCCATGCGTTCGAAGTCAGAAGGCACATAAATAAATCGATGATTTGCCGTTTGTCTGAGCAAAAGGAATAAAAAAATGCTTTTTGTACCACAGCAGCCTATTTTTTTTTCCATTGTGTTGAACCACATTGTTTCAAAGTCTGATCGCACTGAATCGTATCTGTAGCTGCTTCACATGCATCATTAATGTATTATATATTTAGCTATGCATCGAGATATGAATTGCATCGACCTCAATTATGGAGTTGTACAGTTGTAATATATCGTTTATCGAGTTTATACGGTAGGGTGCTGTAAATTTCTCGTATTTTTTGCTCAATTATGTAGTGTAATTTGTTCAATTATTAATAAATGACTGTATTTTACCCCACACTGATCACAATTCTTTAAGACTTCTGGGTCTCGATTTACCTTATTTTCAAGTTATGATGGAAAACATCTCCATTGAAATTCAGAGACCACCTGTATTGTTTGCTCAAAACACCTTTTTTTTTTGTATGTTTTTTAGTTCTAGAGCCAATTCCACTGACCGAGATGGAGTTGCGGACCAAATGGGAGCAGGCGCTCGGCCCTCAGTATGACGTCATGGTAAGAAACTGTGGAACATCTTTATTTTCTGAAGGAAATCTGGGTGCAGCGTACATGAATATCCTATAAGACAATACAAATACACAATTCCTCCAAGAGTTTTTTACACAAGATACCGAATGCCAGGAGGGCGGAGGTGAAACTCATGATACATTGGGTGGGAATCCTTTAACAAAATGCTCTGGGCTTTACTCAAAACCTGTGTATGATGTAAATGGGCCGGAGTCATGTGCTTTATCCATGTAATTTGACCTCGCCAGTTAACAGTCCACTCAAGACGATTTGGGAGAATTTGGGATTTAAGAAACCAGAAATAGAAACAATAACAAAGACTCAATGCTACGTCTCCAATGTCGATGAGCATTTTCCCTTCAGCACACAGTCATTTAATGATTTTATTAAAGTGATATTAATGACCTTTTTTTTTCTCCCCCCAGGTTGTTGAACTAGACCCAGTCATTGAGGATGATGCTGAGCTGCAGAAATATTCTAAGGTATTATAGTAAAGCAGATGTTGACCTGTATATGTACGGGCATTTATTTATTTATTTATTTTTTAAACAATTTTACCCTCCTTTTTAATTTTTTGTCCCTAGTTGCTCCCAATACACACCATGCGTTTGGGTGTGGAGCTGGATTCGTTCGATGGTCACCACTACATCTCTACTGTGGCCCCTGATGGTCCTGTGGCCAAGCATGGTCTACTGCGACCAGAGGATGAACTACTGGAGGTACGAAAATGCTCTAAAAAAAAAAAAAATAGGGGTGTGACGGTACTCGAAATTCAGGCTTCAGTTTTTAAGTCGCGGTTCGCTACAATTTCAGACCAGTTGTTGAGGAAGAAATGCGAACCATAAAAATGCTTGTTTTTTTATTAACATAGTTTATTATTATTATTATTATTATTATTATTATTATTCAAATTTGTGAACATCAACAGTTTACATTTTTAAAACAAATTTAAATAAAATCCCTGCTCGGTTCAATACTACATAAAATGATTTTATAAAAATTGTATATATACAAATAAAATGGAATAAATCAAGTAAATGCAGTACCTTTTTATTATATTGATTAAATTGTCAAAAGGAATTTCAGTTAAATTGCCACAAATTAATTTTTTTTAATAAAAATAAATAAATGGAAAAATTATAGTTTATATTTGTTAGACCGCATTTGGGTAATACAGATGTGTGTACAAGTGTTTACAAATAATATTTATTTCTACTTAATATTTATTTCTACTTAACCGTTCTACTTATTTTAGCGTACTTTTAACAAATGTCTTCATTCCATCATCCTTCATTTATTCACTCCCTTGATATGTGGAATTGTCAGGATTTTCTCTTTTTAGAGAAAATCTTGACGCCGGACATAAAACGTTAAAGAATCCATAGCGCTAGACTGTTGTAAAAAAGCTGAAGTGGCCGTGATTACGCACCTGCGCTCATCAAAGCGCTACAAATCGTATTTCCGGTACGGAGCGTGTAGCAATGACGACACTGCGCTAAATCCCTGCCATTTTGTGTATGTTTTTAAATGTAATAATACATTTGAAAATGCGCTTAAAGTACTAGGTGGTGATGAAAAAACTTTCCTCCACTTAATATGTTTCTGAGGGAACTCTGATTGTAACTATGTTTCGCACGTGAAAAGGGATTGCATTCGGATTGCACGAGTTTTCGTACCAAACCTTTTTAGAACAGAGTGTACCATGTACTGTTACAACCCTAATAAGGACATTTGCTTTTAGAGCATTAAGCAGACACCCTCATCCTTATCTTATTGAGGTTGCTCAGGGCCCCAGGAATGGCAGCTGGGTGCGGCTGAGATTTAAACTTGCGACCTTCGGATCCAAACTCCAATTCATTAACCACTAAGTTACCGCCTCTATACTAACACCTTCGCTTGCAAAATGTTGCACCCTTCTTCGTCGTCCCATTGGCATTGTGGTGAGGAGGTATGGGCAGGTGGCCCCGCGGTTTGGCCGGCCTTCAGATCATCTTTTTTGGCGGCGACCGGTGCGGCTCCTGTCTGTTCTTCTAATAACACGGTGACCTTTGCATCCTGCCAGCCCCAGGTCTCCAGGAAGACGTGCTGCTGCCACCACTGCTGGCACGTAGATGTTTTAGCAGGAGGGCTCCTGAGTCTGACCGAGGCCATCTGCATGCCAGGCCGTGCCTCTGACTCCCCCACTGCCTCTGCTTCCTGCCCCTCCGCTGTCCCTTCAGCCCCACCTGGTCCAATGGCCACGAGCTGCTGTACTCTCGGCCTGTTGCTCTTGGCAGCAACCCTGACAGAACACAAAACCCAGGAGGTGCTGCCATATCTCACTGGTGCATCGGAGCGTTGAGGGGCTTCTCGAGGCACCATGCTAGGCTCATCGAGTATGTAAAGGGCTCTTTTACATATATGTTTGAAATTCCGTGCATCCGTACAACTCTGCTGCTTGCAACTCCTTATGGACACTTCCTGAAGAGCCATCGTGGGCAGATGTGAGCTCAGTGGTATATAATGGTGCTGGGGTGAGCAGAAAGTGGGCTGCAGAATCCTTGGTCTGGGACAGATGGCACAGTGCTGCCCTGGCTTCCTTTAGGTCCAAGTGAATGCCAGAAAAATGGCCTGGCGAAAGAGAGGCGCTTAGCCTTTATTTATGAATGATAGTTGGTCATCTGTGTGCGATTTTGTTTGTTTTCTTTCCTGAATAGTGACAAAAGTAGATCTGCTTTTTTATGCTTTATTGGTTCAGTAATTGTGTGAGCAAAGCAGGCGAAATTTGGACATGTATAAGGCCAATGCGAAGCATCGTTCTGAAAAATCTTTGGTCCAACACAGTTTTTATGATGACCTACAGAAGCACCCTACAGAAATCCCATATAAAAATGGCACGGTTTAGAAAGCATCGATATTATAGAGAAATGCTGTAGAACAGAGCGCTGCTTCACAGACATGAATGTCATTACTAAAGCAAGAAACGCAAAGAACACGATTCATCACGTCTCTTTTCACTGTAGCCACAACTGCACCGCCCACATACCTCATCTCTAGCAGAATCCTCGATATTAACCTCATTAAATGACCCCGGGTTTTTTCCGTGCAATACAGTTTTCCTGGGGATTTGAAACGAAGGCAAATTGTGTGGTTTTGTGCAAATTTAACAGGAAAGAAAGTAGCCGCCTTTCCTAACGATGTCCAGCTTCTCTTGAAAAGTCCGTCTTGTAAGTGTATCTGCGACCAAATCGATTTCTTCTCCTCTGAACATCCAATCAAAGGACCTGAGAATGCCGACGTTATTGGGCACCTGCTAGAGGGCTTTAGTGCCTCCAAATCCAAGTCTGATTTGGTTAAAGCAATAGCTGATTCTGAAGACCTCATGGCAGATTCATGCTACTCTTGATGTGAGGACTGAAATCTGATTGGATAGAAAATTTTACCTAAACACACACTATAGGAAGCAATGAGAGAAACACTATGAAATAAAGGGAATAGACTATTGGGAATAATTTGTTACATATCCATGGACAAAAATGAATTCAAACGTAATTCAGTGTTTCTAAATGCATTTCTAAAAGTATATTAAAACACAAGTCTGTGATTCGTATAGTGTTTAGCCGGCAGAGAAGGCCTTTCTGGCCCTGATGGCCTTCCACTGTGACATTTACAGGGTCTTTTTATTTTTTATTTTTTATGGCTGTTCTTCAATGACGAAAATAGGAACTACACAGATATTATAGATCTGCTCATGATGTATGTTGTGTGTAGGTAAATGGAGTGCAGTTGTATGGAAAGACTAGACGGGAGGCTGTGGCGTTCCTGCGAGAGGTTCCTCCACCATTCACTCTTGTGTGCTGTAGACGCCTCACTGAAGAGGGCATCGAATACCAGCCTGACGACGAATGGAGCTCCGACAGCCCTACAGCTAGCCTACAGGAGCAGGTAATTACCACACACTTGAATTGGTGTGAAAGAACATCTCTAAACTAACTACAGTATCTCTTTTTTTCAGCTCCATGTATGTTGGATGCTTCAGTCAGTGTATTTAAAATCCATCCCTTGTGTTACCAGGCACAACCTGCAGACCTGCCATACAATCAGAGGTCAACCTCAACTTTTTAAATAACGTTCAAACATTTCTAAATGTGTAGAACTTGTTGGAACCAGAAATAAAATGCTGTTTATTTCTGAAGGCTTTACATCACTATGTGATGCGGGAGCTGAAATCTGATTGGATGTAAACTGTAGAGAGAAAAAGCGATATGAAATAAAGAGAACAAACTGTTGAGAATAATTTTGTACACAATCGTGGATAAAAATATATCAAAACCCGCGTCCGTGATGCGTATAACGTTTAGGCCGGCAGAGAAGGCCTTGCTGGCCCCGATGGCGTGCCATATTTATTGTTTAGGTGTTTGTCAAATGTCTCATACTAAAGACATGGAGGGTAAAAAAAGCTTCCGCTGAGATGAGAAGGAACAAAACCCTTCAAGTGAGCAAATCAATAAAAACCTTGCATTATATTCTGATATTCTTATTATATTGAGCACTTGTAAACTCTGCCTCTGACTTTTGTCTATGGTTCATCCTGAAAGGTTCTCAAATAGCTCTGGACAGCACTGCATGCCGAGCAGTTCGGTGGAGCGAAAGTGCTGAGTGGATTGAAGTCGGGTCTTAACCCGCGTCTTTATGGTTATTTATTTTCAGAGCAACGTTTCCTTCTTCTCAGAGCCGAGCATCGCCTACACGCAGTTTAAAATAAAACTCAAATGCTGGACACGCCACTCAAACGTTCTTTTGCTTCCCTACCAGACACAAGTGATCCAGAACGAGGTTGCTGAGCAAAGAACAGCTCCGGAGCAGAGTTACGCCGAGAAGAAGGAGGAGGAAGTGGAGGAGGAGGATGAGAATAAGGAGAGTGGAGATGAAGAGTTGGCTCTCTGGTCTCCAGAAGTGCATGTGCTGGAGTTGGAAAAGAGCGAACGTGGCCTCGGTTTCAGCATTCTGGACTACCAGGTGCGTCTCTCTAGGGCTGTTTTCTCAACATGAAAATAATCGACCTGATGTAGAGTGTAGGTTCAAATCCTCGGATTTTAGGTCACGGTTGCAGTTTATCATATTGCTTTAAAATTTAAATTGATTAAATAAAATTAAGTTAATGGTAAAATTTTATGATATAGTTTACATTCGTTAAACCTCATTTGGGTACTACAAAAAGTGTGTATAAGTGCATGTGTGTGTATAATTAATATTAAATTTTCCAAAGACATGTTCTACTTATTTCACCCGACTTTCATAAATGTCTTCATTCGTTCCATCATTCATTCATTCACTCTTTCGATATGTGGAATTGTCAGGATTTTCCCCTTTGGAAAAAACTACTGGACATAAAACGCAAACGTATTCATATCGCAAGACTGTGGAAAAAAAAACGCAGGAAGTAGCAGCGATTATGCACAAAACAAAATCCGAGTTTTACACCGGACTACAAAACGTATTTCTGGTCTGGTGCGAGCAGCCACAGTGACACTGCTCGAACTCTCGTTCCTTTTTTTTTATTAATTTATTTATTTTTTAGACCCCTGGTATTGTGTATTTTTTTCAATAATAATAATTATTTAAAGATTTCGTTCAAAGTGCGAGGCAGAAAATAAACAAACTCGCGGTCCGCCACTTAATAAGTTCCTGATCCAACTCCGGTTTTAACTATGTTCCGCACGTAAAAAGGATTTCATTCCGTCATATTAACCGAAAGTCCTGTACTGAAGTGGTTTGTTACGAATAGATGTACCGTTACAGTATTTATTCCTGCTGGATTTTTATTGATCATCCTTACAGAAAATGTGTGCTGATTATGTGACTAATCATTGGGGAAGGAAAAAACAAAAAAGAGAGCTGCAATATACCTCTGGAAAGATCTGTTTATCTGGCACCAGGCCAAACGTCAGCCGAGCTCTTTGCTTTTTTTTTTTGTTGTTGCGATAAGCTGCTTTTATATCCTTTCTCCATTAGCGCTTTAATCAAGGGTACAAGCCTCCACTTAAATAGCTTGTTCCGAAGGAAATAAAAGTCAATAATCAGGTCAGAGCGACGTTTATCCACGAAAAGCCACTGTTTCTGCATCTGGTTTATACAGTTGACAAAAAAAAAAAATGCAAGTTTAGCTCACAGGTTTTTCGCCGCGGCTCGTGAAACGGCGCGATCGCATTTTAATGGTGAGACATTCTTCTTCCCTGCTCAGGGGCTGCTCTGAGTGATGGCGCTGCAGTTTGCGTAGACAGAATTACACCGGTGCTTAATGGCCGTCACCGAAACAGTGATCACTTACATTCTGCTTTTCTGCACAACTCGATGAGAGATTGTGTGTGTGTGTGTGTATAAATATATAAGCAATACAGTGCTCCCAGTGTTCCTGCCACTTCTGGAATGTGTCCTGAAAGTCTTTTTTTTCCAAGCGTTTCGAACAGCTTCTGCGGATCTCTGCAGCAGTATCAAAACGCCGACCTTGGAGACCTTGGATTTCATCTTCGGGAAGGCGAAGTGTGCAGAAGCCAAATCTGGCGAGTAGGGTGGGTGCGGAAGTGAAATTGTGCGGATTGTTCTGACGATCATCGTGCGCAAGTTGCCGGACAGTTTGGACATTTTTCGGGGGTTGCGCTTGTTGAAGGTCGTCCTGATCTTTCAGTCGTCTTCCAGTGATGTTCTTCCGCTTGTGTGCGTGATTCAATCATTGATGTGGGAACGCACGTGGTCAAAATAGCACCAGTTGAGCAGCTCCCGAAGTACAAAGAACAATGTCTTTTGGCACATTGACTTTTGAAGTTCTGTGCTTCCTGCGACTGTGCGTGCTGCCTTGTGCTACAAAATTAGACTGGAACCTTTTTCATACTACTTTGTGTAATATGACTGTCAAGGTAATAAATATGGAGTAATTATGGATATACTAGATTCTGATCTACAGTCCCCTCTGTAAACAACAGCAAGCCCAGTTCTATGGTATTTTGCTATACAATGAGACTTTTAGGTTTGAGAGCCGAGGATGAGACGTTAGGTGATGATTTTAGCTTCTATTTCCAATTTCTCACAACTTACTTTGTTTGAATCCTCCTCTCTTTTTTTTTTTTTTTTTTTGTGTGTGGAAAGACTGTATTTGTTGTAGACTCTTAACTAGAGCAGAGAGACGACTATGGGATGAAAAAACAAGCCATTTTTAAATCTGAGAGAAGGAAAAAATAAGCTGAGACATTGCATAAGACATAACCAGCACAACTATTTGGAATGTCCCCAAAAATAAGGAAATCAGATCTGGTCAGCCAAGTAAAACAAAAACAGTTGATGATGGAAACATTAAGAGCTGTTGGGCGAAAAAAAATTACTTAAAACAAGTCAATGACGACATCAACAAGACCAGACTGAATGTAACATAATCCAGACTGTGAAAGCAGAAATATAAAGGGTTTTTCCACCAGAAATACAGAAACACTTTGGCGTCAGTACCTGTTAGGATGTCATGATCGTATCCCTTTTGCTCATGCGATTACAACATGGATGTGTCATTTCAAAGTAGCCGGCGTATTTAACTTTTGTTTAAGTTCTACGCAAACCTGTAGCGAGTTTCAGCCCATTCCAAGTTTAGTTTACTTTGCATGACAAACAATACACATGATAAATAGATACAAAGCCTCGCTGTATCAAGTATTGGTTTACGTAAGTCAAAAACACGTAACAAATACACCGAAAACGCGCTTAAATCACAAATCGGACCCCGCCAAATGCATTGCAGTCACCCGATGCCACTTGTTAAAAGGTCGGACTATCCTGAAGACGCAAACTTTGTACAACATACTTTTGTAAAATATTTTAGTTACCCCAATATCTAATATACTGACGTGTGTGTATATATTACATGTATGCTTTGATCCATTTTATACGAATGCTGCAATTTGTTAAAAGAGCCGGATCGAGACGTACGTTTGTAATCAGGCTGGTTGCATTGACCGTGTTTGATTCACTAAAACGGAGCAGTTCGTGAGATTTGTTTGTTCAGATTACGCTTTATTAGAAAGATTAGAAGAGATTCCTTGCTGTTATTTGTGAATTTTTTTGCTGTTGTTATTTTTGTCATAACTGATAAAATGGTATATAATTTGTGTTACCAGGGCTGGGGTGGCAGATAGGGTGGCAATGCTTTTTCTTAGGGTGGCAGTTACCACCCCGGTGGATCCGGCCCTGCAGAGCGGCGAGAGCTCCTCACAATGGCAGCTCGAACAGCCTCCATATTCTCTGGTGCGTTGCCGTTCAACACCAACCAGGCACTTATTTTTTTTTTCAGGCTAAACTTTGAAATGAGCAGACGGGACAGTGACTGGTAATGACGACGGGATTCCCTTTAAGCAGCACTCACACTATCGGCATTCTTGCGAAAGGTTTTACAGCGAACACTTAAGTGGTTTGGAAACGAGCTCAGACTGGTTCCAAACAATCACAGACGCCACAAGGTCACAAACAAATAGCACCAAAATCTCCGTTTTCCCTGCGCCACCCTGTACCTCCCTTGATCCTGCCATAAAATCGCCGTTGGTTCTGGCATCGAATTAAAAGATCAATAAACCAAAATTTCATTCAAGTTTATTTCTACAGCGCTTTTAACTATGCACAAAAGGCTCAGAGCAGCTTTACAGAAAGGATTATAGAATCAAATTGTAAATCTATGTGAATGATGTGTATTTAGGCATTAGAAGGTATGAGGAAGAAACCTTGACTCAAAAGTCCAACCCATCATAAGTTGATTTACAAATCATTAAAACATTACAAACACCAGAGAAATATCGAAATCCTTATACACATTATTGGGATATTTACATGGTTAAACGCTCCACCACAGCATATACAATTTATTGCCAAAAGTTTGCAGACACCTGGTCATAAGTCTTGCTTTTTGAGCATCGCATTCCACATTTAGTCCCAATTTGCTCTTAGAATTCCCTCCACTCTCCTGGGTAGGTGTTCCACTAGATTTTAAAGTGTCCTTGTACACATTTGGGTGTTAGTCAAGTCAGGTACTGGTGTAGGTGAGCTGAGGAGGCCTGGGGTGCCGCGAGCGTTCACTTTCATCCCAAAGTTGGGTTGAGATCAGAGCTCTGTAGCAGGAGATCTTCCTCTCGAAACCATATCTTCATGGAGCTCTTTGTGCACAGGGGCAATGCCATGCTTGTTCAAGTTCAAGTGAACGCAAATATAGCCGTCTTATTCAATTGTGTGCCTCCAGCTTTGTGGTAACAGTTCGGAGAAGAACCAACATGTGGCCCCAATCCTTTTGTCCATGTAGTGTATCGAGGCCCACCAGCAAGCATTACTGTTAGATACCACCATTATTGCAGATGTTTAATGAATGGAATTAATGAATTGAAGCCAAAATTTGTGATTCGAATGTTTTCTTGTGCAGTTGTATTGGAAGAAATGTATTATGTCCAGTAATAGTAACAGTAGTGAACCACGGGTCGGTAAATAATTGTGTTCATCAGTGTGTGTGTGTGTGTGTGTGTGTGTGTGTGTGTGTGTGTGTGATTTATTTATATATATACATATATATAAACCCAACACTGATCCTACTGTAGGTCTTGTGTTCTTCCTCGTCGAAATTGGATAAACACAGGCGAGTTTATTGTGAGCCCTGTTCACCCGAGAGCAGAAGTTTCCGTATCGATTTTCGGTTCGGAAAGCCTCATCAAAGCGAAAGCGAGGAGAAGTGTGCGTCGCGGACGATTTCGCTTCGCGGCGTATCTTGGGCTTTGACAGTGGGCCGTATTGACCCGTGCACACCCCTCTCAGTCATGAACCCGCTATCTCGACGTTGAGCGCCAGCTGAGCCCCTCTCACCTAGCGCTGTCTGAATGCTTATCTTCCGCACTCGCTTCTCTGCCCATAGGCCTCAGCGTGAGCTGAGTAGCCTATGGGAATTTATTTACTCTGTGCGAGTGTGTGCGCGAATGCAAAATGTACAGTATCTCTGGGGCGGGAGAAGTATCCTGACTATATAGGTGAGTGATGCTTAATAATAGATCTGCCCAGAATGCACAGAGTAAAAGGGATTACTCATGTAAAAGAGAGGCTTGTTTCCATTTTCATTTATTGTCTTTCTTAAACTTGCTCTAGTGCACAGCCTTGTCGTGTGTGTGTGTGTAGGGGGGGGGATTGATTTTGCCGTAGCATCTTTAGTAAGAAGCTTGAGTTTGTAAGGCCGAGCGGTCAGGAGTAGGATCTGCAGACATGCCTACAGCGTTCCAGAAGCTTCTGGGTGAACCCTGCCTTTTGTTTTCCTTTCCTTTTCTTTCCTCTCATTTCCTCTCATTTCCTCTCATTTCCTTTCTTCTCCTGATTTCATTCCTTTCTTGTCCTTCACTTTCCTCTAATTTCCTTTCCTTCCCTTTTTTTCTCATCCCCCCCCCCCTTTCCTCTCCTCTCATTTTTTTTATTTTCCTCTCATTCCCTTTCCTTTCTTCTCATTCCTTGCCTTTCCTTTTCTTTCTTCTCATCACATTTCCCTTATTCTTTCCTCTCCTCCTTTCCTTTTCTTTTCCATTCCTTTAATTTCCTCAATTCATTTCTTCCTTTTCCTTTAATTTCTTCTCATCCCCTTTTCTTTCCTTTCTTCTCCTTGTCTCCTTGTCTTTAATTTACTCTCATTTTATTTTCCTTTTTATTGCCCCACCACACACACACACACACACACACACACACACACACACACACACACACACCATTTTCCCTCCTAGCCCCCCCCCCCCCCCCCCCCCCCCTGTTCACCTGTTCAGTTAAAGTTACCCCAAAGTCTCCGGTCATGTGAGTCAACCCTGTAACTGTAGCTTGATGGATGGGAGCCCACCACCGGACCGACAGCTGGTCTCCGGGTGGATTTCTCATACTTAACGACACCCCTAACCGCACAAGTGCCAAAAAGCGATTATGAACCGATTTTGCGGCTCGTCTCGTTCTTTGTAGTTTGAACTCCAGGAGGATCTCGAAGTGAGAAGCATGATGCTAGGGTTTTCAACAGCTCGTAAATTTAATGTGAAAGGGCCTCTCGGTAACGCTCGCCATGCCGCTGACGGAGATTAATGAAACCCCTTGAGCTAAACACCTGATCTGGAGGGTCACGTCAGGGCGAATTCACCGGAAAGATCAGATACACGTTTCAGTTTTCCTACTGTGAGTTGCTCTGACAACAACCCAAAGGTTATACACGAACTCTCATCTCTACCGCGACTCTGAAAATCCAGGGTTTCATTGTGTCTGCAGGAGTTACAGCAATGTTAACTTTTATAAATGTTTTTAAATTTACTAAAAGGAACCAGGAGAAGCACAGAAAGGGTTGGGAAATCTGACTTCTCCAGTCACATGCGGTTCTTCTCCAAACTGTTACTACAAAAAGTTGAATATTGGAGACTCGTGGTGTCTCACTCTAATCAGCTCATTTAATCCAAACACCTGCAAAGGTTCCTGAGTCTTTAAATGGTGTCTCAGTCTGGTTCAGACTCCACATTAATGAAGGAAGTCTGTTGACTTGACAGTTGTCCAGAAGACGATCATTGACCCCCTGCATATGGAGGGTGAGACACAAAAGGTCTTCACTAAAGAAGCTGCTGTTCACAGAGTGCAGTATCCAGGCACATTAATGGAAAGTTGAATGGAAGGGAAGAATCTGTTAGAACAAGGTGAAGCGAAGCCCATTCAAGAATTTGGGGAGATTTACAAAGAGTGAACTGCAGCTGGAGTCAGTGCTTCAAGAGCCTCCACACACAGACGTCTCCATGGGCTACAACTGACACATTCCTCGTGTTGAGCAGATCCTGAACCAGAGACAACGTCAGAGGTGTCTTACCTGGGCAAAGGACAAAAAGGACTGGACTGTTGCTCAGTCGTCTTTTCAGAGGAATGGAAAGAAAATGTTGCATTTCATTAGGAAATCTGGGTCCCAGACTCTGAAAGAAGAAGAGAGAAGAGGCACAGAATCCAAGTTGCTTGAGGTCCAGTGTCAAGTTTGCACAGTCAGTGGTGGTTTGGGGAGTCCTGTCATCTGCTGGTGTTGGTCCACTGTGTTTTTATCAAGTCCAAGTTCAGCACAGCCGTCTACCAGAAAGTTTTAGAGAACTTCATGCTTCCCTTTGCTTTTTCAGCAGGATCTGGCACCTGCCCACACTGCCAAAAGCACCAAAAGTTGGTTAAATGAACATGGTGTTGGTGTGATTGACTGGCCAGCAAACTCCCCAGACCTGAACCCATAGAGAATCTATGGTGTATTGTCAAGAGGAAAATGAGAAACAAGAGACCAAAAAATGCAAATGAGCTGAAGACTGCTGCTCAAGGAACCTGGGCTTCCACACCTTAGCAGTGCCACAGACTGATCAAGTATTAAGTACATATACAGTAAATGAACATACTTTCCAGAAGGCCAACAATTTACTAAAAATATTTTTGATTGGTCTTGTAAAAAAAAATTTCAAATAGTGAATTGGTGGATTTTTGTTAAATGTGAGCCAAAATCAACATTAAAAGAAATTAACTCTTGAAATAGCAGTCTGTGTGATGAATCTATATAATATTCCAGTTTCACCTTTTGTATTGAATTACTAGAATCAACTTTTTAATGATTTTTCTATTTATTGAGATGCACCTGTGTATCTCCATGGAGCTGGCTCTTTGTGCACAGGGGCATTGTCATGCTGGACCAGGTTTGGGATCAACACCATCTCTCATACATCTACATCAGTATCCCTAACTTCACTAACACCCTTGTGGCCAAATGAATGTCAGCAAGCACACTACAAATTCTTCTGGCACATCTTCCCAGAAGAGTATATGTGGCAAAAAAAATTTGCCACTGCTATTTTGCAAGTTCTCCCACTTAGAAATCATGGAGGGGTCTAAAATTGTAATCGTAGGTGCATGTCCACTGTGAGAGACATAATCTAAAAAAAAAATCCAGAAATCACAATATATGATTTTTAAACGATTTATTTGTATGGTACAGCTGCAAATAAGTATTTGAACACCTGTCTATCAGCTAGAATTCTGACCCTCAAAGACCTGTTAGTCTGCCTTTAAAATGTCCACCTCCACTACATTTATTATCCTAAATTAGATGCACCTGTTTGAGGTCGTTAGCTGCATAAAGACACCTGTCCACCCCATACAATCAGTAAGAATCCAACTACTAACATGGCCAAGACCAAAGAGCTGTCCAAAGACACTAGAGACAAAATTGTACACCTCCACAAGGCTGGAAAGGGCTACGGGGAAATTGCCAAGCAGCTTGGTGAAAAAAGGTCCACTATTGGAGCAATCATTAGAAAATGGAAGAAGCTAAACATGACTGTCAATCTCACTCGGACTGGGGCTCCATGCAAGATCTCACCTCGTGGGGTCTCAATGATCCTAAGGAAGGTGAGAAATCAGCCCAGAACTACACGGGAGGAGCTGGTCAATGACCTGAAAAGAGCTGGGACCACCGTTTCCAAGGTTACTGTTGGTAATACACTAAGATGTCATGGTTTGAAATCATGCATGGCACGGAAGGTTCCCCTGCTTAAAGCAGCACATGTCCAGGCACGTCTTAAGTTTGCCAATGACCATTTGGATGATCCAGAGGAGTCATGGGAGAAAGTCATGTGGTCAGATGAGACCAAAATAGAACTTTTGGGTCATAATTCCACTAAACGTGTTTGGAGGAATAAGAATGATGAGTACAATCCCAAGAACACCATCCCTACTGTGAAGCATGGGGGTGGTAGCATCATGCTTTGGGGTTGTTTTTCTGCACATGGGACAGGGCGACTGCACTGTATTAAGGAGAGGATGAACGGGGCCATGTATTGCGAGATTTTGGGGAACAACCTCCTACCCTCAGTTAGAGCATTGAAGATGGGTCGAGGCTGGGTCTTCCAACATGACAATGACCCGAAGCACACAGCCAGGATAACCAAGGAGTGGCTCTGTAAGAAGCATATCAAGGTTCTGGCGTGGCCTAGCCAGTCTCCAGACCTAAACCCAATAGAGAATATTTGGAGGGAGCTCAAACTCCGTGTTTCTCAGCGACAGGCCAGAAACCTGACTGATCTAGAGAAGATCTGTGTGGAGGAGTGGGCCAAAATCCCTCCTGCAGTGTGTGCAAACCTGGTGAAAAACTACAGGAAACGTTTGACCTCTGTAATTGCAACCAAAGGCCACTGTACCAAATATTAACATTGACTTTCTCAGGTGTTCAAATACTTATTTGCAGCTGTATCATACAAATAAATAGTAAAAAAATCATACATTGTGATTTCTGGATTTTTTTTTTAGATTATGTCTCTCACAGTGGACATGCACCTACGATGATAATTTCAGACCCCTGCATGATTTCTAAGTGGGAGAACTTGCAAAATAGCAGGGTGTTCAAATACTTATTTTCCTCACTGTAGAGCTGTAATCTTACCCAAGACAGAACAGGAAAAGGACGTCTGGTTTTGTTTTGGGTTTTTTTGCACTACAAATTTGTGAAAGGGCGACGCGTCCGAAGGCACTTAAGTAAATTGATGTCCAAATAAATAAACATGAACTGTCTGTAACATGTTGAATTGCAGAGCATCGTATTTGTTTCCTTTGAATCTTTGCGTTGTGTTGAATCGAATAGAAAACGGATCGTAAAGGGGGAAATCGTATCGCGGCGTTGGCTATGCATCGAGATATGAATTGAATCGACCTCCGTTATGGAGATTCTTGGGTCATTTATAGCCCTTCTTTGCTGCCAAGGAAAAGAATGTTAATGTCAAACAGAATGCATTGTTTGGCAGTCAGAATGATCTTACCTGCACATCAGTGCACCATTTAGCAGGATATTCTGGCAGATAGGCATAGATCATCTGCGGGATTTATTATTTATTTACTCTTCGCTTATTTATCTGGTGCTCCTGCAGAACCAGAACCTGACCGAGGGGAAATTTTATTGCCGTGACAGCAAAGGAAATTGATCAAAGTGCGCGTAAATCTAAAACCCGATGTCTTTTAGAAGGTGATTGCATCAGTTTCCTTCGCCGTAACCGAACGTTCAGGTCTGCCATGGGGTGCCCGTTGAAGGCCATCGAAGGTGATGGATTTACTTCCATTTTCTGCTCAGTGTTGTCCATGCGACAAAGACTTGCTAATCTTCCAAGCTTTGTTATTAACACATGGTTGCTTTTTGTTCCCCCACACACCTTTTATAGCCCTTTAGAAATGACGTGATTAGCAGAAAAGCTCTGGAAAGCCAGATGCCCTGCTCTTGTCGACAATACCCCTAAAAAGTTACCCCTTTTGAGATTAGCCGATGTTTAGGTCTCGTGCTTGAAAATATAAATGCCTCGACCTTGACTCTACATCAGAGAGGCACTTGAGAGAGGTTTCAGTTTCTCGTCATTGGTCGCCGAGAGTCGTCCGCTCGTCCTTGCCGTGAGAACGACGGCCCGTCCAGACCCCAAGAGAAGAAAGAAGGGGGGAGGCTGTTGAAAAAGTGATGGAAAGAGTTAATGGAATTTGGTTCAGCAAGATTTAAGGATAAGGCCGAATGACTGCGCAGACAATTCCAGCACAAAGTGGAGATTTACTGCGTGTCAGAATTACACAGGAATTTCCACCACATCTACAGCCTCAGTTTCTAGAAGAAGCTTATAATAGATAGCAGCTGAACTACCTTTCTCCTCTTCCTCTTTCAGCAGTAAAATGAGGAGGTGGCAGCATAGTGGTTAAGGCATTGGATTTTAGATCTGAAGTTAGTCAGTTTAAGTCCCAGCCACATCAAGCACCCACTAGTGGGCCCCTGAGCAAGGCCCGTAACCCCAACACTGCTTAGTTGTATAAATGAGATGAATAAGGGTGCTGAACCTTATTACAAAAATTATTAATTTTAATGCGATGGACATTTAATGTGCAGACATTTAAACAACTCCAATTTAAGCAACGCTGTTTGTATTTATTCGAAACAATAATGCTTTAAAACAGGGGTCCCCAAACTTTTTTTCTGTGAGGGCCACATCACTTTTCTTTTCTTTAATGGGGGCCGGGTCGGTCTGTAACAGGAAATGACACGGAGTCATGGTCGGTGTGACTTCCAGTATTATTGTGGAGATTTTATTATCATTTTAAATGTATTTATTACGCCTCCTAATGTTAGATTAGTTTATTACTTTGTTCTGCACCGTGCAGACACACAAGCGATATATCGCCTATTAAAAGAGCATTGTTACCATCATAATGAGATTTTTTCAAATATTAATTGCTGTTGAAATCAAAACATTTTTGCGTATGCCTATGGTTATATCGATATATATATATATATATATATATATTTTTTTTTTTTTGTTCAACAGTCCAAACTTCAAAGTACATCAACACGGCATTCAATAATCAGCTTTGCTATTACACATTCAGCCACTAGTCACTATCAGTGGAATACAATTATAATTAATTACAATTATAAGCACATGGAAATTAAACAGTTGTTGATCAATCCCACTTATTCAAACCATTTTTCTATGTTGCCAGTAATGATCCCACATTTTCTTCATGCCGCCCTCACTATGCAATCTCCCCAACATGCTCTCGTACGAAGCAATTTCAATCATCCTATCAATCCAATCTTTCAAGTCTGGGGTTTTGGGGCATTTCCAAATGCGTAAGATCATCCTGGCAGCTGTAATACAACCAATCTTAACTAGAGTAAACACATTCTTTGCTATGTTGGGTACCACCGATTTATCTCCCAGAAGGCATAGTCGTGGTTCCACAGGTATGTTAGATCCCATCCACTCTTGCATTACTTCCAGAATTTTACACCAAAATGGGTGAACTATGGAACATTCCAAAATGATATATGCAAATAAGTACCCTCTTCTTCCTTACATTTGCAGCACAGATTATTTCCAGCTATACCCATTCTCTAAAGCCTGTATGGTGTATAATAATAATAACTTTGTAATGAATGAATCTCCCCCTAGCTTTCCTTATAATGGATACTGGATTTAAAACAAAAAGAAAAAAAATAACACTCCATGTAAAATAGTACTAAACTTTATTATTAAAAAAAAAACAGTACTAAATCATGAAAATGTGCCAAAAGAAATAAATATGAATATTTTCTAATAAATAGAATGACATCGTTAATGTTAAGTTATAAATATAATAGTCTCTCATCTAAAACCAAAAGCACTTGACAGCAGTGATTCGCCCCTAGAGGTCGCTCCTGTCATGAGAGCAGACCGGAAGCTGGAAAAAACCTTAGTATGGATATTTGCCGATAGTTCCAGCAAATCGGTGCCTTGACCTCTATTAGTAACTACAAGAAATTTCACTTTGAAAGCCAACGTTTATTAAATACAGATATGATGTAAGTAAAACATATATTTTCTAAATATGACTCTGGCATCGTTCAGTGGGCCGTTACTAATATGTGTGGGGGGGGGAGCCGTAGTTTGGTGACCCCTGCTTTGAAGTAAGATTTCATTTGTAATATTAACAACATGAAGTTAATAAATTATAATAGTTTTGGTTAAAGTTAAGTATTGTTTGTTTAATTTTAAACATTTACTAATACATTTTTACATTATTTGATTTTCATTTGATGTTTTGTTATTTTTAGTTAACGCAGTATGAACTAACATGAATGAGGTGGTATCTCGTGTCAAAACAAACAGCGCTTGGGGTCAGCGATTCGTCTTTAGATGCCACTCTCGTACTGTATAATGGCAGCAAACTTTTTCAGCTGCTCCAGCAACAGACACAACCCGGAAAAACTATCGGCATGGATTTTTGCAGATGGTTCCAGCAATTAAATTGCAAAGTAATCAGCAAAAACGATGAATTGGTTGACCTCTGTCTATATTCAGCATTTTCCACTTACTCTTATCTCATCTATACATTTGAGCAGTTACAGGTTAAGTCCCTTGTTTAAGGGCCTGGCAGTGCACCTATGTGGTGCTGGGATTTGAACCTGTGACCTTCTGGTCAAAAGTCTAATTCCCTCTTGTCTACAGTAGCTTTTCTGCCGGGATTGTTCGGATTGGTCAAGAAAGCAGCTACACTCTCGGTTTATATGAACTCCATGAGCTTCACTCAGGCCGAAACGTAAACAAGAAATAGGATGCTTTTTCCTCTTTCAGCCCCCCCTTTTAGTGCTCTGTCCTTCTTTGTTTGGGTTTTCTCTCTCCCTTTTTTCCGCCATCCACCCCCCACCCTCTCCCTAACGTTATATCTGACAGGCTCGTAAATTTGTCCACAGCTGCCCGTCTGTTTCTGGTGCCGTATTTGGTTGCGTGTGGAGCTTTGGGGCTGCTCAGCCCCCTGCGCTGTCCCGGTGTGGCCCCACTAGCCCTGTTCTGCTTCTCCTGTTTTTTTCTTCAGCTGCACCGCTGACATCACCGGCCATGTGGGATGAGAGAGGCCTTGGAAAGAGGAGAGCACTTGGCTCCAGCTCCGCAGCTGGACAATGCAGCCAGTGTCCTCTAAAAGGGCCAGCTGGAGTGGAACTTCAAATCCCCTCCTTCTCCAACTTTTCCCCTCTTTTGCTTTATTCCCTAACTAATGTTGCACTAAGTTTTCTCTCTCTTTCTCTATCTCTCTTTTTCTTTTGTTCTTCTTTCTCCATTTTTTAAAATCTTTTTTTCCCTGCACGATTCAGTTGATCGCATTTCTTCTGTTCCTCCCGCTCACTCTACAGCACTTTGCCATTGTTTAATCATAGGTATCTAATGGCTCTGGACACTACGCCAGGTGTTTCCTGTTCTCCGTTGCTGTCTAACAGAGTGAAACTCTCCCAATCTGAGCCTAATTGACCAATCTGCAGCTCTGGTCACAGCCCCAGACCTCTCCTGCTGTTCAGTGTTCGAAGGAAAGATACAGATTGCTTGTGAAGGCAAGACTTTCAGTAGCCTGCAATTAGTCTCCGGGTGATTTTGGTGTAGCGTCCCGGATTTGTTCCTTACCGCCTTTTAATGCGAACGGTTTTCCTAAGAACCCACTTAAAACCTTGTGTGATGAGGAAAGAAGCACGTTTATACTGTAACTTCAGCTCTACTGTCTACTTTCAGTCTGTGTTTGAAGAAGAAATCTTGCCACGTTCCGACCTGTTACTTCCTCTAATGGGTTTTTGTCCGATCTTGACTTTAAGACAGTGCTGAGTGAACGACCAGTTTATAAAGTGACTTCTGATCAGAAGGTCTTTAGTTTAAATCCCCTCTACACTGAACTGCAACTCCTGGGCCCCTGAGCAAGGCCCCTAACCCCATAACTGCTAAGGTGTATGAATAATAAAAATGTAATATAAATGTAAGTCATTCTGGATAAGGGAGTCTGATAAAATGGCGTAAATGTTACGGGGAAGTGGGAGCTCAGTGGATAAGATGTTGGACTTCTGATCAGAAGGTTGTGAGTTAAAATGACCTCCATAACCAAGCTGCCACTCCTGGGCCCCTGGGAAAGGCCCCTAACCCCATATATTAACTGTTTAGTTGTATATTAAAATAAATTTAAGTCGCTCTTAATAAGGGCATCTGCCAAATTGTAATAAATGTAAATGTATGGGGAAGTGGGAGCTCCATTCAAACGATACTGAACTTCTGATCAAAAGGTCATGAGTTCAAATCCCAGCACCACCAAGCTGCTCTAGAGTAGGGCATCTGCCGAATGCAATGAATGTAAATCTATTACAGCAGCATTAAAACTTTATTATACAGGCCACGGCTCTCGCGTGTGTGTTTGATGCATGTGTACCACATGATTGCTGCTTTTATGAACAAAACGAAAGCAGGTGAATAAATCAATAAGGATAAATAAATAAATAACTATGCACTAGTTTTCAACATCAAGACACATAATAGTGAAGAAAAAAAAAACGAAAGCAGGCGAGGATTTACTTCCCTAAATATCAGCGACGGTAAAATGTAAATGTATTTCGTTACTGTACTTTAGGAGCTTTTCCGCGTATCTGTACTTTACTGAAGTATTTCCTTTTGGGAAGACTTTTATTTAAACTTCACTACATTTAAAATCAAATATCTCTCTTTTTTTTTCTTCTCTTTTCTCGACTACATTTAGTGAAACGTAACTGATCAAACACGCAGCGAGTCACCAATCAGGTTCGAGCGCACGGTCGGTTTTAAACTCGTTTTGATTGGCGCTTGGTGCATCTACTGGTCACCAACATACAGTTCAGCATCAGTGCAACAGCAAGCAGAACATTTAGAGAGGAATAAATGATGAAGAAACTCCAGACTTGAATTCGCTACAACACACGAACTTATTTACACAATTTTTTTTTTTTTTTTTTTTTTTTATGTAGTAGAAAAGAAAGTTTTGGGTTCATGATCATTGTAATAGAAATCAATCAGTGTTTGAGTCATTAATATCATTCTATTAATAGATCAGTGTGCTGAGAGTCACATTCGAGTCTTTTCATATAAACTGAGGTGATTAAAGAGTCTTGTGATAAAAATAATAACAGGAACATTTATAGTTATGATAAATTATAGTACTTTGGATTCTTAAGTACATTTGGAGGAAAATATTTTGTACTTGTCACATTTTACAGTGAATTTTCATTTTAACTCAATTACATGGTTTGTGTACTTTATACACCACTGGTCAAATAAAAAAATCTAATTGCAGTAACAATATTAAGATCAACACAACAGCCTCTTCAACATGGCAGAATAAAACAAAGATCCAACAAAAAATAGACAGTGGTAAAGCAATCTTTCCAATAGAAATCTTTAACAATTAAAAAATGAGTTTTATGTCACAAAGTTTCAATTTCAATGGGCAAATCAAATGAAAGACTGCTGACTGTAATTAAATGCACCTTTCAGTTTTTATTCAACATCAACAAAGCTGGATTGCTTTTGGACTGGAAATGAGACCAGCAGTGAAAAATAATGTCACTCCCAGGACTTTTGAAGTGTGTAGGGGAGTGTTAGGGCTTAATGATCTCTTCAACAGAGGTGCAAAATGTCCGTGATGACACTTATCGTGTAACTCAAATAGAGTGGAGTAAAATAAATGTAGTCGAGTCGAGAGTAAAAGTTGTTTGGGACTTTGATAGTGAGGTAATGGGTTGAAAATTAGTCCCAAAAATTACTTTAGTGGCAAAGTACATTTGCTCAAATACTGAAATACACACCACCGCTTGTCAATGTAGACGTTTTTTCCACACGGTGGTCAGGTAAATGTTCTTACTAATGCTAGAGCACAGCCTACTTTGGGTTTTTTGTGCTAAACCAACCACTTGTTAATCACTTTTATATTGTCGCTCGTGACATAAAAGACCATACGGGTCATCAGATCCATTGTCGGAGACATCAAATTGGAGCCGAATTGCAGTTTTATAGCATGAGCTTGCTGGGATGGTGATTGATTGCTGGACACATAGTCTCTTCCAGAGAGCGGGATTTTGTTCATTCATTCGGGCTGGAATGCTGCGGCTTCTTCACGTCCTGTCCACTACTTGTTTGTGCAAGTGTTGAAAAGCCTCCTGAATGAATGCTGTAGCTGTGTTTAAAAAAGCCTACAATTATTACTTGATCTAGAATGTAAGAAGTCCTGTGTTATCTGAACCTGCATGTTTCGTGGTCGGCTTTTTTCCCCCGTGTGTGTGTTTGTATTATCCAGTGTGTTTGTGTGTCTGAGCATGTTTGTTGCGGTCTGTGTTGCCCTCTGCAGGACCCTTTGGACACTACGCGCTTTGTGATAGTCATTCGCTCCCTGGTCGCCGGAGGTGTTGCAGAGAATCACGGTGGCCTCCTGCCCGGAGATCAGCTGGTCTTCGTTAATGACACCTACCTGGACATGTGCCCCCTGTCCCAGGCTGTAGATGTCCTCAAGGCGGCACCACCAGGCAAAGTATACCTGGGTATCCGGAAACCTCTGGGGGTGAGTTTTAAATCAGAGACTAATTATGATTTGATCTCCTGTAATAAAGAAATGACTCAAAGCAGACACTTTTATCTTTATAATAACGAGACAATATTAAAAATAACATGAGATGAGATGTGCCTTCATTTGTCCCACAGTGGGAAAATTTTCCATGTTTCAGCAGCAAAAAGAAATATGTATGGAGATATAAAGCAGAGACGCGGTAATTATATATAAAGTAGAGCATGGGTCTTCACCCGGTGGTCCGCTGCGGTACTGCAGGGGGTCCACTAATTAATGTTAAATCACAAATTATTTTTTGGTTAAAATAAATAAACATGGTAAAAACATCAAAGATAAAATATTAAATTAAAAAAGATATAGAATTACATGAAGGTTCTATTAAAACTTGTGAATGTATAATAGTCCACCTGATAGTAAAATGTATCAAACTGCAAATCTATTAAAATGACAACTGTGAACTACTTAATAAATTGTGATTTTAATTGTAAATTAGATGATTGATGCATAATTTTTTTTGAAAGATTTAAAAACAGACAGTTAATGATGCATTAAAACAACCTAGTTCTAATTGTCTTAACATATTATAACTGACGTATTATGATTGGTTTACGATTGGCAGCAGGCAGAAAAGACCTGAATCATGAAATGCCTGAACGAACAGGAAAAGGTTGCCATGTCTTCGCATATGCTGTCATTTAATTTGCACTTTTTTTAAGGGCATTTGGCACACGCCCTTACCCAGAGACAGTACAGTTATCTCATTTTTACAGCATTCAGGGTTAAGGACCTCGCCCAAGGGCCCAGCAAGTGGATCAGAACTCACGATCTTTTGTTCAAAAGTCCTACACTTTGATCACTGAGCTACCAACTTTTCAAGATGGCCGAACAGCTCACATTTAAATACACAGTAACGAAACGGTTTCGACGCACTCGGTTCAGTTCATGGAAGATTTTGCAAACTCTGATGACTCAATTGATGTATAAGTGAAATGATAATTCTGTACAGTGGCCTTCTGCGGGGGGCATTTCACATGCTTTCATGTCAAGTCAAGTTTATTTCTATAGCGCTTTTCACAACAGACATTGTCTCAAAGCAGCTTTACAGAAATCAACAGTCAGGTGAATGGTGTGTATTTATCCCTGATGAGCAGCCTGTGGCAAGGAAAAACTCCCTTAGATGTTATGAGGAAGAAACCTTGAGAGGAACCAGACTCAAAAGGGAACCCATCCTCATTTGGGTGACATCAAGAGTTTGATCATAAATCTTTCAACACTACAGAACACTGGAGATTTTCATTACACTTTTACACACTTCTGTGCAAAGCCCTTGGTTATAATGTGCATTAATTAAAATTGTATAATTGCGTTAATTACAGCTCAATAACAGTCTACTACAATGTCTCAGGACCCCCAGGTTACATGAACTGTTTTCGATTTCAACACTAAACTTATTCCATCTTTTAGACAATTTTATAACCACATTTTCTTTGTAATGTCCTTCATTAAAATCTCCAAATGCTGCTTGCAGGACACTTACAGGGTGATGTGTTCAGATGTTTGAGTTCCTGTCGATTTAGTGCTGACATACTGTATGTCACAACTTGTCTTGACTTGTCTATACTCTCAAATCCTAGCACCACCATGCTGCCACTGCAGGGCCCTTGAGCAAAGCCCTTAATGTAAGATTTTGGATTGAATTAATACCTTTTTGTGGGAGGTGGTTGCTCATTGGTAAATGCATTGGACTTTGGATCAGAAGGTCATTAGTTCCAATCCCAGCACTACCAAGCTGCCAATTTAGGACCCTGTATAAATGAGAATTGTTAGTTGCTCTGGATAAAAGCATCAGCCACATGATTGTAAAGTAAATGTCTTTTTCTCTGTGTGTATGTTACACCAGGCAGATGATAGCAACACTATGGAGAAACCTGAAGACCTCAAGGAGCGAGAACAAACCACCAGCCATCCTCAGCTGCACATGTCTAAGGTACTGATGTCTCTGAACTACAGCTAAACTTGTGATTGGTCAGTGTGGAGAACAGCGTGTGCCTTTGGGTTGGAAGTACAGGTGATAAATGGCACTTAGATGATATTAGAACACTGCGATCCTCCTGCTAGCCTGTTGGACTCGCAATCACCGAATGCAAAAACCTGGCACTGTTAAAGAGGAGAACGAGTGGAGATATGAAAGTGGAGACGGAGAAAGGCTACAACGAAGGAATAGCAGTAAAGCATGGACCGAAAGAACATGCAAACATTCCTGTGGATTTTTTAAAACGATTTCGAATTGACCGTTTTATCCTTGTAGAAATTTTTTTTCTTTTTTCCCCCAAGATGTAGTTGAATTACCAGAGTCAAGTGCTGCCGTAAATCCACCCAAAACGAGACTAATTGCGCCATTAAGATTTTAGACTCTGCACATTTTTCATGCTAAATTGGTTTTGGGCCGTACGAGGGGAGGGCGTTGGAAGGTGCTGAATCGGCTGATGAGAGCGCAGCGTGGAGAAAAGTGCACTTTCAGCTCTTATGATCTTTAAGAGAGCGCGTATGTGAACATTACAGGCGAGAGAGGACGAGCAGGAATCCCCTGGTCCTGAGGAAACGGGAACCATTTCTAGTCGTCCGGTTACGGGAGGGAGGAGTAAAAGATGAGGAAGGTGTATGGTTTAGGACCGGGGTTCCCAAACTACGGCTGAATACGACTCGCCCCCACATTTGGAACGGCCCTCTGAACAACGCCAGAGACATATTTAGAAATTTCACTTTAAATCTGTTTTACTCATATCAGATCTGGATTTGATGATGAAGGTTGTCTTTCAAACTAAAATGTACAGTTTTTAGTTTTTACCAGAGGTTGAAGCACCAATAGTTCAAAAAATCCATACCGATAGTTTTTCCGGCTTCCGGTCCGCTGTCATTACAAGAGCGGCCTCTAGAGGCAAATCACTGACGGCACATTCTGTTTGTTTATTACAGAATATAATGTTAAATTTATTAAAGAATATAGTGCTATTTAATTCATTTAGCTGTATGTACTATTTTACATGGATTTTCTTTTTTTTTTTTTTATCCAGTATCCGTTTAAAAGAGTAACGGTTGATTAATCGGTTATCAGCAAGGACGATCCAACTCGCAAGTGTGTTTTCACGCTTTTTTCAGAGCTCTTTGAATTACGCACCTCGATGTAACACCAATCAACCTTAAATAATTGATTTCAGTATATTTACTTTATATCTCAGATTTGGAGTCAAAGCTTTTTTCATATTTTGCTCAGCAAACAAAAATAGTGTGTGTTGTAGATAAACTTGCCCCTGCTGGTTGGACAGAGTAATTGATGGGATTGAAATAATCATTTTATCACCCCATATCATGAACTCGAGCACAGTGCACATGTTTTGGCTGCATTAAAATGATTCATTACAGAGGCTCTTCTCAAGTTCCATTATTCCATTGTCTAGAATTAAATAGAATAAAATCAGATTCCATTGCGGGGGTATCTCTGTATCTGGTTGATAGAATTTTCCGGAACAAAGTCTAAAGATCTGTTTGTCCATAGCAGGGCTTTGGGAACGATGCTCTTCCTGAAGACATTGATGATGATGATGATCCCGAGCTCATTCTGGAGAGCACGATCCGTTACGTCAAACCTCAAATCAGTCCTGAGCTCTTGTCAGGTGAAGAGCGAGAGATGGCTGTGGATGAGGAGGAAGATGAAGATGATGAGGAGGAAAGAAACGGGTTTAGAGGCGACAGTCCGTCGTTGTACCACAGGGAGCAGTCACCTTTCACAGAAGAGGAACCCATGACCAACCCCTACCAGACCTTTACCAAAGCTGAGATGCAGCAGGTAAGACAGAGCCAGAGTTCGAGTTCATGTGTTTGTCAAAAGTTTCTGTAGAAACAGGTCCTTTTGTTAGATTGTGTTCAATGAGGCGGGAGAATGAGATGCCAGTTTATCAGTAGGCACCATGCATACACACGATCACCCACTTATTTATGCATAGGACTTATTTACACATTGGATTGAATTGAGAAATGTTCTCTCTAAGAAAGCTGCTAATGGACATTTTGTTGTTAATGGACATTATGATGGATGGTATAAGAGTGTTTGCAGACTTGCTGTAAACGCTGATACGACACTTGTACACTCGTGTTCTGAAAATGTTCGAAAAGTATTCGACAAACTCACTAATTAGGTCTGTTATTCCCAGACACTAAGCTCCAAGCACAGTCACTTAAATGTACTGTATGTAGCACAAACTCAAAGGCTTGTTTTGTGTATGTATGTTTGGGAAATTCCTAAAGAGGGGGTTCCTCCATTCTCACTTAGCTCCTAATTGTAACATTCTGAAGCAAGTTATGACTTATAGATTGACAAATGATTTATTATTGGTTATATTGACAGATCAAATGTATCTGTACCCTCACCGAGTCTGGTGTGCTCCTCTAACCTGTACATTGTATTTGATTCATTTTTATTTGTAGAGCACATTTAAGTTTGTTGTTATTATTATTAAAAACTCCCTGAGATAACATGAGGAAGAAACATTGAGAAACTCAAAAGAGAACCCGTCCTCATCGCCTAATGTCCATTCATTACAGTTCCATCGTTGCTGAGGTGCTGTTCAGTGATAGCTGCTGAAATGCAGAACTGTTCAGACCTGCGGGTTCCTGAGCACGTTGTAGTACACTGTTGATCTTCAATACAGTCCAAATCAAAATTCTCGAGTTGCTCAGGAACTTCATGGATCTTTAGGCTGTTCATGTGCCTCTAAATGAAGGGAACTCTATCCAGATGTAGGACGTCAGGTCGAATCGGGCAGATCCGAAGAGAAGAAAGGGACAGGAGCGATGGCCAGTGGTGCCTCAGGAGCATGTTTAGAGAGACAAAAAGTGAGAGAGAGAAAGGGTTGTTAAGCATCTTATATATATATATATATATATATATATATATATATATATATATATATATATATATATATATATATATATATATATATATATATATATATATGTTTGTTTAGATACTCTACTGTGTTGTTCAGTGAACCTACAACCAAATTCCACCCCCTGCTTTCTATGAATGTGGTAGGTGGAGGTGGACATAGACAACAATGCACCTGAAGAAGACTTTGGATCCGAACTGGAGTCGAGCCTGAATTTCCATCAGCATGCCCTCAGTGAGTGTGTGTGTGTGTGTGTGTGTGTGTGTGTTTTGTAGCTTTGTGTACCCAGGACTTTGATTTCCCCTCAGCCCCAGAAGCTAAAATAAGTATCGTAGTTTCCAGACTATTAAGCGCACCTAAATATAAGCCGCACCTAAACATAAGCCGCACCCACTGAATTCTATTGTTTTTTTAATTTTGAACATCAATACGCCGCACCTGTCTATAAGCCTACATTGAAACAAACAAACTTTACACAGGCTTTAATAAAAGACAGTGTCTGTTACACGGCTTGTATCTAAACAGTAGCCTACCAAGAAAGTCATTGCTCACTTCCTCCTTCCTTTCACAACTATTTCTCTCTGGAGTTTATCTTTTGGCATCGTCGTGAGTTTAAAAATCACCATCGGTGAAGCTTTTCTCCCGATGCCGAGCAGCTCAGAACACAGGTGAAGTGTGTTTTCATGCCCGGTTGTTTTCAGCGTATGATTGATTCACATTTCCTGTTGACAGTCCGAGTGAGCGGCAGGTCAAACGTCAGAGGAACATCATCCATATTTATGATGTGGTGCGGCCCGATTCAGTGGGAGCGCATCTGATTTAATATAAAGAGTTTCATCGGTTCACCTGAACCCGTTCCGCAATTTAATTTACATCTAATGTTATAGGGCTCAGTTTTTTGGCGGCATGAAGTTTGTGAAACCGAGAAAAACCCAGGAAAAATCCATAAATTAGCCGCTTTATTGTTTAAGCCGTGAGGTTCAAAGCGTGGGGAAAAAGTAGCAGCTTATAGTCCGGAAAGTACAGTAAGTTAGAATGTGTAGTCGTAACCGTCTTGCAGTCACTTCTCATATCAAGGCCACTTCCTATATTAGAAACCTCCAGTCAGATCAAAAGCGCGCTCTTCTGCTTTTCACGGTGTCGGAGTTCCCGTGAACGTTCGAGCGCTCGGAAAAACGCGATCGTTTTTCACTTTTAATCAGCCTGCATTTGGCAGCATGAATATGTCACAACCCAGAGAGTGGCAGCAGTGGGAGACGGGCTAGCTGGCAGCGTCCTAATCAGTGTCAGGTCTGTCATGTCACCCTCAGCGTCACTGCTCTAAGATGGCCTGATTTCTAGTGAAAAATTTACGGTCAAAATGTCAGGCTGTTTATATTAAACATAAATGTCCTTGCCTAATACTTTTTTGTTTGGCTGGTTTTTTTTGCAGTCAGATAGAACAAATTTATTTCCCAGCCCTGGGCCTTTGTGCTGCTTTTAGATGGCTTTGCTTGGCCAGTCTGACTTTGACAGCAGGTTTATTAGGCTCGGTTTGACAAACTGCCAGAGGCAGAGGAATATTGATCTTCTGACGAGCCGTTTAGTTTATTCTGAGTAAATCTTTCCGGCGCACCAGTCTTGTGCTTACTGTTCGTTACTGTATTAGAGGTAAAAGGGGACTTCATTCCATTAGATCGGATTAGATTCTGGGATTTTCTAAAAAAGATGGTGATAAATCTCAGAATATGAGACCTGGATGTAGCGCTCTAGATTTGTAGCTCTTTGTTGTTTTGTGTGGGAACAAAATGATAAGAAAATGTGTGTGTTTGCAGGTCAGTCAACAAGGACATGGTTGGAGTTAGCAGAGAGCGAGGTAGACTCGGATTCCAGGAACGAAGGCTCTGAACTCACTCTGACTGACACGGACACGGAGTGAGTGATGCCTCGGACACTCGAACCTCACCTAAAACCGTACATGATGATTAGTTTTACTGAATAAATGTAATCTGTTTTTGCACCATTTGGACCATCATGTGTGCAAATTCCCATAGATCACGTGTTTTTTTTCCCCCCTCTTCATCCTGAAGTTCCTCGCTCGATAGCTGCATGGTTTTACGCACCGTTGTCACGTGATTGGCTATTTAAGAATGAAATGAATGATTAGATGTATTTTTATTGCTAAGCAGGTGCTCCAGAGATTTTACGTGTAATAGGAACCGCTTTCTGTGTCGTTAGTAGTGCTGTACCCCCACCTACCGGACACAAGTATGTATTACACATGTAGAATGACGTTCAAAGTAAAAAGTGCTGAAGTAAAAAAATAAAAAAACAATTGGTATTATGGTGGAAGGTACAATTGAGTTTTAGTGGCTTCTTAAGAAATGTACAAATCTAAGATTATGGGAATAAAGTCGTAGTGCTACGACAATAAAGCAGTGAGCGCTTCAGGTTCGATTTTTTTTTCTCAAGTTTTTAATAATACATTTACATTTATGCCATTTGGGCTGGGACTTGAACTCACAACCTTCGGGTTTTAAAATCAAATGCCTCCACTGAGCTACCACCTACTAGTAATATCATATATTTAAAAAAACACACGCAGTGCAATAAAAATATAATTTATCCCAGAAGTATTGGGACACCCAACTTTTCCAGCCGCATGTGGTTCTTCCCCCAAACTGTTTTCACGCAAATTTCGAGGCCCACAATTTTATAGGATGTCTTTCGGATGCTGTAGCATGAAATGTTCCAGGAGACGCAGATCTGTTCCGCCATGACGATGCCCCTGTACACAAATCCAGCTCCATGACCGTACACTTTCCACGGGTTCTTAAATGAGCTGCTATAAAGCTCTGACCCGATCACCTCACCTTCACTTTTCTAACATCCTTGTGGCTAAACGAGTCTTCACAAATCTTTACAGAACGTAGTAGAACATCAGAAGTGTGGAGGTTATTATACGAGTAAATGACGACAGAAGGTGCTGGTATTTTAGGAAAACGATGTGCCGATTTAGGGTTAAGGGCCTTGCTCAGGGGCCCACGAGGGGGGAAGCTTGGTGGGGCTGGGATTTAAACTCACAATGTTCTGATCTACAATGTGTGTGTATACATACAGTCAAACATAATCTTTAATGTAGACTGTGTGAAATATGAGTGTATACTTCATTTGAACTAGAAGACCCAAACCCAGCATTATGATGCCCCTGTGCACAAAGACAACTCCATGAAGATCTGCTTTACATGGGTTGGAAGATCTCCTACCGTGGAGCGCAAATGTTTTTGAATAAATGTGAACGCACTCCAGGCCGCCTCATCTCACCACATCAGTACACGACTTTACTGACACCAATGTGGTCAATGAATCTCTACAAATCTCCACAAAATCTAGTGGAACATCTTCAGAGAAGAATGAAGACTATTACATGAGCAAATGTTGACCAAATGTGGAACGAGATGTTCAAAAAGCGCATATCAATCTTATGGTGAGGTTTCCACAAACTTTTGTCCATATTTATTTACCAATCTTGCGTTCCACAGGTCGGCACATCAGCCTTTGTATGGTAGACGGAAGAAGAGAGGACAGGGGGCATCAACGGGGCTGATGAGAGATGAACAAAGGTTGGAGAACACTAACAGAATGCATGATGTTCTAGGGCTTTTTATGCTAAAGGTTCTGCTACGAATAGTTCGGGTTGTTTAAATTGTCAACATACTCTGTGTGTGGTATCAGTGATTTACCAGAGAGAGAGGATGGAGAGGGCGAGGAAACACCCATCTTCAGTCACTGGGGTCCCCCACGCAGGTTAATTCTAATTTTATTACCTTCTAATTGTAAATAGCGTATATATATATATATATATATATATATATATGTCCAATTCTCACAAGCATTGTTTATTATACCAGTGGAAGGCTGTATATTTCACCCCCAGGCCTTCAGTGGTGTCCTGCCTGAATCAGTCCATCTCATAATTCCATCATTATGTTGGCACGGCTCTAAAAAGGGCAGTAGAACAGGTCGTATGCAGGTTGTGAGAATGTCGACAATATCGGTCGCCTGCTAGATGAACTCGCATTCTTATTCGTTAAATCTAGAGTTTCAAACAACTACAGGATGCCTGCAATGTTCGTTCAGTCAAGAGTAAAGCAATGGAATTAAGGAAATATAGACTTTTATTTTATAGACTATTTGGAGTAATTCGAGACACATTCATGGACAAAAATTGTGATTCCGATCGTGTTTAGGTCAGAAGAAAAGGCCTTGCTGGCCCTTATGGCCTTCCACTGAGGTCACAAGATATTATATAAGATGGTGTATGTATGGGTGTGATATTTGTATTTTTTTATAGAGTGGAGGTGTGGTTGGATCCTGGTGAGTCTCTGGGCATCAGCATTGTTGGCGGAAGATCATTGATAAAGCGCCTGAAGAACGGAGAAGAGCTAAAAGGCATCTTTATTAAACAGGTGCTTCCAGACAGCCCTGCCGGACGCACACGTGCACTGAAAACTGGAGACAAGATCTTACAGGTTAATAATGCCTGCTCACACACACACATGTATAGATATAAAAACAGTCTCTCCACCAGCTGTCCTGCTTCCACAATATTATACCTAATCGCTCAGACACACACCGTGTGCTGTATCCTGTTTTTTCAGGTGTCCGGTGTGGACCTGCAAAACGCCAGCCATGAGGAGGCAGTGCAGGCCATTAAAAATTCTCAGAGCCCTGTGGAGTTCATCGTGCAGAGCCTTTCCTCTACTCCGCGGGTGATTCTTAAAATTATTCCTAAAAAAACCTTTACTTGCAGAGCGTTTTTTTTTCTTTTCCGTTACCATCCTGTCCTCTGCATCAACCTCTTTAAACAAACTACCTGCATGTCTTCCCTCACCACATCCATAAACCTCCTCCTCGACCTTCCCCTTTGCCTTAAACTCACTTCTGATCCATCTCTGTCCTTCCTTAAGAATGTTGCCATGTAGTGTCAGTGATTCGCCTCTAGAGGCCGCTCTCGTACTGTATAACAAAATGGAATACCTATCGGTATTGATTTTCGCAGATCGGTGGCAATTAATCCCATTATTAATCAGTCGAACCTCTAGATGCGATACACTATTATAATTCTCTCTGTTTTCGTGTCGGGTTGTTCTTCACCTCCACATCATGCAGTAAAATTGTATAATACTCACCTTGCTTTGGATTATTCCCTACTTAAATCACTTTTAACATGCATCTCTGCTTAAAAACCCGGGCCACACATTAAACGTGATGCTTGTGTGGCAAAGAATTCAGTTGTTTTCAGGATGGCTGCTGCTACTGTACATCTGAAAATCCCGGGACTAGCGTGAGATTGTTTCGCCTTGCAGCCTTGCATATTTATGAACTGCATTGTGCCTGCAGTGCAAACCCAGAGACGCAAGTGCTATAGAAAAATACCTTTAAAAAAAAAAAAAAAAAAAAACCCTCCTAATTAGAAAGAGCATTGTGATTCAAGCATTGTGAGCTATTAAGCTTGTTCATTTATACAATTTGTAATTTATTCAATTTCTTTTAGCAATAATGCCTAAAATTTTGCTGTATGACTTTTACTACTTTGCTGTCTCATGCTTTATTAAGTGTGTGTGTGTGTGTGTGTGTGTGTGTGTGTAGCCAGTTTCAGTCACAGCCTCGAGTATCGGACAGCACAAGGCTAAGAAGGGTGAACTGGTGAGCATCTTATTCTTTCCCTCTTTTCCCTTTTATATTCCTTCATTCATTAGATATCTGTTAAGACACGTTTAGTGAGAGGAGACTGGGTTTATTATCATGTTGGCAATAAATATGAGCATAAAATCACCAACTCCTGAGAGATACTATTTAAAATGACTGCATATGACTTCAGGAATCATGTGTTCTGTGGATGAAGGTATTGGGACACCTGACACTTCCATCCATATGTGGTTCCTCCTCAAACCCAAACATAAAATTTCACTTGGAATGAAGAGACCCAAATAAAAAATAAAAAAATGTTTTTAACCAAGATAAATCCCCTGAGAGCTCAATGTAGAAATTCTTTATACGGGTTGGATTGGAAGATCTCGCGCTCTGAATGCGAACGCTGACTGCACCCCAGGTCTCCTCACCTCACCTACATCAGTACCTGACTTTACTATCACCCTTGTGGATGAACAGAGCTCCACAAAATCTTCACAAAATCTAGTGGAACATTTTCCCAGAAAATGATGAAGTGGTGGCAGCTCATTGATTAAGATGTTGGACTTGATCAAATGTTCATAAGTTCAAATTCTATCAACACGAAACAAGAACAAGAAAGAAAAAAAGTTGACCCTCTTTTTGTACATAGCATGGATGATTTTTTTATTTTTCATTCTCATTTGTTTGATGAACATTAGCATATTTAACCTGTATCATGAAAATTCCACTGGCAGACCCTTCAGAAAGGCCCCTTAACCATCAACTGTGTTTAGTTGTACAAAATCTCTCCTTTTTGCATAAACGCCGTCTACCAAATGCCATAAATGTAAAATCAAGTGGGGACTAAATGTGGAATGGGATGTTAAAAAACAAACCACACACACAGGAATCTTATGATCAGGTGTCCACAAACTGAGCAGCTATGGGGTTAAGGGCCTTGCTCAGGGGCCCAGTAGTGGTTGTGGTTTGAACTCATGACCTTCAATGCTTCAACCGCTAAACTCCAACCTCCCGTTTGTCCATAAAGAATATGGTCTTTGTAACGTCCTGCTGTCCGATCCTTATTGAGCACATTTCTATTGTCAGGTTTTATGTTTTACATCTTTCAACATAGCGTACCATCTGAATTCTCAACGGTTTAGATTAAAATCGGACCTGCTGGCACGAGGAAAATGTTATTGAGAAGTGAAGTCCCCGAGGGAACGAGCTGTGAATTTCTCCTCCCCGTTTTATCGCATTTCGTTCATCATAAGCCGTGTACCCTTCAGGACCTCTGAGAGTGTCTCTTCCTCACTGGAAGAGGAACGGCCAAATTCTTGATTACAACAGCTTTCGTTTGTAATTGAACTGAAATGGCAGTAAGTGCCCTAATTGCTCCTTCGGCCGTTAGTCTGCCGTGTGGCTCCTGAGGGTACGAGCGATTATTCAACCTGATCAGTGTCTCTTAATTAATTACTGAGAAATTTAATTTACATTCCAGCACTTTCATTAACATAAAAAAAAAAAAAAAAACCCTCTGTCTTCTGGAGCGAAGAGAGATATTAATACACCTAAACAGGAAAATCTCAGGAGAACGTATGCTCCTGACGTATCAGCAGCCAGTGTTCTCGTTCTTCTCTTCAGGTGGAGATCTCTTCAGTTTTAGTGCAGCTGAGGATGTTCTATATAAACATCCCAAAGATCTCAAAGCTCCTGAGCAACTTAGGACTGGAATTAATATCAACAGTCTGCTACAGTGGGACATATCTCCAGTGATGGAACTGGAATATGTGGAGGTGGTTGCTTTAGAGGCATTGGACTCTGAAGGTCAAATCCCAGCCACACCAGATGCTCCTCCTGGGCCCCTGAGCAAGGCCCGTAACCACATAGCTCCTCAGTTGTATGGATGAGATGCAAAGGTTTGTGGACACCCGATCATCAGATTCCTTATGTTTTTTTTATTAATATATTAATTAAAAGTTCCATAAATGGAACTGTAATGAATGGACATTCGGCGTCACCCAGATGTTCCTTTTTGAGTCCGGTTCCTCTCGAAGTTTCTTCCTCACCACAGTTGCCACTTGCATCGCATATTAGGGAGAAACTTGTTGACACTAAAACGCATATATTCCAACTTCAAACCCCTTTTTATCCGAGTAGAGCTGCTTCGAGATGATGTTAAAAAGCGCTCTATATAAATACAAATAAATACAAATAAATCTGAAAAACGAAAGCAGGCATACTTAAAGCAAGCTTGTGGGCGGTCTGTTTAAGGACGTGCATTTGGGCCTCGATTAAAAAAGCATCAGGATTCGCTGTAACCCTGGAGCACTTTCGCTTCTGCATCGTTGGTTAGGTACTAATCAGGCGTGAGTGAGTCTCGGAGCAGGTACTCGTCTTTCCCGAGGACGCTACTCCCGCTGCTGCGTATCTTCATCCGCGGGTCATTAGCGAGCAGCGTAAATGGCTGATTCGTGCAAACGCGTCGGTCAAAGCCCTGCGTGTTTACACTTGATATCGACGACACAAGCACTTTTTAAAGTTATAGTGTGTGTGAATGTTTTATTCTAAATGAATGAATGTTGACACGCGATCCTGCAGCATTTGCACGTTAAAGCTGCGGTTTATTGCCAGTTTCAGGGCAGAGGTAAAACAAAACGCAAGCTGTCCACTTTTTGTTGCGTTTGTATCCCCGGCATGACGGAACAAACCTTTTTCGGTTTCTATACACACCCTGGCTTTTGATTTGAGTCTCATTTGAGCGTTCATGATGTACAACCCCAGTTCTAAAGAAAATTAGGTGTAAAGTGTGAATAAAAACAGAATGCAACGATTTGCAAATCTCATAAATTTATATTTTGTTTATAGTTTAATGGGAAGCATATCAAATATTTAAACTTGTGGAAAAAAGTGATTAAATTTGAACATTTGGAGAAACATTTCGCGACTAGTCAGCAGGTCAATGAGATAAACGGGTATAAATAGTGTATTTTAGAGAGTCTCTCGGAAGTAAAGATGGGCTGAGCTTCACAAATCTATGAAAGACTGTGTCTAGAAATTGCAATCATTTTGGACATTTATAATAAAATTAAACAATTACAATATAATGTTAAAAATAAAATGCAAAGCAGTTCGTTAATTACAGTACATGCAGTACTCGGGCCCTTGAGCAAGGCCCTTAACCCTCTGTGCTCCAAGGGTGCTGTATCATGGTTGACCCTGCGCTCTGACCGCAGCTTTTTAACATCAATGGGGTATTTTTTTTTTTATGCCATAAATGTAAATGAGTGGTGATTATATACGCAGACGGAGGAATGTCTGGAGGAAAAACTAACCATGGAATGGGAATTCTTATAATCAGCTGTCTGTAAAACTTTTGTCCAGGTAGAAGTGGTGCCGATTGGTTTATTATTCTGTAGTTTTGATTTCTTTTATTGCTTAAAAAGTTTCCCAAGATGAATAACAGTTTGAGAACATGCCGCATCGCTGAGGTATAATCGAGATCCGATCATTTTTTTTTCGAGATAAATGCTTCCGCATCATCCTGATGGTTTGTGTTCGTGTTTGTGTTTACGCCTGTGTGCGAGGTAGAAACCGGAACAGCGGATTGCGCCGCCCCCCATGCGCCTCCCTCCACCATACAGACCCCCCAGCCTTGTGCAGGAAGAGGACGACGCCGAGGAGGACAGAGGTTGGTGAACCTTTTTTTTTTGAAGTATTTAATTGAAAAAGGGTTGGAAGTGTCCTAACAGGTGAGTTCTGCTTTCTGGATATTCTCCTTCTTTGCAGAAATCACCTGATGCTATTGCGCTTTAATTCGACGTCACACGTCGTGTGTTTTTATACGTTGTTTAATACACTACATTCAGAAGACCGATAGCGTACTTTCACAAGTCGACCTCTATAATACCTACCACCGTCTGGAAGTTAAGTCAGATCAACTGGACAAGCGTCTTTCTACTCTGAGGAGAGTCTGAAGGAATTTTTACAAATTTGTAGGCTCCAGGGTCGAGGAGCTTCCCACCCCGTATAGCCTTGTTAAGGGATCATGAGGGTCTTACCCTTAATGTAGGGGTGCACACCAAACTGACGCCAAATAACTATCCCAGAAGAAAACTGAATGTGGTGTCGCTTCCAAATCGAACCTTCCAATCCAAAGTCCAATACCTCGGGCCGGGTTCACACTGCGATTTTGGCTGTGATTTGGTCGTCCGAGATAAATTTGTAAAAATCCTTGAAGATTCCCACAATCCTCGGCTAAAATCGGTCGTCTTTGTTGCTGGATTGTTCACCGACAGCTGAATAATGGCCGGTTACGACCGTTTATGTCCTCCGATGAAATGCTGGCAGTGTCGGAATATTTCAGACTTTCCTGCAGTGTGACTTCGACGATGACGACCCTGAAACCCTTCGATGAACTCATTAGGGCGACGAGTTCAAACCACCTCAGGGAAAATGTGGAAGCGATTCAGGTAGTCAACCAGTAGGTAGTAAGCCAAACTTACCAAGTTATAAAAGGGATATCGTGAACAAAATCTTAACGCCTCAGGCGGGTTTTGTTCGCTAGCTAGCGTTAGCGGGAGAACGTTCGTCTGAGCGTGTTGGACGAGTCTTTTTCTTGTATGTGTCAGTTTTTGACTGACTTTACAACAGCCTGTACGAGCATGATCCATACGACATGCAACACTCGCGGAGGACTATCAAAAATCGCACTGTGTGAGCCCTGCTTTAACCATTAAGAAACCACCTCCCCTATTTGGTATGACCACCCTTTCACTTTGGCACTTTTTGAAGGACCTCAGCAGGTTGTTTATTACAAACGTCTTGAACAAACCTCGTTCTTATCGCTGTCCATGGTGTCCGACATGAAACTCTTCCACAACCTCAACTTAGTAGTGAGTTTGGTTCTTCTGTTCACAGCTGTTTCTGTTTCATCCTGTATATGAAAATATATGACCTACTTGGTATATTGGGGTAATTATATACACAAATTCACTTGAAATTGTTTTTTTTTTGTATTGCGCTTTTAACAAAGGACATTGTCTCCAAGCTGCTTTACACAGATAAAGCAGTTATAAAATAATAAGTTCCTTACAATTGTTTGCTTGTCCCTAACGAGCAAGCCATTGGCGAGGAAAAACTCCCCGAGATGCCACGAGGAAGAGACCTTGAGAGCTACCAGACTCCAAATGGAATCCATCCTCAACACCGAATGTCTTTTTAATACAGTTTATCGTTGTTGAGGTCTGCAGTGATGGTGATTTAAATAACCGCAACTTGCCATTATATGCCATTGTAGTCGTGTGTTGGCATTAACTACAGTCCCAATCCATCCTTAATGTTCCTTTGTTGCTCCGTAATTTTACGTGCTGCCGCCCCGTTGCCGTGAAATCGTCCCCAGCTGCACAGAGTGGCCTCCAAAACAAGAAGCAGGGCACAGGGACGGACCAGGCATGTGCTCTGATCCTGCAAACCCCCAGATTTTATGCAAAAGTAAGAATGTGCTCACACCAAATATTGATCTGATACGGATTTTTCCAACGTGCTCTCAGCATGTCTTCACGCCTGCCTGAAGACTTTCCGCTGTACTGTATATAAAGATCTGTATATGAAAATTACAAAAATGTGGAATATGTGCAGGACGAATGTAAGGCACCAGATATTAAAAAAAAAAAAAAAAAAAAAAAAAAAGGATCTAAATGTTTAATAAATCCTTTTTTGATGCAAATGTAACTAAATTCGAACATTCGTATGTAACTTTTCCCAAAACTCTAGTTATCTGACGTGTACACAAATATAGAGACCAGGTATGGGCTTTTAGCTCGGCTCGCGCTGTAGGAACACGCCACGGCTGTGTACCTTAACATCTGGCGCCTGGCAGGATTCCTGTGCCTGATAATGTCCCGTTAGTGCTGATGCTCAGGCGCTTATCAGGCAGCCGTCTGTGGCGCAGGTCTGCTTAACGAGAGACACCGCGACGACGACGACGGTCAATAGTTTGCGCTGAGCTAAACTGCGGCTGCCGCGCGAGCTGAAAGCCCCTGTTGAAGCCTCCAGGGGGTGTAAAAGTGTCAGCAGTTTGCTTAATCTCTCCAAATAAAACACCCATGAGCTCCTGGATTAAGATAAGCCTAATCTAGTGCGCGTATAGAGCGAGTCAGATGGGGGAAAAACTTTTGTAAAAGTCGTAACAATGGAATTACTCGCGCCTGCCTTGGAGTTGGACTCCATCGCGAAAGGTTTTGCTGACGGCAGTTTTCGGTTATTTTCGCTCCGATTTCACACGTCGGTAAAGATAAGACTTTTTTAAAAGCATGTGGTTTTTTTTTTTTTGTTTTTTTTTTTTTGTGGGAGGGTTTTTTTTTCACTCCCACGTTTTCATTGTCTCTTAAAAAAATTAATGCTACTAAATCTCTCTTTAACATCTGCTCGACTGCAACAGCATATTCATGCCACGGTGCTGGCCTGGCATTTCAGCTCGCAATTTATGTGCACTTTAGAATAACTGAATGCCACCATCTGTCCCGGGGCTGATGCGAGAGCAGTGGCTTGGAGAAACTCTGCAAAGGCTGCCTATTGTCTGTGTGTGTGTGGGTGTGTATGAAGGGTGAGGGATCTTGAAGGTGGGTCATTCATTTTCAGACATCAGTCAGCTCAAGGAGCAACAGTGTGGTGGGTTTGTAAAGTGCAGCAAGAAGCATTTAACCTGGTTCTGGATTTACATTTATTATTATTGTTAATGGAGATGACGAGTGGCAAAAGCGATGTTTTCAGGCTAAAAGTTGGTGTTTGTCCTTGGCCAAAAATCATTGAGAGGCTAAACACGATATTTTGCACCTCCAGAACAAAAAGTTAAAATGAGGAGAAATCCGAGAGTCAGCAGAGCAGGAGAGTGTAATGAGCTTCAGTAAATATGATTTATTTAGCTAATTCAAAGTTAACAGGAAGCCTTTCACTCCTAAATCCCGAGGCAAGGTGTTCATATGTTGCATCAAGATACAGCGCCTCTGTTTGTTGTTCGATTGACACACACTTGTTCGTTTTGTTTCTATGCAACGGACCCTGGAAATGTACCGATGTAAAGGTTTACTTTGACCAAACAAATCTATTAAATTCCAGACGTTCCAACAGCTTTTCACACTCTCTCTTTTTTCTCCAAACGTTCAGATAAAACACTTTGCCGTACCTCTTGGAAAACTTGCAAAAGATAGATAGTTGAAGAATTCTTTCTTGTTATGCAGTTCAATAGGATTTACTGTCATTTACGGACTATAAACCGCACCCATATATAAGCCACTGAATTTTACAAATATTTTTATTTTGAACATAAATAAGCCACACCTGTCTATAAGCCGCAGTGTCTACACTTGTTGCGCTTCCTTAAGGAGTATAGCGGGGATTACGGGACAAGGAATATGTCCTTATTATTTTCTGATGCTCATTTCTAAGTTTCTTTGACTAACCCGTAACGCTGTTGCCAAGAAAAATAAAAAAGCATGAGTTTTGGAAACCTGTCTGTGCTTATATGATTTCTGTTGCAACTGGAGTTAGCGAGCTCTCCCTTCACCCAGACTCAACGCGTTACAACGGCTTGTATCTAAACAGTAGCCGACCAAGAAAGTCATTGTTCACTGTCTTCCTCCTTCCTTTCACAACTATTTCTCTCTGGAGTTTATCTTTTGGCATCATCATGCGTAAAAAAAAAAAAAAGTTTTTTCTCCCGATGCCGTGCAGCTCAGAACACAGGTGAAGTGCGTTTTTTTCGTTTCCGTTTGGAAATTTCATTGGTCTAATGTCATGGGGTTCAGTTTTTTGGCTTTAAGTTTGTGAAACCGGGAAAAACCCAGGAAAAATTCATAAATTAGCCGCTTTATTGTTTAAGCCGTTGGTTCAAAACGTGGGGAAAAAAGTAGCAGCTTATAGTCCAAAAAATACGGTAGGTGCAGTGACTGGGCAGGTCGTTACATAATAGATATTACTCTGTTATCATGACTGTTTGCTCAGATGTTCAGCACGTTTCGGCTCATCGTCTTGTACGTTGAAGTCTGGTCCAATGAGCCGCAGTCTAGACAGAACTGCATGGTGTCGAATCACTTTCCGAATCAAGTCTCCAAACTTCCCTGCTCCAAAACAACCCCAAACCATTACCCCTCCATGTTTGACTATGAGGGTGAAGCAGTCTGCTAACAACATATCTCCTGTTCTCCATTTCACACAAGTTCTTCTGTTAGAGACAAACATGTTCTAGGAAACATCCATGCGTTTCGAAAAGGTGTTTCCAGACATCTGGAATGTAGTTGATAAAACGCATGGAGTTGGTGAACAGAGCCGTGTCCCGTAGCCCCCAAATCAGTGTTGTATTTCCGACCCTCCTCATGTGCGTGTGCAGGAGTGGCGTGTTGCGTTTGCAGATAACCGAGACCTCTTGGAGAGATGCTGGCAGGGCTGTCTGATGCTACACAGTAAACAAACCTGCTGAATCAGTAGCATCAATAGCATAGTGTCTGAAACACTGCTAATCTTTTCTCGTCTTCAGTTAGCTGCAGTGTAACCTTTTTGTTACAGGGTTACTGATGCTGCTTCAGAACAACCAGCCATTATTTATTCCAGATTGGTAAATAATCATAGGTTTATAAAGTAATCAAATAAATAATACCTTACACGTGATTATATATTTATGTATTTACATTTGGCAGATGCTCTTATCCAGAGCGACTTGGTTATCTCATTCATACAAAATCCCACCTTAACTGGGATTTGGGATTTGAACTCGCAACCTTCCGATCAGAAGTCCAAAATCAAAACCACTTGATGTTTTAAGTCTCTGTGGATTTACATTTCCAGTATTTGCAACATGCCCTTATCTAGAGATAAGATATGAGCTTTGCTTAAGGGCCCAGGTGTGGCAGCTTATTAGTGCTGGGATTTGAAATCACAACCTTCTGATCAAAACATCCTAACCACTTAGCTACACTTCCCATAGTATTACCATAATTTAAGTTTACCATTTCAATTAAATTACACCACACACTGACATGACCATAAAAGTTTCAACATTTAGTTCCCATTTGCTATTATAACAACCTCCAATCATCTGGAAGTAAGGTGTAGGTGAGGTGAGGATTTCTGGGGTGCAGTTATTGTTCCAATTCATCCCAATAGGGTTAAAGCCTGAGCTCTATAAACAGGAGATCTTCCACTCCAACTCATGTAAAGCATATCTTCATGTAGCTTGTTTTGTGCACGGAGGCACGGTCATGCTGGAACAGGTTTTGAATGGAGGGAAAATTTTGTGACCGTTTGGGGAAGAATCACATATGGCTGGAAAAGCAAAGTGTCCCAATACTTTGTCCATATAGATGTGTGGTACTTAAAGAATGATGTCTGTGGTTCTAGATGAGTGCCATTGTGGTCCTCAAACTGAATCAAGTGTGTTACCAGTCCTGAGGGCACCATCAGCCCGTGGGAGCTTTGCAATGATGACGGTGAAAAGCCAATGTCTGGCTGTTACCATCTGCCCTATTGCCCTTATTATTTACCTTTTTTATTAGTGTGTCTGTGTGTGTGCACCTTGCACTTTTCCTGCTCTACTATGCTGTGTGTCTGACTCCCCCCAAGAGGGCATCACTGGCTGGCAGCTGAGAATCGGTCTGGGCTTGTGCCACTTTCTCAGTCTCAGATTCTTTAGTCACTTTCTTGGCTCTCCTCTCGCTTCAAGCGTGTCTGTTTGTTCGTCACTCATCCAGCCAAACTGCTGCTGCATTTCAGCAGTGATTAGACTCTGCTGTCTTGTACATGCATGTTTTAGTTTCAGAAATAATTATCCAAAAGCAGTAAAATCATTTCAGATCGCTAATGGATTTTTACAGAAACATCAAAATCTCTCTCACTCACTTGTCTGCAGCTCTACTTTGCCAATATGTTTCCTGAAACCCAAAAATACAATGTTACTTGTTCTTTTATTTTTCCTTTGTATAAAGTCTACCTCCATGTCAATTCCCGTTTGGTCCGTCAGCATCAAATATTTGGGAGGTGCAACTCCGTAACTGAGGGCGATGCGATTTATTCCTACATACGATACGATACATGAAAGATACCTTTGAAGCAGCTACTGATGCAGTGCGATTCAATGGGAAAAATATGATGCTCTGCAATTCATTATGGTTCCCTTTATTTCTTCGGTTCAGACCGACAGCAAATCATCAATTCACTTAAGTGGCTTCTGACTTCTAAGCATGGACTTTTCATAGTGCAAAAAGAATAAGAATAAAAAGGAAATAAAACCAGATGTTCTTTTCCTGTTGTGTCTCCAGGAAGAGAGGAGAAATCAATTTACATATCACATATTGGTCACAAATTATTGGTCACTTACTAAATAATAATAGTTTAAGCATCTACTAATAATTTTATATATATATATATATATATATAATATAGTTTTTTTATGTTGAAAATGTTCAAATACGATTCATCATGATGTAAATGCCAACTTGTTGCAGTCCAGATGGAATTTTTAGGGAGAGGTGGGAAGTAATGAAGTACATTATATTATATTATATATATATATATATTTCGTTACTGTAATTAAGTAAATTTTTCTGGTATCAGTATTTTACTTCACTATTTATTTTTTGGACAGCTTTTTACTTTCACTCATTACATTTTTACACATATGTGTAATTTTTACTTCTTACATTTACAAAACAGACTCATTACTTTTACTTTTTTAATCTATATGGTCAAATTATTATTTCATTGTTTCCTGTCTGTCCTTTTAAAAAAAAAAAAAAAAAATCTGATTTCAATACAAATTTCACAGAAAAATAATTTTTAATCGATAAACATTGGTTTTTACTGACGTGCCAAGTCTCAAGTACCAAAATCCACCATGATGTGCACAACAAACTTTCTGGGGTCGACAAACGCACCGGCGCGTTAAGTGGTTTTTTATTTTTATTTTTCTTATAACGCAGAAAAGAACCTAAATTACTGTCTTTTTTTATTGTACAGACAAGACCAATACATCGTTTGAATCTGTAAAGGGTCTACTTTTATTTGTACACACTCATAATAACAACAAAAAGCTGTGCCTTGTAAAATAAAGAAAACAGACAGGGGGTGCTCTCTTTTCATCTGGAATAAGTCTCTAAAACAACCACCAACTATTAAGCCTCAACCTCCCTGTGTGACTATGGTGGTGAGGCAGTCTGCTTACATCATCTCTCCTGTTCTCCATCTTACAGAAGTTCTTCTGTTAGAGACAAAAATGTCATTCATTTGTCCATCAAACTTTCTTTCACTGTACAATTCTTGTTTTTTTGCCTTTAATTTAGCAAACATTTTTCAGAAACCATAAAAGACTGTATTCAAGCCGCTGCAAAGCCCAAACGAGTATCCTGTTGACCCTAAGTTACATTATTCATGAACCGGCTGATCACGAGCAGGAAGAAAGCTGAACGTGGCAGTGAGTTTTCAGATGTATTAATGAGTAGCCTGAGGATTCATCAGTGAGTGTTGCTTTCAATACTCTGGCAGGTTGAATGTCCTGAAAACTTCTGGTGGAGTTGCTTATTACTCTGTGATGTGTATAAAAAAAAAAAGCCAACATGACAAAGTGTTTTTCTTAATGAATACCTCTTCGGATTTCTCATCAGGTTGTGGGGGGAGCGGAGTAGATCTTTTGCCTCTGCGTTCCTTGGCTTTGTTCCCTTGTCCATTTTATTAATTTTGTTGCGCTTTAGATTCCTGGCTGCGAGCCGCACTTTGACACTATTAGTCCTTATTTAAGACTCTAATAGGACAGCAGTTATCAATATGCAGCTGTGTGACGTGTGTTATCTCCTGCTACATCAGCATGAGAGAGAGAGAGGTGTAAAAGAAACGAAGACTGATTCAAAGCCCTTGTCTGTTTTATTTATTTATTTATTTATTTATTTATTTATTTATTTATTTATTTATTTTTAATTTCTAAGCCTTCAGCGCCACGCTAGCGTGACAGATATTCCAGTGTTCTCAGGTGTTAATGTTCAGAAATAGATTAAATAAAAAGGGAGAAGAGTAACCATGACTAACAATACATCATTTTAGGTCTAAGGTCTGAGCCTGAAGCAGCGTATCAGATCAGTGTTTTTCTATGGAAACCGTATAACGACTGTATTGCTGAATGTGTGCAAGCAGAACACAAAAACAACATGCATAAAAAATGCACTACTCACATTATTATTGTAATAACAAGTCACAAACTCATCCACTGCTGCAAATCTCGGTTTATTAGGAAAGATAAGGGTCCAGTGAACAACATGCCGTAAAGCATTTTCGCTCCAACCAAACAATAGTGTTGTAATTTAGATGGTTATTCTTCTGGTTACGTTACAGAACTTTGTTTGGTGTATTGTTTGTATATGTTTCGGAAAACCTTTCACATAAAAAACTACATCTTGGTGTTTAAAAAAAAAACAAAAAAAACAAATTTGGCTGATAGAATATAGTGTTACTAAACAAATGAGAGTCTGAAGAATGGTATCTCGGGCTTGAGTCGACACTCTATAGGCAGGTGTTGGGGCGTTCTGCTCTGAATCACCTATCATTTCTAACCTTTTATTTCCAGACAGTAGCACTATAGAAACAACATGATTGATGGAAATTGTAGCCAATGAGCGCAGAATTTTTTAGTCTTTTATTTATTTGTCACATATACATTAGAGCATCGTAAAATTTGTTCTTCGCATATCCCAGCTTGCTTGGAAACTGGGCTCAGAGCGCAGGGTCGGCCATGAAACGGCGCCCCTGAAGCACAGAGGGTTAAGGGCCTTGTTTAAGGGCCCAAGAGTGGCAGCTTGGCGATACTGGGGCTTTGAACCCCTGACCTTCCGATCATTAAACCAGCATCTTAACCACTGAGCTACCACTCCACTCTAACGAAATACGGGGGGATTTTATTCCCCATGTGGGCGAGTTCTTAGTTTTATTACTCTTTACAAACTATTAGTGGTCAAACAGCACATGTGCACATGAAACAGGAAGTGATGCAGCTCTCCGTTCTGTTTCAACAACTTGTTTCCAACTTGTGCTAACTGGACTTTGTTTACAAAAAAAGAAAAAATGCACGGTCAAATGTTTTATGAGATTTGCACCAAGCAGCGATGAGGAAAATATTCTTGGGGCGGAGTAACAACAGAGACTTTGAGATCTGCATGGAGATGCTATTTAACATCTGTAAGCTACAATATAGCTCCCTTTACAGTTTTATACGTTTTATTGCCCGATTGTTTTATAAGAAAAATGCTTGAAAAGTGTGTGTGGTGTTGAGATTGGAATGGCCGCACATCAATATGAATGGCCATGAGTGTAAAACAACAGCTTGTCTGGCTACCTGGCCATCAATATGAAAACCAACTCAATATCAATAGACAAACATGTAGAACAAAAGCCTTTAATGGTCAGTTATTCATTTCTATGCAGACTGTATGAATAGAGTATGAATGACCACCTGCGTTTAGCAGGTGGCTCTCAAACAGGGAGAGGGAGAAAAGGATCAGACATAGTCTCAGATAAATGTTTGCAGGAATCTCATTTGTCATGAAAATCTTCATTACATTTGAAATATAAACTCATGAGACATGTGGCTTTTAACTCAGTACTTTTCTGGATTGCTCCAGGACTGATCTCATGTATTTATATATGAATTAAAAAATAATGTTTATTGCAGGGAAAAATGTATATCCATGGCACTTCGTCATTTATAACTTAATATCTTTTTGAGCAATATCAACTTTGATAATGATGATGGACAGTAAAGCTCAAAGTGTCTTCTTTTTCAAAAGATATCTTATTTGTGTATGTAGCACATTTTTGTCAGGAACTGTTAAGACTTAAAGTTGGGTAGGGATTTCAGCTGTGAGTCCCAAAAGCTGTGGCGAAGGCTAACAGGTTAAACCAGCACATTTTTTAGATGGTACAATAAATAGTTTTTATCATTGCAAAGATTCCTGTTTCACCAGTTCTTAACTTCCTGTCCAACAGTTAATTAAATTAAGTGGCATATATACATTTACATTTGAGTGGCAACTTGGTGGTGCTGGGATGACCTTCCCATGACCTTCCCTTAGGCAGAGCGACTTGGTTATCTTAGTTATACAGCTGACCAATTGAGGATTAAGGGCCTTGCTCAGGGGCCCAAGAGTGGCAGCCTGGCGATACTGTGTCTTGGACCCCTGACCTTCCGATCAGTAACCACAAGCCTTCATCTACAGGGTGATTTGTTTTGCTTTGGTACACACGTTTTGGTGATAACCAAGAAGGTCCACTGCTGGGTGCAATATCTTATGCACGGAGCTACAACTACCATTTCTCTGTGTGAGCGTGGGTGGGAAATAATTCATTGCCATTTTTATTGGCTGTGACTGATTGCATCTCTGCTCTCAATTTTCCAATCTATCAGAGAAAAGATTTTCAGTGGTTGGAACAAGAAAATGTTTCCATCCATTTCAGTGACTGTTCCCTATTTATTCTTCTTTTTATTTATATATATATATATATGACTTTTTCTCTCAACTCTTTTGATAGATCCTAAAAGTTTATAATAAAGAAAAACATGATTTGTCTCATATGGAAGCTTAAAGCTGTTTGCTTCCTTAAAAAAAAAATGAATGTGTTCAGATAGGAGGAGGATATAAAGTCGATAGATAGTGGATTTTATCGATAGGCAGGTTGGATACCTGCCAATAACAGATTAATCAACTGATGGCTTTCAAAATGGATACTGAATAAAAAAACATTTAATTTAACATAGCACTGCACTTTATCACAATTAAAATTACAGACAGTACTAAATTATTAAAACAGGCTAAAGGAAATAAATATGAATATATTACTTAAAAAATATAATTATATAATAAGTTATAAATATAATATAGCGCTCTCAGGGCTCGTAGTCTCGCGTCTCGCATGTAAAAACAAACAGCACATAGTGTCATTGATTCCCCCTACAGGATGCTCTTGTAATGACACTGGACCGGAAGCCGGAAAAACTATCGGTTATGGCATAAGTGATTAATCGGTCGACCCTGTAATACAAAGACTCTTTTTCCTCTTTTCTGACCTCTGTTCTCTTCTTCTTTCCCTCTAATCCACCTCTCTGTATCAGGTGTTGCAATTAGCTTTGTGGGATTTCAGTAGTTTATGGGTTTAACGGACTGTTCAGCATCGTGCAGCTTTCATTCAGAGGCCCGTGGATCCCTAATGCCTCGTTCACTATGTCTCCCTTTATAAAGACACGTGTCGGAATCCCCCTTTGTCATAGATGTGTAAGACATGTGAAGTGCTCGTACCGTGATGATGACATTACTTCTACCCTCGCTTCCCTTGCCCAGAAAGTGGAAAATAATCTTTCTGTTTCTCTTTTGCAGGCTAGAGCAGCCGACTGTTGTATCATTCCAGGGATTCCTCAGTAGTGTTCTGTGGTTTGGGAGAAAACATGAAGGAAGTCCTGTGTTGATTTGTTTATTTTCCTTCCTATTTATTATTTCTTATCTCTAAAGTTAGGCATCTGTGCAGGTTTTGGGCTCAGGTGATGGGGCATGGTTTGAGGTTTGGTGCTTTCGAAGCCGCACGTTGTAAAACGTTCAGATAGAGTTCGGATGAGTCAAAGATCTGTTCATAGCATCTCTATCTGGAACATTCCACAACGTCCATTGTCCATCCATCTTCTCCCGCTTATCCGAGGCCGGGTCGCGGGGGCAGCAGTCTAAGCAGAGATGCCCAGACTTCCCTCTCCCTAGACACTTCTTCCAGCTCTTCCGGGGGGACGCTGAGGCGTTCCCAGGCCAGCCGGGAGACATAGACATTCCACAACGTCTCTCTGCTTATTCTGGCTCTGGTCCCTCAATAGTCTGTCTTGGCAAAGTGGGTCAGTGTGGTGCATTAGGTGTGTGTGGGTGTGTATTACTTATGTATTTATGGGCTTCTTTTCCCTGGTGTGTGAAGGCTCTGGTTGTGTTTTTCTCTCTGCACTTTCTTACCGCTTAGTTTTCTGCCATATATACATACACAAAATCCCAATTCCTAAAATGTTGGGACTCTGTGTAAAATGTAAAAAAAAATAAGTTTTCAATGATTTGCAAATCTCATAAACCCATATTCTATTCACAATAAAAAAAAATTAATGTTTAAACTGAGAATGTGTTTTATTTTAAGGAAAAAAGTCATTTTGAATTTGATGGTCTTTAAATTAATTACATTCAATTAAACAGTTGGAGAAACATGAATATCTTTAGGGTCAGTAATATGATTGGGTATAAATAGTGTATCTTCAATCGATACAGTCCCTCAGAAGTAAAGATGGGCGGAGTTCACCAATCTGTGAAAGACTGTGTCTACAAACTTTGGAACAATGTCAGAGTAATGTTCCTCAACATATAATTTTGGAAAAATATTTCAGCAAGAGAATGCTAATAGCATGACTTTGTAGTAGAAGAGTCCGAGTGCTGAACTGACCTGCCTGCAGTCTAGACCTTTCACCGTTTAAAAACGCTTGACTCATCATGAAAGGAAAAATACAACAAAGGACACCCAGAACTGTCGAACAGCTAGAATTCTGTATCAGACACACAAGATATCATTCTTCTCACAAAACTTCAGCATCTGGTTCCCAGATGTATTTGGACAGAAGATGTGATTCTACACAGAGGTAAACATGATCTTGTCCCAACTTTATTGAGACGTGTTTCAGCCATTAAATTCAGAATGACATACTTTTTTATTTAAAATAGTACATTTCCTCAGGGTAAACATTTTATGTTTTCCATGTTCTAGTGTGAAAAAATATATGGGTTTATGGGATTTGCAAATCTTTGCATTCTATATTTATTTATACAATATGTAATACACACACACACACACACACACACACACACAGTGCGCAGAACCAAGCCACTGTTTCACACCCGGGTTTCTCAGTTCCGACCATCTCAGTCTTTCCTTCACTATTTTTCCCTGAAATCCTGTTTATATTTTGTGTGAAACCTTCTGAATGTCTCTTTTCCCGATGGGTGTATTTATTTTTGCAGAGTAGTGAATCTCTCTGTAATAAACATTTCTAGATTTTGAGTTCTCATGTCTGGACATTGGTTATGTTTTGGCGAGGTCATTTAATTCAATTTTATTTGTGTAGCACTTTTAATGTTGGACAGCAGATTTCCAGAGATAATGGGAGTCTTTTTACTTGTCACCAGTGATGGACAATAAGGAATTCAATGTAATTCGTTACTGTACTTTAGTATTTTTGTGTATCTGTACTTTACTGACGAGTTTCCATTCAGGGAAACTTTTACTTCACTACATTTTACAAAATAAGTCGTTCATTTTTAATTGTGAATGTTTTGTTTTTGTTTAATGTTTTGTTTTTGTTTTATGTCAATGAACCCGAAAGACTGAGAAGTTCCCTCACTCATACACTCAGAAAGGAGAGGCGGGGTATCAGTGCGGAGAGCTGAATCCAAATTGAACACTGTTTAGTATTAAACACTGTGTCACTAAGGTATAAATATGTTGCCTGTTATGCTTTTATGCATAAAGCAACATTTCTTTAAGCTGCATATCGGTTTTAATTTATAGTATGTCGTTTCTCATAATATGTGTATTTAATATCATCATATTTTGTTGAAAAGAAGGTTTTGGGCTCATGATCATTTATTAGACATCTTAATGGCGTTTCAATTTCCAGATTTCTTAATTGAATCCATATTTCCAGTTCTAAAAACCTCTACTGGAAAGATGTTCCACTAGATTTTGTGGAGATTTATTCATCCACACAGTGTTAGTAAAGGTACGGATGGAGGTTCGGTGAGGAGACCTGGGGTGCAGTCAGCGTTCACATTTAGCATGTTCAATAGGGTTTTAGCTCAGTCACAGGAAATCTTCCACAGTTGTAAATCTCGAAGTTTGTGGAAACAGGTTGAGGAAGAACCACATATGACTGGAAAAGTCGTATCTTTCGTGACACTCAACCTTACTATTGGATTCCTCCGGCGGAGCCCTCCATTCTGAAACCAGCGCTCCACCACGCCCCTAGTGGCACTGTAGATAAAAAAAAAGTTGCTAAAGCTTACCTGATTACGTTTCGTTGTCTGTGTGTGATTTTCCACAAACTCATGTTTAGCTACACTGAATTCACATACAAAAATAACTTGGACTGGCAAAATGTCACACACAGGCACGTATTACTGCCTTCGAAAGCAGCTTAAGATTTAGAATATGGGTTTCTAGTAAACAGATGATTGTAGTCTTTTTCCACACACACACACACACACACACATTCCAATCTATTGCCTCTGGAGTGTATAAGTTGAAAAACAACTGCAGAGAGTTCTATGAGGAAATTGGTTGCACTGATGACTCAAAATGTGTACTGAGACATATATATATATAATATTGTGTGTGGGGAAGTCATAAAATGAAGGACTCTCCTATCCCTTCCTGCCACCTGGACTGGCCCTCATTTGTCTGGAGCTGGCTCTGAATGCACTCAATTTGGACTGGCTATCATTTATCAGTAGCTGAAACACACACATATGCACACCAATGCAGAAGTAGTGATGGGAATGTAATTGCAGCCGGTCTCTTTAATGCCCGGCTGATGAGACACTTCCATTTTGGCATTAATATCCCATAAACTCTGTTTTCCTGCTAAACCACCTGGGCTGCATTGTGTCGACTGCCCATTGCTTTGCGCTTAATCACACTCTGACTCTCTCACACACACACACACACACACACACACACACTACATTTATCTATATACCTATATCTCTTCACCATTTCAATTTCACCATTATATATTTTTTTACTTTTCCATTAGACGATCTAATTCTTAAGTCTGATGCAGAGGTTTTCATTGGGAGTGATGAGGATGGACAGGATTAGAAATGAGTTTATTAGAGGGACATCACATGTAGGACGTTTTGGAGACAAGATGAGGGAGGCGAGATTGAGATGGTTTGGACATGTGCAGAGGAGGGACATGGGGTATATCAGTAGGAGAATGCTGAGGATGGAGCCACCAGGAAGGAGGAAAAGAGGAACACCAAGGAGGAGGTTTATGGATGTGGTGAGGGAAGACATGCAGGTAGTTGGTGTGAAAGAGGCAGATGTAGAGGACAGGGGGGGTGTGGAGACGGATGATCCGCTGTGGCGAAACCTAACGGAGTTTGTCTGTCTCTTCGTCTCTCTCTCTCTTTTTCCTGATTACTTGCTTTCTCTCATTTCTCCTGCACTCGTTCTCATTCTGTGATGAAAAATGCTCTGATACAGCAGCAAGCTGGAACCTATTATAATCAAGAAATCGAGTAGTAACACAGTGGTTGGGGCTCTGGGTCACTGTTTAGAAGGTCAGAGGGGTTTAATCCCGAGTGTCACTAAGCTTCCACTCATGGGGTATTTAAACAAGGCCCCTTGACCCTCTTTGGTGCAGGGGTGCTGTATCATTGCGTTTTTACTCCGGCTTCCTAACATCACTGGGATATGCGAAGAAAAAATTTATTGATAAGAATAAAGCACCTTTCAGTGGCCCTGTCTGTGCTGACAGAGGTGTAAATCAGTGTGATTGATACCCTGGGCCTCTCGCAGATTGCTAGCCAGAGGTGCAAAAATGGGGTATATGATAAACACACATAGGGGTGCCATTGCATGTAGTGTGTTTTTATATTCATCCCTCTTTTTTTTTTTTTTTGGAATGGACGGTTTGGGGGCACCAACCATGATTTGCATACCCTCTGAACAAAATTGCAGTTGTCCCCCTGATTAGTAGCACATGTTAAAATGTATTTCCGATGTAAAGCTTCTACTAAAAGTCTAGTCATTTTTGGTTATAAAACCCAATATATATTTGATGTTTTTTTTTTGTCATTTTGTTAAAATCGCATTTTCTATTAATCTCTATAATGATAAAACTGGTCGGATTCTCCTGTATGGTCGAGCTCAAAATACACTATTGGGACGAAAGCAATGGGGCACCAGACTTTTTCAGGCATATGTGGTTCTTCCCCAAAGTTGGAGGCACACAGTTGTATTGGACGTCCCTGAATGCAGTAGCAAAGTAGATCCAACGAGATCCAAACCTGTTCCAGCATGACAATGGCACAAAGCCAGCTCCATGAAGATAAGCTTCACAAACTGTTGGAGTGGCAGATCCTGCTGAAGAGTTCCAACCCCATTAATCACTCTCGAAATGAATTAGAACGACACCCCAGGCCTCCTCACCTCACCTACATCAGTGCCTGACTTTATTAATACCCTTGTGCCTGAATGAGCAACAATCTCCAGAAAATCCAATGGTTCCAATGAGCTGCAGTCAAGTCAAGTGTATTTGTATAGCGCTTTACACAACAGACATTGTCTCAAAGCAGCTTTACAGAAATCAACAGTCAAGGTGAATGGTGTGTATTTATCCCTGATGAGCAGCCACGGCGACTGTGGCAAGGAAAAACTCCCTTAGATGTTATGAGGAAGAAACCTTGAGAGGAACCAGACTCAAAATGGGAACCCATCCTCATTTGGGTGACATCAAGAGTTTGATCATAAATCTTTCAACAATACAGAACACTGGAGAGAGAGAACTAACATGAGCACTGGAGTATAAGATTATAAGTAAATGTTCTTTTTACAGTCTTTGGTATAAAAGTAGGAGCTACTGAGCTCAACATTTGTGATCATCACAGATCCAGCATCAGCTTCTCCATGCCAGAGCCTTTAAACACTCCAGGAGGTCCAATGTCAAACTCCACACATGCAGTGGGATCCAATTGGCATTGGTACGTCTCTAGATGGTTCAGGATGTTTGCGAGTTCGGCATCTACTTCTTTAAAGTCCATAATCTTCATGAGTCCAGACGGAATTGCGTGGAACTGAAGTAGGGAATGATAGAAATGTTGGGATTCCTTTTACCCAAGTCTCTAATCTTCCCTGCTCCAAAACAAGCCCAAACATTTAGGCTTCTACCTCCATGTTTGACTGTGTGTGGGGGGTGAGGCAGTCTGATCACATTTTCTCTCCTGTTCTTCACCTTACACTACACAAGTTCTTCTATGGACTCATCTGTCCATTAAACTTTCTTCTGGTCATTCACTGTCCAATTCTTGTGTATTTTTCTCCACCTGGTTGAAGGTTTTTAGTTTTTCTTCATACATCTTAGCTTTTAGAAGATCTTTCTACCCCTCTCCTGATTACTAAGTGAGATCTCATACATTCTTTGAAAGATCTATGGGAGCCCTGATTATCTATAGATATATCTAGTCAGTTACGGAGGGATGGATGGAAGGAAGGAAGGAAGGAAGGAAGGAAGGAAGGAAGGAAGGAAAGAAAGCCACAAACCTGAACCAAAACCCTAAGTGGGAAAAGAGGGGGGGGGGGGGGTTGTTTTGTTTTTTTTAAGCTGACAGGTTCCTCTACAAAGACTGGTGTTAATCCTGTCTAAACAGACCTTCAACTGTCAAAATTTGTGGAGAGATTCATCAAATGTCCTCACTGATTGGACTGAAATTGGCCCTCGATATAGAGCCGTGAAGACGTGTGCATTTAGGACACCTTCCTCCAAATCATTGAGGCCAAGGCTATTGCTCCAGAAAGTAAGCACGAATCCCAGGCTCTCACCACTGTTTATTATAGTACTGGCCTACTTACCTGAGCCGCTGGTGTACAGCCAGCGATCCTGCATTCCATCCACAGATACCTGAACATTTCTGATCTGTTGCTTTAAAACACATGGCGCACAGAAATCCTACATTTTTGTTGCTGTTATTCAGGCGGATTGGATTGAACAGGAGCACGATCACAACGAATTAATGCTTAAGCTTATCGAAATGTAAATCCACAGCGACTTTGCATTTATGCAACTGAGTAACAAAGGTTTAAGGGCTCTGCAGTGGGGGCTTGTCGGAGCTGGGATTTGAACTCACAACCTTCACATCAGAAGTCTTATTCAATATACAACTTTGTACCATTTGTGTGAGGAGAGACGCAGCTCAGTGGATCAGATGTTGGATGGTACTCAGAAGGTTGTGAGTTCAAACCCCTGACACATTATCCAAAGCAAGTGCAGTAATTTCTATACAACAGGGCAGCGAAGATTCAAGGGCTTTGAAGCATAGAATCATCGACTATTCGGGGTCACAATTAATATATGGTAGTGACCGGGTTGTCAGTCGATGAACATATTGAATCACGATTAATCACACGATTGTAACGAGTTAACTGTATCACACATTTTTATCTGTTCTAAATGTACCTTAAATTAATACTTTGTTGTTGTTTTATTTTTTATTTTTTTATATATTCGAATCAACATGGATAAATATTGATGCTTTATGCAAATGTATGTTTATTATTAGTGAAACCAAACTCAACATACAGCATGAAGACAAAATGCTCTTGTTAATGTTTTAAAGTAAGTTTTAAATGACGCAAATCATCAGGGCACCACGTGGCACTTTTGCTTTGTTTCCACACGGACGGTTTTGATTGAAGAACGCGCGCATCACCACGGATTTTGGTGCTCGATTTGAGCGATTTCATCAGTGAAACAAATGTTTAGTGATGATAAAAAAAAATTATTTAAAATATTTTATATCCGAGTAAAAAAAAAAAAAAAAAAAAAAGGCTGTTGTGAATAAACGTGTGCTGTTTTAATTTCGCCTCTTTTATATTTTCAATAAAAATGGTCAAACAGTAATGCGTTAATTTCGACAGCCCTAATATATATATTTATATATTATGCATACCATATCTTGCTTATACTTCTGATACGACCAAGGACAGTAGACAGTTGCAAACAGTTGTTTTCCTGAGCATTATTACCCAAGATTTGCCAACACACACACACACACACACACACTTTGATTTGATTGCCCTTCATCTTGTTCTCATTCTCAGTGTGTCCTGATTGAAATTGGCCCGTCTGTTCCTCCTGACCCAGTCCAGCTCCCTCATGGCTCACTTAACACGAGTGTGTGTTTCTTTCGCCAACACAAAGCAGAACAGCATTTCGACATGAAATGCATCAATGTATCTGCTCCTACGTGTAATTTCAATCTGTCTCCATTTTTCCCCATTTTTTCCCCATCCCCAGATTTGTGTGACTGTCAGGCAATTGAACTATATAGCTGTTAGTAGGAATAATTAAGTGGTCAATAGTGTGTGTGTGTGTGTGTGTGTGTGTGTGTGTGTGTGTGCACATCAGTATATTGAGTAGATGATCTCAGTTACAGCTCTCACACACTGCTATAGTGTTATCGCAGTATCGATCGGTTCGTCTGTGTCTCTTTCGGAGCTCCTGAGATGTAAAGATTCAAAGCGTTGAGTAATTTTTGGTCGCGGTTCTTTCAAAGTTGCAAACTATTTAGTCCGTCAGTCTTTAGATTGTCCACTCAGTCAGTGTTCAGGGGTTTGTGTCATTTCCTGTTCGATCCTGTGATCTGGAACTGTAATGAAGGGACACTGTGAGGAGGAGGAGGATGAGGTTCCCCTTTTGAGCCTTTTTGATTTCTTCCTCGTGACATCTCAGAGTTTTTCCTTCACCACAGTCGCCACTCACTCACTCATTAAAGATAAACTCACAATTACAAGAAACAAACGTATTTTTACTAAACGTTTATATTCCAACTTTATAACCTCTTTCTCTGTAAAGCTGCTTTAGACAATGTCGATTTTTTTTTAAGTGCTCTACGAATGAAATGGTTAGAAACTGAATTTGTTTTCTCAACGAGCAGCTTGGACGAGGAAAGAAATAAGGAAGGAACGACGGAAAGAGAAGAACGAAAGACTGAAGGAACGACGGACGGAGAGAATGAGAGAATGAAAGAGTGAATAAAATGAGTGAGAGGATTAAATAATGAAAGAAAGAAAAAAACAACAGAAAGAATGATAGGACCGAATGAAACAAAAAGAAAGTTTATGATTGAAACAAAGAATAAAGGAATGAAACAAAGAGAGAATGAAGGGAAGAGAATGAAAGAAAAAAGAGTGACAAGAAAAGGCAGAGAGAGAATCAGAGCGATAGAATGACAGGACAGAAAAAAAGAACGGCAGAATGAATGACTGAATGAAAGATGCTTGATACTGGTCACATGCACATCACAGCACAGTGATATTCCTTTGCATATCGGAGTGATGTTATGAATCTGGGGTCAGAGGGCAGGATCAGCCATGATACAGCGCCCTTGCAGCACTGAATGTTAAGGGCCTTGCTCAGGGGCCCCAAGGGTCTCCAACCATTATGCTCTTACCTCCATATCTGATTGTGGGGTCGAGGCAGTCTGCTGCTAACTTCTCTCCTGTCCTGTTTCTTACACAAGTTCTTCTGTTAGTTTCTTCCAGTCATTCACACAATTATTATTATTTTTTTTTCCACCTGGTTGTTTTTTTTTTTTTTTTAAGAATTAAAAATTTTTTTTCTTTTGGAAGATTTTTTGTGTACCTTTCCTGGTTACGCGATTTTATTTGGGAGATCCCATACATTCTTTGAAAGATCTAACCCTGACTTTAGCAGATGGATGAACATGGTCAAGAAGATCCTGCCAAAACAGCTGATTAGTGAGGGTGAGAGCAGCAGACCAGAGGATGTGGTTTTAATAACCACCAATTCTATATCAGAATCATTTCTGTCATAAAATATACATGAGATTTACTCTAAGCCAATTGATATACGCTTGCAAAAGTATTAACTATAGAACACTGCATTGTTTTCACATCCTTTTGGAGGACTGCTGCTTCCTGGTTCACCTCTATCACTAGGTTCTTGGGTTGTCTTTGTTAGCATGATCTCTCTGGTTCAATGCTTGTATGACTTGAATAAGATATTCACTGTAGCCAACAAAAGAACTGATTTTATATAGAATTGACTACTTCAACACGGTCAAACATCGAAACTACTTTTAGAGATTTTTTTTTATATTGTTCAAAGTGCACTTTAATGGTATTTCAAACATACTAATTAATGAGTTGAAGAGACCAGACATGTGGGTGGTGGAGACTTCCCTGTCGACAACATTCTGTCGCTTGCCAAGCATAAAAAAAAGGCACTTTTATCATATTTTGAAATATCATATACAAAACTATTTTCTTCTACAGTAAATCCCTGAATCATTGTAATTGTAACCTCAGAACTCCAACAAGATATTAAATTTTTTTTTAAAGTCTGGCATTCATATTAGATGGTTTCTTTTAGCCGTCTCTGTTTTTCCAGCCAGCCAGACATTGAGCTGATGTCCAAACGTTTATTTTCGCTTCCATTAGGTGATCACGGAGAACTGATTTGAGCTGCCAAAACTCTCCTACTTCATCATCATTGCATTTAGCTTTGGGGTCTTCTTCACCCCAAGCTCCATGGTCTAACAGCGATAATGTGTGGTGTCCCTTTGCAAGTCTCTTCTGTGATCTCGGCTATGTTTTTTTTTCTGAGAATGGGAATGGTTCCACCTCAACAGCCTAAAGATTCTTGAAGTTCCTGAGCAATTCAAGAGGATGGATTTGGACTGGAATTAATATCAACCAAGTTGCTACAATGTCCTCAGGACCACAGGTTGCATTACCAGTTCTGCATTTCAGCACCTATCACTGAACAGCGCCTCAACAATGATGGAAATGTAATGAATGGAAATTCGGTGATGAAGACGGGTTCCCTTTTGAGTCGGGGTTATTTTAAGCCCTGTAATTGCTAAAATAATGAGATAATGGCTGTTGTTAAAAGCGCGCTACAAATAAAAATTTAATTTATTTTGGGTTTTTTTCTCATTCTGAGCTCCATAGTGCATCTGACTAGTTCTCGAACAGCGATAATGTGCTTATCAGGCCCTGCTTCTTCTCTTCTGTGATCTCAGCCATGTTTTTTGCTGCTCATGGCTGTTTGATTGCTGTTTGACTTTGTTCACGAGTCAAATTCATTGGAATAAAAAAGTGCTGAATAAAAGGTGCATACAGCAGGAAAAGCGAGTTTTAGATGCAGCTGAAAATGAGCCAGGCACCGAATCTAAATATAAAATTGTGTATTTGTGTGTTTGAGTTGCTGCCCAGTGCTGATGCTGTGGGCCTGAGGGGGTTCAAAGCAGATGTTTCCACCATTCATTCTGTATGATTCGGTGCGGCTCATTTTGAACGCATGACTCGGTAAAGTGTGAAGTGTTTTAGGACTGCATGAGCTGAAAATCGAATTGATAGAATTGTGAGAAGAGTCATGAACCTCACCAGCTTTATATTTGGAACTATGCAAAAACAAATGCAGGACGACTGGCACCCCTGAGTGTGAGAGAAATATTTTTATCGTTTTTGTCCCAATATTGTGGGTCATAACCAAAGAATACATCATCAGGAGGTGTGGTAAATCATGCTGCTCAACATCCAATCAAATCAGCTCCTCTTGTTCCTCTTTGATTGCAGAGCCTTGGTGCCCTGACCTTTCCATAATGATTAGATTTCACTTATAGAAATATCACAGCTGGCTGGCTGAACCCCCGAAACCACATTTATAATAAGTTCACTCAGATAAAACCCTGTGGAATTCCTCTAGGATTGAGCATTTTTATTAGTTAAATCTCACAACGGCAAGTGTTATTTCATTAGTTTTTTTTAAACTCGGATGATTCTGTAGATTATTTCATTGTCTCTGTCTAATAACTCGTGCATCTACTAAGTGTCAGATAATGGACAAGTTATTTCTTATTCATTATAGTAAACATTTCAGACATTTTGCAGTTGAAAGAAATGGAACTGTCGATTTAAGGTTTCGATTAGAGACATAAAAACAGTTTTGTATCGCATTTTATTTTGTGGCATTTGGCAGATGTTGTCAAGAGCGTCTTACAATTACCGTAATTTCCGGACTATAAAGCGCACCCATAAATAAGCCACACCCACTGAATTTTACAAATATTTTAATTTTTAACATAAATAAGCTGCACCTGTCTATAAGCCGCAGGTGTCTACATTGAAACTAATGTACTTTACACTGGCTTTAATGAAAGACACGTTACACACGATGTAACGGGTGAAATATGTTGCGCTTCCTTTAGGAGCAGAGCGGTATTTTGGGAATAGCCTGCCACTGCATTTTTCCGTTATTACTGCATGTGTGCAAGACCGAGGAATATGTCCTTATTATTTTCTGATGCTCATTTCTAAGTTTCTTTGACTAACCCGTAACGCTGTTGCCAAGAAAAATAAAAAAGCACGAGTTTTGGAAACCTGTCTGTGCTTATATGATTTCTGTTGTAACTGGAGTTAGTGAGCTCTCCCTTCACCCAGACTCAACGCGTTACAACGGCTTGTATCTAAACAGTAGCCGACCAAGTCATTGTTCACTGTCTTCCTCCTTACTTTCACAACTATTTCTCTTGTGAGTTTATCTTTTGGCATCGTCGTGCGTTTAAAAAAAAAAAAACTTTTTTTCTCCCGATACCGTGCAGCTCAGAACACAGGTGATGTGCGTTTTTTTTTTTTTTTTCGTTTCCATTCGGACATTTCATTGGTCTAATGTTATGGGGTTTAGTTTTTTGTCTTGAAATTTGTGAAACCGGGAAAAACCCAGAAAAAAATCATAAATTAGCGGCTTCGTTGTTTAAGCCGCGGGCTTCAAAACGTAGGAAAAAAGTAGCGGCTTATAGTCAGAAAAATACGGTACCTGTTATACACGAGAGCAATTGAGGGTTAACGGTCTTGCTTAAGGGCCCAGCAGTGGCAGCTTGGTGGAGATTGGATTTGAACCAATGACCTCCCGATCGGAACAGAGTTCCCACGTCCTTTTATTTATCTTTTTTTTCTCAAACCTGGAATCGTGTAGATCTGGCGATTTTTGTGGCTGAAGGTTGCGTTCCACGCCGCTGTGCACTACAACCGGCGTGCTTTGGCTTCTGATCAATACACATTACAGCATGTACACAGCAGAGCCGATGAAGTAAATCCACATGCACACGTACAAATATATGCTGTACGTCAGCGTTGTGTTTACTGACTGTACATCTCATCTTTGCTTGCATACATGCTCTTTGGAAGAAACCGTGTGTGTAAGAGTTTCTATTTTATAGAAGCAAATGACTGTTGTGGGTTTTTTTTGTTGTTTTTTTTACATATATGATGGAGAGAGGAGAGAGTATACAGTGAGGGAGGGTGAGCGAGACATGCAGAAGAGTGTAAGCGTATGCTCAGCCTTTCTGCAGGCTCTCTCTTACTCAAACACACACACACACACACACACACACACACACACACACACACACACACACACACACACTCTCTCTCTTACCACCCTCTCTCTCACACACACACACAAATTCAGCATTGCTTTGCTCCCTGGGTTCTGTTAAGCTCCTGCACCAGCTTCCTCTCGCTCTCTTTCACACACACACACGCACACACACACACTAGCGCAGCACCATGATTTCTCCGCTCTGCCCGCACTGCTGACAGGACGAACGCACGTGCGTAGAAACGTGTACACATGTACACACGTATGGATAGCCTCAGCAGCTGTGGATTGGTGGGGGAGTAATGGATGAACCATGTTGCCAGGTCAGTACAAATCCTACTTGTTGTAGCGCACGCGGCACCAGCCGGGAAAAGGACTTGCTCGTCTCGGTGTGTGAATGCGACTGATGTTACGGCAGTCAAAGCAGTAAGGAACCATTCAGGCATGGGAGAATGTGTAATCCCAGTTCCATCGGGGAAAGGTAAAAGTAAAAAAAAAGAAGGAAATTCAGCTCCGTTTTTGTCCTCTTTTTATTTTTCTGGGTTTTTTTTTTTACCCCTGTTACACGGGGGAACAGCTGTGACCCGGGTTACTTGGAATGACCTCGTGTTAAAGACTGTCTTCCAGGGGTCACCTCATTGTTTGTTTTCTCTCTTTTTCTTCTTTCCTGATTTGTGGCATTATCCATCACTACAGGAACTTATATATTTATTACTATGATTAATCACTGAAAAAAAAACCTGTGTGTGTGTGTGTGTGTGTGTGTGTGTGTGTGTGTGTGTAAAAACCGGGCAGCTTGTCCTCTCTTGTAAGCTTTAGAACCTGTCATGCAAGTGCATCCAAGACTTTTAATTCCTTCATCCAGCTTTGTTGTGTCGCGTTTCCTCGTTTGCGTTGCGTGTGAACAGTTTAGCTAAATGTTAAAGATATACCGAGGGTGCTGCGGGGGGCTTGTGGCGTACTGCAGTCACAATGCAGACATTTCCTCCACATCAGGAACCCTGGTGTAATACACACTCAGAGCGTAAACCTCCTGCTTTTTTCTTCACACACACACACACACATTCTCACACTCCACGCTCTGAAGGACTCGTCAGTGGGGTAATGAAAGCTGTCAGGTCGACGGTCTGGAGAAGCTGTTGCAGATCCTACAGAGGATTAAGACCTTAATGCAACTGTGTTTTCTACAAGTGGGAAGGGTTTAAGAGTGATGAGGGCTCTCCATGCAGCTCTACACTGGGAAAGTATTTATGCCACTACATATTTATTTGGATCCGAATCAGGCTGAGAAAGAGGAGCTCAGTGAGTTGTGAGTTTAAATCCCACCGTCACTAAGATGCCACTGCTCGTCCCATGAGCAAGGCTCTTAATCCTCAAACTGCAATCTTCTTCTCTGATTATCAGGACTGTTCAATTTGTTTCTCATCAGAATCAGGTTTATTGGCCAAGTGTGTTGACACACAAGGAATTTGGTTCCAGCTGTTAGTGGCTTACAGACAATAACACTATATGCACTATCATGCACAGCAGTACGGAATCCCAGTCAGACATTTTCCTAAAGCCGGCTGCACACTGTGCGATTTGTAATAATCCTTCGCGATTGTTTGTCAGATTGTACGAACATGATCCCCGTGTCACACTGTAGGATCTCGGATGTCATTATCGGTCGGACATTTTTTGTCGCCGATCCATGGCCCAGCTAGCAGCAAACAACAACACTGTAGCGCTAATCTTTGCACGATATGCCTGGACAATAAAAACGCCAGCTGACTTGAAAACTTTTTTTTTTTTTTTTTTGCCAGTATTTCATCAAAGGAAAAATAAACGATCGTTGCGGCTGTTATTCGGCTGCCGGTGAACAAACCAGCGATCGAAGAAAAAACTGATTTTAGCCGAGGATTATAGGAATCTTTTTGGATTTTTGTAAATACGACTCAGACGACCAAATCGTGGCCAGAGTTGAACAGTGTGCACCTGGATTTTGTCTACTTATTTCTGATTTCATAAGTATCTGTTCAGAAGTCATTTTGGGGGGGGGGGGGGGGGGGGATTCCTCAATAACATGGCAGGCTACATTTATTGAATTGTATTTCATTTTATTTTGTTCACTGCAGAAGAGAGATAATGAATAAAGGGGAGTTTATTTAAAGCGTTGGACTTCCGATCAGAAGGTCATGAGTTCAAATCCCACCACCACTAAGCTTGTCACTGCTGGGTCGCTGAGCAAGGTCCTTAACCCTCAACCGCTCAGTTGTACGAATAAGATAATTTAAGTCGCTCTGGATACGCTCGTCTACCGATGAAGACGGAGTCGCAGTAAAGGTTGATCATTTACTGTAACACTTCCTCTTTAACCTGTTGCGAAATAAAGCGATATTCAGAGCCCCTGTGTCTTAATCAACATGGCATTAGAATATAGTAGTATAGCCTTTATTCATCACGTATACATCACAGCGAAATTCGTTCTTCGCATATCCCAGCTTGCTCGGAAACTGGGCGCAGAGCGCAGGGTCGGCCATGATACGAATCCCCTGGAGCATAGAGGGTTAAGGGCCTTGCTCAAGGGCCCAAGAGTGGCAGCTTGGCGATACCAAGGCTTGTACCCCCAACCTTCCAATCAGTAATCCAGCACCTTAACCACTGAGCTACCACTCCCGCCATAATAAGTGACTGCTAAACTACAGAAACTAGGTTTTAACTTTACACCTGAATATATTTAACAAATGTTTAAACCCGATATTTAAAAGTTAAATCCCTTAAAGCAGTTACCCCCTATCCCCAGGCTGCGGACCATCATTGGTCCGTGGGTCAATTGGTACCGGGCCGCACAGAATAAATAAATAACTTACATTATTTCCGTTTTATTTATTATCTGATTCTGAACGATGTTTTATTTTGGAAAATGACTGGATTCTCTCTGCCACATCTGTCTATGACTCACTCTTGATGCAGGTCATGATGCCTCGGTCACATGTCTTACCAACATCCACTACCTTCTTAAAGGGGCTCCGGCCGCTAACACATAATACATTACCGATAAATTTAAACCCCTTAAGCTAGCAAAATGAACAAACAACAACACAGTGGATTCACGTTTATTATTATATTTAGAAAATACCACTTTCTATGCCGATCGTATAATTTTATTTTGTTGTCCGTGAAAATATCGTCTGACATCAATCCGGTCCGTGGCGCCGGATTGGTTGGGGACCACTGCCTTAAAGGACAACACAGTGACTCTTCCCCAAACTGTTACCAAACAATAGAAGCACCCAATAATATAGAATGTCTTTGGATGTGGTGGCATGAAATTTTCCCCTTCACTTGAACTCAGAAACCTGAACCTGTTCCAGCTCCCTAATCATCTGCTTTGCATGGGTTGGAGTGGAAAATTGAACCCTATTGAACAGGATGAATGTGAATGCTGACTGCTCCCCAGGCCTCCTTCCCTCACCTACATCAGTACCTGACTCTACAAACACCCTTGTGTCTGAAGCTCCACAAATCTCCACAAAATCTTGAACATCTTCCCAGAAAAGTAGAGCTGAGGTATCCACAAACTTTATCATTTAATGTAGATGTAAACAGAGGTGTGTTTTATTTGATTGAGGTTTTTATTTTGCAAAACCTAATTTTGAAGGATCCTATACCAGGGTAGTCAATAAATGCGTCTGCTGGTCTTTTGTAGGGATTTCCGCTCCATGTTCGTGGTGTCACAGGTGGGATTCCGCTTTATTGTAGTTTCCAGAGTTTTCCCTTCAGTGCAATTCGGTTCATTTATTCCATTTCTAGGTTCCTGAAGACAGGAAATGGAGATGCAGGACGTCTAGACCATATACAATTAATGCAAGTGGCACAATTAATCACTTCCTGTTTCCCTGGAATGCGACATGACCTGTGATGGTGCTCTATAAGTCCAGGGACAGGTCAAAAACGGACCACTTCAGAGTAACGATGGGAAAAAGCGTCCTTTCTCCGTCCCTGCAGGTTTTTTCTTTCCTCCATCTAATAGAGTGCGTTTATGCACGTCGAGCCTCACGCCATGTCTTATCCTCCTCCTGCCGCACATCGAGACCGAGCCCATCAGGTCGACCCAATCGCCTTCACACAATTCAATCTGAGGGGCAAATATTGAATTACGTGAGCTGCACCTGCACGTCCCTCTTGATTACGGCCGTCTCCGCCCCCATAAATTGGATTGTGTGTACACAATCTCATACACCTGCCTGGAACACGGACACCTGAAGGAGGACACGTTTTACGCATACACGTTTAGTCTTGGCCGCATCTTTACCTGAATACATCTCCTGGTATTTTTATTGTATTTATTTTGAATTGAAATGACATATTTGATCATCCTGTAAGTGTGAACATACAGACTGATGTTTTCTAAACCTTCAGTTTTATGGAATTGGAGCCGTGTTGGTTCAGGATTTTTTTCACTTTCGGGAATACGTCTCCGTTAAGCTTCCACCTCCATGTTTGACGGTGGGGGTGATGCAGTCTGATCACATCTCTCCTGTTCTCAGTCTTACATGAGAGAAAAAGATTTTCCATTCAGGCTCGTTCACATTCCTGGCTTCTGATTTTGTGTACTGTTGCTCATGTTGCAAAGTCGATTGTTAGAATATTACACTTATGTTATTATATTATATCCGTACACCATGTTGTTGGATGGTATGGTGCAGCGTGTCTACAGTTTTACCTTTAACTTGGATTCCTGTGCATTATGGTGGAAGAAGGAAGTGTGGGGTGAAGAGCTTTCACACACATTTTCCTCCCTCTAAATTGCACCGTGGTGTCGTCACCTGCAAATCAGTCCTGATCTGTCTGTAGGGTATTAAATTTTGAGGGGGTGGGGGATCCAGATAAAGTGGCAAGAAAGAAAAAGTGAGACTGGTTGTGTGTGTATACTGTGTGTACAGTATATTGTGAGTATGTACTGTGTGTTAGTGTGGGAGTACAGTGTACTATATATGTATAGTGTGAGTGTGTGTGTGTGTGTGTGTGTGTGTGTGTGTGTGTGTGTGTGTGTGTGTGTGTGTGAGAGAGATGCTGAGGCTTTCGTTGGGAGTGACGACAATGGACAGGATATGGAATGAGCTTATTAGAGGGACAGCGCGTGTAGGACGTTTTGGAGACAAGGTGAGGGAGGTGAGATTGAGATGGTTTGGACATGTGCAGAGGAGGGACATGGGGTATATCAGTAGAAGAATGCTGAGGATGGAGACACCAGGAAGGAGGAAAAGAGGAAGACCAAGGAGGAGGTTTATGGATGTGGTGAGGGAAGACATGCAGGTAGTTGGTGTGAAAGAGGCAGATGTAGAGGACAGGGGGGTATAGAGACGGATAATCCGCTGTGGCGCCCCCTAATGGGAGAAGCCAGTATAAGAAGTGTGTGGGTGTATAGTGTGTAAAGTGTATTATATATATATATATATATATATGTATAGTGTGTGTGTGGGTGTGTAGTGTACTGTGAGTATATACTGTGTGTGTGTGTATAGTTTGTGTGTGTATAGTGTGTAAAGTGTATTATATGTATGTGTGTGTATGTGTATTGTGTGGGTGTATATTGTACTGTGAGTATATACTGTGTGTGTGGGGGTGGGGTGTACAGTGTACTATGTATGTAATGTGTGTGCATACTGTATGTACTGCATGTGTGTGCGTGTTTGTGCGTGTTTGTGCGTGTGTGTGTGTGTGTACAGTGAACTATATTTGTAGCATGTGTGTATACTGTGTGTGAACAGTGTACTGTGAGTAGGTACTCTGTGTGGGTGTTTAGAATGTTTGTGTGAGTGTTTAGAGTGTATGTATAGATAGTGTGTGTGTGTGTGTGTGTGTGTGTGTGTGTGTGTGTAACTCGGACATGTTTAGACAGGCATCTTGTTTAGCACTGGGAGCAGACAGCATTCTAAATTAGTTGAAGCATCCAACTAGAGCATCTCCGTGTGTGTGTGTGTGTGTGTGTGTGTGTGTGTGTGTGTGTGTGTGTGTGTGTGTGTAAGTGTTATTTATCTTCAGCATGCAAATACAGAATAATCTTCTTTTTTTTTATATATATATATATATATTTGCAAACTTTATTTAAGAAGTTCATGGTTTCAGAACCACACTTTCATTCAGCACCAGTACACCACCTGACTCAGCATGGACACGTACACGACGAGCAGAACACAGCGTGATGGAACAGGAGAGACAAAAATATGCTGAGCCAGCTTTGTAGGTCCCAGATTGAGGAGTTCTGCTGCTGCTTTTATCTGTTAGTCAGCAAGTGCTTACTTTCTTTCACTGCCTGCACAAGAGCTCTTCTGCCAAATGTGTTTTAGAGCTGTGGTCAGGAACTCTGCCTCCATTTACATCATTTTATTTCCCTTAAAACCTCGAAGACTTGCAAGTCTGCCAGCAGGGTTTGGCACACAGCGAGATTGTTGTTAGGAAGGAGGAGCTTGTACATGTTCAAATCCCAGAGCTGTTAGAGAGTTGGTGAACCTTCAGTTGGTGAACAGGACCCTTAGCATCACCTACAGGCCGGGCTGGTATCTTCCAGGCGATTGGTTATTCATGTCCGCCGAATAAACAGATGTTAATGTCTCGCGTTTGTGGAGGGAAAAAGTCATTTACAAGCTGTCGGATTTCTTTAAAATGTAAACACAGGAACCCAAAAGCGTTAGAGAGAATTCATGAGTCTCCAATCACCTTCAGGTCTGCGTTTTCAGGAGCCTCGTTTCTTTTTTCCCTCACTGTTGCTTTTACGCAAATCTCGCCTCAATCATCCAGTTAGAAATGAAGCGACCCCCAGGTCTCGCATATTCATTTGCATTTTAATTCGTTCGACTTAATGGTCGTCCGAGTCGAGACAAACCCTACAGAACTTTTTATTATTTTTTTATTCCATATAATCGGAATAATCCATCACTGTACCATTGCCATCTGAACCGAGAACTTTTCTTAATTCAACTTGAAGTCATAACTCAGAATTCCCAACCTCTGATCAGAAGGGAGGAAGTGGGAAGTGGTGGTTCAGTTGATAAGATCTTTAACTTTGGATCGGAAGGTCATGAGTTCAAGCAAGTCTCTTATTGATTAATGGTATAACTGAGATAACTGCCGCTCTGGATAAGTACATCAGCCAAGTGCCATAAATGTAAATCTAAAAAAAGAACTAAGAGAAAACTCCTCCTCCGCTTCTGCTCAGGATCTGAGGACGGTCTCCGAGGCATGGTGTGACTTAAAATCAACACGGCTACTTTTCCCGTTATCGGTAAAACGTACTCTTTTTCAGCAGTAAACAAGGTTAACTTTAAACACTGTTGCCAAAAGTTTGCGGACACCTGGTCATAAGTCTGGCATGTGCTTTTTGAGGATCGCCTTCTACATGTACTCTTAATTTGCTCTTATAATTCCATCCCCTCTTCTGGGAAAATGTTCCACTAGATTTTATGAGTGTGCTTGTGGGCATTTGTGTTCATCACCCACAAGGGTGTTAGTAAAGTCAGGTACTGATGTAGGTGAGGTGAGGAAGCCTGGGGTGCAGTCAGTGTTCATCCAAAAGGGTTGAGGTCAGAGCTCTATATCAGGCAAGTCAAGATCGTCCTTTCCAAACAATGTAAAGCAGATCTTCATGGAGCTCGCTTTGTCCACAGGAGCATTTCCATGCTGGAATGGGTTTTGGTTTCCAAGTTCAATGAACGCAAAAATTTATTATTCTACATCCTAAGACGTCCAATACAATGGTGTGCCTCCAGCTTTGTGGTAACAGTTTGGAGAAAAACCACATATGACAGGAACCGAGGGGTGTCCTTTTATTTTATAGCGCTTTTAACAATGAACATTGTCTCAAAGCAGCTTTACACAGATAATCTGGTGATAAAAATGAATATGTTCTTTATAAGTATAAGTTTGTCCCTGATAAACGAGTCAGTGGTGACTGTGGCAATGAAAAACTCCCCGTGATGCATAAGAAAGAAACTTTCAGAGGAACCAGACTCGAGAGGGAACCCATTCTCATCTGGGTGGCACTGAATGTCCATTTATTGCAGATAAACGATGTTGAGGTGTAGTGATGGTGATCAGAAGCAAACTGTAGTCCTGAATCAGTGTAGCAGACTGTTGACATTAACTACAGTCCAAATCCATCCTCAAAGCTCCCATTCTTACTCTGGAATTTCATGGAACCCCAGAGCCAATATATAATTGTGGACACCTGGCCATAAGTTTAGTATGTGCTTTTTGAACATTTCACATTTACTCCTTGTTTGCTGTTATCATTAACTCCACTCTTCTGGGAAGATGTTTCACCAGATTTTGTGGAGATTCATTCAGCCACAAGGGTGTTAGTGAGGTCAGTAAAGCCATCCTAAAGGTGTTTAATAAGCTTGAGGTCAGAGCTCTATAGCAGAAGATCTTTCACTCTGAACTATTTAAAGCATATCTTCATGGAGCTGGCTTTTTTTTTTTTTTTTTTGTCATGCTGGAGCAGGTTTGGGTCTCCTAGTTAAACTGAAAGAAAAATGCTCCCACACCCAAAGACGTTCTGACAGATGGCAGAGGGTATAGTGTGCTTTTGGAGTGGAGAATTTTCCGAATTATTGTATTAAAATCCAACCTGCAGTCGACAAACAGAATCCGAGCATACGTCCCTGAGCAGTCAAGGCGTTGAAGAATGTAGTGCAGCCCCATGTTGACTGCATCATCCACCTATTTGTTTGCTCAGTAGGCAAACTGTAGCGGATCCAACAGCTGTTTTGTTCGATTCTTTAGGTGGGCTGATAGCAGCTGCTCAAAGGTTTTCATGACGACAGATATCAGAGCAACAGGCCTGTAATCATTCAGTCCAGTAATGGAGGGTTACTTGGGGACTGGGATGATGGTGGAGAGTTTAAAACAGGAGGGTACCTCACACAGCTCCAGTGATCTGTTAAAGATAGGAGCCAGTTGGTCAGCACATGCTTAGACAGGAGGGGGAGACACAGTCTGGGCCGGGTGCTTACCATGTCTTCTGTCTCTGGAAGAGCCGAATTGCATCCTCTTCACAAATCGTAAACTTGAGTGCTGGGAGGAGTTTTTAGATTGGTTCCCAGAGGTGTGATTGGGCAGTCAGCTAAGTCTTAGTTTACTTCAGTGGGGAGGGGTGGTCTCCTGTGGTTTGGGATCTTGCAGGCCTTTCCACACTAAAGAGATGATCCACACTGGATCTTGAGATAAAAACCTGCTTTTCAGCTTTTCAGAGTAGCTTCTTTTGGCTATTCTGATCTCCTTTGTCAATAGGTTCCAGGATTGCTTATACAGGGCTTTGTCCTTTCCTCTGTGGGCATCCTCCTTGGCATGCCGAAGTTGTTTAAATTTGGCTGTGAACCATGGCTTGTTGTTACTGAATGTGCAGAAGGTTGGCATACCCACGTCTTCATAAAAACTGTTGTAAGATGTCACAGCGTCCATTTATCCAGACTGTCCGTTCCAGGTTCAAAAACACTCCAATCAGTGCAGTCAAAACAGTCTTGTAGTTCCTGCTTTGCCTCACTGGTCCATCTTTTCACTGTTTGGCTTAGCATTAGATTTTAGTTTCTATCTAATCAGAGTTCCATAAGGCTGCCAGGTGTACAGAGCAAGAATTGGGTCTAAGTGGAAGCCTGAGAGAAGGAATCCTCTGTCTGGGATTGAGTGACTGAGCCAAAGTTTCAGTAAAACAGAGATCAGCGGAGCATGCAAAGTCTTTTTTCCGTTAAGAATGTTTCCATTTTCCATTTTTTTTGGCAATGAACTGAGATTCGCCAGGTGAATTGATGGGCGTTCTAAATCCCTATTGTCGTAGCTTTACTAGCGCACCATCATGCTTCCAGCACTCTATGTTCCATAGGGAGCAGCTGCTCCTCCAACTAAGAGCTCTTTATTGTAAAGTTAGGGTAACCAAACACAGACAATAAACAAAAAGAAAGAAAGAAGAGATGAAAGTTATATAGCAGTTAAAATACATTATGGCTGGTAAACACAAGAAAGAGAAAATAAAAGATCAATTAGTAGAAGGACATTATTGAGGATTTCTGTTGGACTAAATTCAGCAGCTGCAGTGTGAAGGATTGTGAGTATTTTGCCGAGCGTCACCTCACCACCCGGTAGAAAGGCATGATTAGTCTTATCTCACCACTGAGCAATCTTGGTCTCATCCACCCCTCCTTTTCTTTTCTAATTAAACGAGCTCGGCTAACGTGCCTCCTTCACATCTGAGTGTGTGAGGTACAGTAGAGATGGATTTAAAGGGGTTTTCTAATGCGATTTCATGCATTCAGAGTTACACACTGTTAAAGAGGTGGAATTTCATGCTAAACATGGGCACTAAGCGATTTCGGTGTATGACACTCCCACCACCATGCTTTATTTGGTTACAGAAGTTGTCAGCAGGACTCACTCGAGAAAAACATCCCCACAGTGTGTGTTTGGATGTGAGGGAAGGAGAACCTTGTTCAATACTTCCCACATAGACACGTCCTTTTGTAGTAATCGTTGATGACGATGATTTTGATGTTCAATTTCAGATTCAGGGTCGGATTCTGGATCAAATATGTACAGCTGGATCTGCAGGTTAGCTAATGTCTATTTCAGACCATTTTGTTCCTGGTTTATTTATAGCAATGTGACAGATTGCAGACAATCGCTATGCAAAACTCTTTAGCTCCACCCACATGATGTCTGCATGGCTGTTTTCGGAGAGAATCTGGATCTTTCGTTCTTCAGAAATAGGAAGAATTCAATAAAGGTCTTCAAGTTTAACATGGATTGGACAAAACTGTTATCCTGGTATTCTGAATGAACACTCACTAGCTTTTTTGCAATAAACTGGAACTTACTATTTGTAAAGTAAATACGTGACTACGAGGTGGTACCAAAGTTTACACGTAAGTACTTTATTTAGTTTTCAAGCCATCACCTTCAAAATAGTCCCCTTGCACCGCAATACATCGCTCCTAACGTTCCTGCCACTTCCGGAATGTGTGCTGGAAGACTTCTTTTCCAAACGTGTCAGCACCTTCTGCGACTCACGCCGGATCTCTGCAGCGGTGTCAAAACTGCCACCTTTGAGCTGCATCTTCATCTTCAGGAAGGAGGCGAAGTCTGCAGAAGACAAGTCTGTTGAGTAGGGTGGGCGTGGAAATCAGATCATGTTGTTTCCGGTGGGAAACTCACATGCACAGCTCCTGATGTACACAGGACGATGTCTTTTGTCACACTGACTTATGAAGGTGGGTGCTCCCTGTGACTGTGCATGCAGCCTTGTGCTGCCTTCTGTCGGCATTACAAAATTAGTCTCGAAACTTTTTGATATCACCGTGAGAAGTGAAAGCTGCACTCTAGAAAAAATCTTTACCGAATCTAACCTTTAACCGTCATAAGAAGGACCTCAGGACACATCTGTGACATGGAAGGAGGTCCTACACATTTACATTTACATTTGCGGCATTTAGCAGACGCCCTTATCCAGAGCAACGTACAAAAGTGCTTTGAGTAATGAATAAATCTACACTGGTACGCAAGATTACAAACTTAATATAAATATAACTCTTGAATTCTACAAACTTGGAAAGTGCTAATGGAAGTGTTTCAGGAAGAGGTAGGTCTTCAACTGTCGCTTGAAGATAGTTAGGGACTCTGCTGTACGGACATCTAGGAGAAGTTCATTCCACCACCTCAATGCCGGAACAGAGAAGAGCCTTAAAGTGTACTTACCTCTCATTCTGAGGTACCAGTCGAGCAGTGCTGGAGGATTTTAGATGCGTGGTGCAGTGCGAGGTGTGATGAGGTCTCTGAGGTGAGATGGTGATGGTCCATTTTTGGCCTTGTAGGCAAGCATCAATGTTTTGAATCTGATACTTGCAGCTACTGGAAGCCAGTAAAGGGAGCACAGCAGTGGGGTGGTGTGGGAGAACTGAAACACATAAAACAGTGATGCAGAGATATGGAGAGAGAAAGAAAAGGTAGAATGCAGCGTGAAGAAAAGGTTTGTAGGAGATTGGAATCTCAGTGCCGCCAGCAACAGGCACCTAAAATGCGATAAAGGGACGGGATTGATTTCGAGGCAGGAGCCATAAAAAAGGGACAGAAATACATGCTGTGATCTCTGTTTTTGTGGATCATAACCATGTTTCTGTAGCAGATCTGCTGGGTCGCACATTGGTCCCAGAAGGTGCTGTCTCTAATCATCTGTGCTGTGTGGTCTACTGCTATTATATTTGTGTGAAATAAACTCCACACTGCTTCTGAAGTTTTCTGGCCCGCCAAACGGTTCCTGTTGACGATCTTTGACCCTGAATGAAGCCAAAATGCAGTCTAATAGCATGCCTCATGCATCTTGCTGTAAATTTCCCATTGGGATGAATATAGTATCTATCTATCTCTTCTGTTCATTTTTAAATCAAACTTGAAGCCTACAACACTTAGGGTTCTTCTCCAAACTGTTACCATAAAGTTGGAGGCACACAACTTTTTCCCACATTTGAACTAGGAGATCGAAACCTGTTCAGCATGACGATGCTACTGTGCACATGCTCCATGAAGATATGCTTTACATGGGTTGGAGTGGAAGATCAGTACCTGACTTTACTTACACCCTTGTGGTCAGGTGTCCACAAACGGTCCATACAGTGTGTATATATGATTATATACATTTAAAGTATTTGACACTACAGGATAGAGGTTTTGTAGTCAGTGAATAAAGAGCTCAGTAGCCAGTAGCATTCCTACATCATGAAGTGTTTTATTCCACTTATACCACAGCAATTTCCAACAATGATGCTTTTTAATTTAATAAAAGCGCAGTGGTTAAGGCTCTGGGTTATTGAAGGTTGGGGACTCAAGCCTTGGGATTGTCAAGCAGCCATTCTTGGGGCCCCTGAGCAAGGCCCTTAACCCACTGTATGATGGCTGATACTGCACGTATCCTGCAAGTATGACGCACCTTACTTTCTTTCTTTCGCGATTGAGATGGTTTGGTCATGTGCAGAGGAGGGACATGGGGTATATCGGTAAAAGAATTCTGAGGATGGAGCCGGCAGGAGGAAAAGAGGAAGGGCAAGATGGAGGTTCATGGATGTTATGAGGGAAGACATACAGGTGTTTGGGTTAAAAGAGGCAGATGTAGAGGAAAAAATGATATGGGGCATGGAAGATCCACTGTGGCGATGCTTAACGGAAAAGTAGTAGTCGTCGTCTTGGGTTGACTATAAATATGTCCCTTTGTACACTTTAATTAGCCGCTCGTGTTGGACTGCACTTGACCTGCACAATAGGTCATATATTATTGTACATTACAAAGACAATAATGGAACATGATATGAATTATCATATTTGTAGACGAGTGCATTCTGCAGAGACCGAAAAAGAAATATTGTAAGCATGTCGGTGGATGATAGGTCTAGCTTCTCTGGCTATATGCTAGTAATTAATATAAATACCAGGCAAAATATGTTGGTATACATGTAGTGTAATGCCATATAGAGGGAGTCCCTGGCTAACGAAGGAGTTGCGTCCCGATGACCCCATCGTAATTGGAAAATATCTTAATGAGAGACATGGCCTAACCTACCCAGGAGTCTTAAAGAATGGTGATCAGTATGGGCTAGTGCACTGTAATGTGTACAGTGTCCTCGGTGATCAGTATGGGACAGCAGGCACCAGGGCAAGCGCCAGTTCAGGAGTGGAGAGAAACTAAATTGTAAGTGGAACCATTTGGGGCCCGGGAGTGGCAGGTTGAGGTGGCTGAGATTTTAAATAAACTCTTAACCACTAAGCTTCTTTCTGAGGTCCCCAGGCTTGCTAGCTATCTGAATGCCAGCGTGGACTTTTTTGGATGTGCTTTTTTTTACTTTTATTTTAGAATAAAAACCTTTTTGAAAAATTCATATCTTCTATAATCCTCCACTCTGTTTCACTAGAGATTTGTGTTTCATTCTACATTGTTGTTAGGAGGAGATCGTTGGGTCTCTGGATCAGGGGGAGCATTGACCTACAACGGTTGACTCACGTAATTGCTGTTATTCATTGGGAGGTGTCGAATTTGAAAGGCTACAAGGTCGTGGCGAACGCAAGATGGATGAACAATTGGAGTGTGTGTACTGACACCATGTAGAGGTTCCTCCTAGGCGATGAGAGAATGTTCTAGGAGGCTGAGCAAATTCATCAGACAGTCTTTCGATGTATGGAGAAGAGCACTGAACCATGAAGTGATTCCTGGAAATGTCTTTGGGTTAAGTGAAGCATCCAGAGATGGTTTCACCCTGAGGATGAAGACAGATCTCGATATCTTCGTCAACACGTAGGAGTGAAGAAGTAGAAACTCTTTCAGGTTGCTGAGTAGTGGATGTACTCTGCAGATTGTACAGCTCCAGAAACTCCATTAAATCTGTTTTTTTGAGAGTAAAGACACATACATCTACCTCCTGTTTTTGGTAGATGCGCCCACATGCATGGATTTCATGAAGATTTTCCAACAGGACATTTTGAGCCAAGCAGGACACAAGGGGTAAAGAATAGTAGCACAAGATTCGCTGAACACAACAAAATGGCTGAGGTTCTAAGCTTAGGGTTTGAGGTCCCCCCCTCAGTCAGGGTTAAATTTGGCATACACATGCTGATTTGAAGGTTGTGTTGATGAGGTAGTTTTATAATGTGAAGGACATAAAACCACTGATTCCTGCTTGAAAAGGGTGGGCAGGGAGCAGCCATCTGTCACTTCAGAGCTGATTGTGGTCGTGCCCAGACGTTGTGTCTATTGAAGCAGTTAGGCATCGCGTCACAGACCTGCCTCAACTTAACACCAAACTATCAGCTGTGCGCAGGACAGATATATACAGTATTTCACAAAAGTAAATGCACCCCTTACATTTTAGCAACTCTTAGTATAATCTTCCCAAGGGACAATACTTTAGAAATAAAACTTGGTTATAGTTTAGAGTAGTCAGTGTGCAGCTTATGTAGCAGTACAGATTTGCTGTCCTCTGAAAATAACTCAACATACAGCCGTTCATGTTTAAAGAGCTGGCAACAAAATTGAGTACATCCTAAGTAAACATGTCAAAACTGTGTCCATGAGTACTATTGTTATGTAGCATGGAATTCACCAAAGCTGCACAGGTTGTTGCTGGGATCCTCTTCCACTTCTCCATAATGACATCAAAGAGCAGGTTGCTGGATGTCGGACACATGGCGCATCTCCACCTTCCTCTTGAGGATCCCCACAGGTGCTCAATAGGGATCTGGAGACATACTTGGCCGCTTCCTCAGCAAAGCAGTTGTCATCTTGGTGGTGTGTTTGGGGTTGTTATCTGACGTTCGGTCCGGTTTCTAAAGAAACAGCATCATGTTCTGCTTCAGAACGTTACAGTACATGTTGGAATCCATGTTTCCCTCAATAAACTGCTGCTCCCCACTACCAACAGCACTCATGCAGCCCCAGACCATGATGCTACCACCACCATGCTTGACTGTAGGCAAGAGAATTTTCTTGGTTCTCCACACCAAGGGGTCGCCACACATGGCAACCAAACAAGTTTATCTTAGTCTCATCAGACAACAGGACATGGTTCCAGTAATTCATGCTCTTGGAAAGGTCATTTCCAGCAAACTGTTAGCAGGCTTTCTTGTGAGCCAACTTCAGAGTGAAATGGAATGTGGTGGTGTACTCACTTTTGTGATATACTTTGAAATCAGATCCTACATAAGCCCAGATTAGCCTTTTCCCTCAGATACAGTATATCCAGTGTGTTGAAGTTGGAAATGACCTTTCTGTGTTCAGTCCAATGACTTGTTCTCTCTCCAGTTCTACCACTAATAATAAACTAATAAGATAAGACTAATGAGGGGCCTGTGATCGAATCAGTACCATTCAGTGTTTTAATGTTAATGACCTAATTTGATTAATAGTTATTCATTAATATTATGTATTAATATATCACATCCTAGCCATGATTATACATAAACAGTCCAAGAGTCTAAGCAGGGTTTTAATTATGCATGCTGGTTATCACACAGATGCAGAACCTGTTTGTAGAATGAATCTGAACTGTACATCTTCTCTCTCTCTCTCTCTCTCTCTCTCTCTCTCTCTCTCTCTCTCTCTCTCTCTCTCTCTCTCTCTCTCTCTGCTCTCTCGGCGACTTGTGGGGCTTTTAATTACTCCACTCGCTTGCTGGCAGCAGTAACGAGCTCCCCCGCAGTAAAAGGAAATTGAAAATGAAAACAGCAATAGGTTGTCGTAGGGAAAGGTCACAGCTAGCCGTTTCTCCCAGCTCTGCTTACCTCAACTGCGGATCCGAGGCGAAATGATGCTGATGTTGCCACCTCCACCTGATCAGAAACATTCTGAAGTTACTACTACAGATTTGAAGTTAAATGATGCTGGTATTACCAACTCCTAAAAGTACAGTTAGCTGTTAATTGCTGACCAAATTTGTGAGATGATGCAGAGCTCATTGTCGGTTTACCCACAGGATGTATTGGTTATTACTGGGCCCTTTCTGGCTTCCAATGGCACAGGAGCTTCCTGAAAATTACACTACTACACTACACTACACTACCAGCAAATCTACAACAGAACAACTAAAAAAGAACAGAACCAAGGTGTTGCAATGGCCCAGTCAAAGTCCAGGTCTTAGCCTGATTGAAAAGTTTCTATCCAATCAGATTTCGGCCATCACGTTACACGTTAAAATGGTCCAAGGCATCGGCGGGAAGCCGGTAAAGCCATCATTGTGGACTTTTTTTTTTCGTTTGGATTATTTTGTTGTTTGTTTTATGCATAAACGCTATTGCTTGTGACTTGGAGGCCCCCTAGTAAGAGCTCGCACCCCGCATCCGTAGCAAACTGCACAATCTCAAAAATATCCGTGTCGATTTTATAGCTGTTTTTTTCATTCCACACTGGCTGACGGTGGAGAAGAAATTGATTTGGTCGCAGATACACTTAAAAGAAGATTGTGAGGGAAGTAGTTCGAAACAACTGTTAAGCTTTTTCGTGAACCATTTCTACCTTCGTGTTTTCTTTTGTGGAGAATGTTCCCGAAAACACACAATTTGCCGAAATTTTAAATACCCAGGAAAAAATGTGGGTGATTCAGTTGTGGCTACAGTGAAAGGAGATGTGTTAATGTGTTTATTGGGTTTCCTGCTTTAGTAATAACTCTCACTCACTGTATGAGATTCCTGTCTGTGCAGCAGCACATTGTTATACTGCGTTTCCCTATAATATTGATGCTTTCTAGAGCCGTGGCGTCATAATGACTGTATTAAGGACACAACTGAAGGCCTGGGGGTGAAATACATGGTCTGGTCAAGTTAGTGCTGCTAAAATTGGGTCTGGTAGTTAAAACCCAAAGAATTTAGATATCTTTAGTTATTTGAAGAACTAAATATCACTGCAATGGGAGTTAGAGGCTTCTGGAAAAGCTTTAAAGAGCAAAATTTCAGAAGCTCGTTTCCCCAAATCCTTTTTCTATGTTCCTTAAACAGAGTGATCGAGTGTCAGATTATCCGGACACATCAGGTTCTTTCAGACATTTGGGTTTTATGAGGATAAATGCAACTTTTTTTATATGATATATTCAGCCATTTTATTTTTGTATAAAAATAAAATTAATTTCAACTTCTCAACGCTAGAGCTAGGATGATTTCTTGGTTACTGAGGGAAAAAATGGACATTGTCCCAAAGCAGCTTTACAGAAAAAGATTGTGAATATTCACTTCTGATTTGTAAATTATTCCCTTTAAGTTTGTCCCTAATGAGCGAGCCAATGATTGTGGTGATGGAAAAACTTTGAGATGATTTGAGGAAGGAAACCTGGAGAGGAACCAGACTCAAAATGGAACCACATGCACATGTTAGTGACACTGAATGGCACAATAATTTCTGTTCTATGATGGAGTCTCGAGCGCAAAACTGTTCATATTAATTGCAACCTGAAGCCATGGCTCCTAAGTGGTTATCTGGAGTTGGGTCTAGAGAGCAGAAAATGATGAACGAATAATATGATATGAATTATATGAATATATAAACAGTAAACGTAAATACATTTACATGTTCAGATTTTATTTGAACTTTAATGTAATAATTGATATTTTTGTAAATAAATCTTTCAACTTTGATGTTTTTACTTATGTTCAATTTCTTGTACAAAAAATATACATTAATTAGCGAACCCCCTGCAGTACCACAGCAGACCCCTAGGCCTCAGACACCCTGTTGAAGACCCATGACACAATGTTTATGAAAAGGTTATGTTCATATGTGCAAAATGATACGGAGATCGCAAATAAATATACAAATTGTATTGTATTCGGTATGTGCAACGGTTATAATAGTGCAATCTTGAGTATTACAGTGTATATATAAAGTATATTATGAACAGTGCAAACGTACAGTAAGGTTACGCAGTGTATGGTATCCATTTCTGTCTGTGTGTGTGTGTGTGTGTGTGTGTGTGTGTGTGTGTGTGTGTGTGTGTGTGTGTGTGTGTGTGTGTGTGTGTGTGTGTGTGTGTAGGTTGGGGGGGGCATGGTAGTGAGTTTTCCTTGGTTGTAATCATGCTTGCAAACTGCACACATCAACTTCTCTAGAATGTCAGCTACATCTAAAAAAAAAAAAACATTTAAAAATAAAGAACTGAAGTACAGGAAAACAGTACCGTAATTTCCGGACTATTAAGCGCAGCCAAATATAAGCCGCGCCCACTGAATTCAACAAAAAATTTTATTTTGAACATAAATACGCCGCACCTGTCTATAAGCCTACATGTATGTGTACATTAAAACTAATAAACTTTACACAGGCTTTAATGAAAGACAGTGTCTGTGACACGGCTTGTATCTAAACAGTAGCCTACCAAGAAAGTCATTGTTCACTGTCTTCCTCCTTCCTTTCACAACTATTTCTCTCTGGAGTTTATCTTTGGCATCGTCGTGAGTTTAAAAATCACCATCGGTGAATCTTTTCTCCCGATGCCGTGCAGCTCAGAACACAGGTGAAGTGTGTTTTCATGCCCGGTTGTTTTCAGCGTGACGAATGATTCACATTTCCTGTAGACAGTCCGAGTGAGCGGCAGGTCAAACCTCAGAGGAACATCATCCATATTTATGATGTGGTGCGGCCCGATTCAGTGGGAGCGCATCCGATTTAATATAAAGAGTTTCATTGGTTCACCTGAACCCGTTTCGCAATTTCATTGGTCTAATGTTTTGGGGTTCAGTTTTTTGTCTTGAAGCTTGTGAAACCGGAAAAAACCCCAGCCGCTTCGATGTTTAAGCCGCGGGGTTCAAAGCGTGGGAAAAAAGTAGCGGATTATAGTCCGGAAAATACGGTGTATATATTGAAATCCAGGTCACACAAAAACAGACTTGACATCATCGTGGAGGAAGTTTTCAGGTTAATGTGTACAACAGTAGTTAAAAAAAAAAAAAAAAAAAGGTGTGAACTTGTTTACATCTCCAATACACACTATATTGACACGGTGAAAATATCTTGAATGTTGGCATATTTCGTAATACTTGAGATCATCGATAATGTGACCTCGTGTTCTATGCTTTCAAAATGTTCTTATTCTATTGGCTGATTCTTTATTTGGTTTTTTTCCCCAATAATAATGTAGTGAGGATTTATAATGGTAACAGTAACAAGGGGATGTGATTGATTTCGAGGCAGTAGGATCGAAACACGTGTCGTGATCTCCGTGAGCAGGACTTGAAGCCGTATTCAGGATGGATTGAGGTGTGATGGAAAGTGCTCATGTGGATCCTAAACATGTTCCTGTAGCAGATTCGCTGTGTCTCACTTTGCTCCTGTGTGGTGGACTGGTATGGTATTCAGAGTGGGTGCCTCTGAAAAGCGTTCAGGTCCACCACACGGCTCCTGCTGACGTTCTTTATTTTTGAATAAAGTCGAACGGCTCTGAAATCAATTCCGACGCCTTCAACACCTTTTTGAGAGTCGTGTGTGTGCGGAAAATTTATGTTTAAATGCAAAAGTATTCTTGAGTTTTCCAGCCATAGGTGCTTGATAGGTGCATGATTGTATAGGAACTATTAGACCCAAATCTGTTCCAGCATGACGGCGCCCCCTGTGAACAAAGCCAGCTTCAAAAAGATATGCTTTACATGGGATGCAGTGGAAGAGCTCCTGCTATGGGATGAGTGTGAACGCTGCACTCCATCCCTCCTCACCTCACCTACATCTGTACCTGATTTTAATAACACCCTTGTGGCTGAATGAGTACAAATCTCCACAAAATCTAGTGGATCATCTTTCCAGAGGAGTGAATGTTTTATTATAACAAGCAAATAAATGTGGAATAGGATGTTCAAAATTAGCACATTCCAATCTTATTCTTAGGTGTCCACAAACGTGTTTTTTTGTTGTTGTTTTTTTTCCATATAGTGCAGGTTTAATAGGTGCTTTTGGTTTCTTCTAATGTTGCATTCCAGGGTAGTTACTGGAGACCTAAGCAGCATGACAAGCTGACAAATGTGTGTGTGTGTGTGTGTGTGTGTGTGTGTGTGTGTGTATAAAATTTTAGAGGACATCAGGCAGAAGTACAGCGATCTACAAGGGGAACTGCTGCTGGTGGAGCTGGAGAAGGATCGCCAAGGTCTGGGTTTGAGCCTGGCCGGGAACAGGGATCGCTCCTGCATGAGCATCTTTGTGGTGGGAATCAACCCTGGAGGAACAGCCGGCCGGGATGGGCGTATCAGAGTGGGCGATGAGTTACTGGAGGTGAGCACACACACACACACACACACACACGTACAACCCCGATTCTGAAAAAGTTTGGACAGTGTGTACTATTCCATCTCAAAGTTTGGATGGGGCAACAAAAGTGTGGAAAAAGTGCGTGTGATTAAAATTAAACGGTCGACGAAACGTTTTGCAACCTAATTAAATTCATTGACAAAAGCTCAGTAATATGATCAGGTCTAAATTGTGAGTCTCTGATGGGCGGAGCTTAACCAATCTGTAAAAGGCCGTGTCTCAGATTGCAAAACAGTTCAATATCCTGTCATTTACAGCACATTATATCATTAAAAGTTAAACATGATCCAGAAATATATATACACAATTACAATCACGGTCAGTTATCCTGTGAACATTCTCAGTTGATGCACGTAGACATCATCCCCATGTGACATCTCTCGCTCTCAGGGTTGTAGTGTCTTCATGTTGAAACGGCTGTCATCCAGAGGCAAAATGAGAGCTTCGTATCACTGTCATTTTCATTCAGCGCTCTCCCTGTCTCGCTCTCTCCGTCTCCCCTTCGGTTTAAACACTGTCCTCTTTCCTCAGTGGAAAGACATGGGAGGTGTTCAGGCTGAGAGGGTCAGCAAGGTCAATCCAATTCTACAGAAACCATTCAAGCCCTTCACTGCATTTCTCTTGTTTTTTTATTTATTTGACCTGAAAATCTACAGCCTCCGCAAATCCTCAGCCGCTTGTTATGGCCTCGGTCCTAATGTGTAGGTTTGTGCAGATCGTTTATCATCTCAGGACCAAAAAGAGTTAAAGTGCATGTCATAAATCCGCTTCTGTTCGCTCACTTATGAGATTAAATCAGTGTGTTGTACTCAGTTGTTCCTTGCAGCCTGATTGGTTCAGGGGTAAAGTAGTTATTAGTGCTAAAGTCATACGTCAAACTCTGGGATGTTTGTGTCGACGGCACTCTGGTAGGTGGAGCTAAATAAGGTGCGCATTAACCCCTCGTGCTCAGTGCTCCTGAGATCGACTCTGGATCTGCTGTGGCCGAATAAAGCGCTATCTGAAGATGAAGGGATGTGTTTTTCCCGCTTCTAAACACCATTTTTTTACTGAGACATCCTGATTGGCTACTCAACATCCCACAGTCTTCATTTGACAAAGTTTCTGATTACTCCATATTGAAATTGTAGAAGCGCAGTGGAGCAGGAACATCTGGATTCAAATAAAGTGATGAAACAAACTAGGAAAATGTGCTAATGGGAGTTTGAATTTAGCGTTAGCATCCTGCAATTTGGCAAAAAATTTAGATTTTTAGTACTTAAAGAAAATGAAAGTATTCTACTTTCTCTCTCTCTCTCTCTCTCTCTCTCTCTCTCTCACTCACTATCTTGTTCTTAAGCTCTCTCCCTCTCTCACTCTCTTTTTCTCTCGTTTTCGCTCTCATTCTCTTCGTGCTCTCTCTACATCTGTATCTTTCTTGCACGCTTTCTCTCATTCTCTTTTTCTCGCTTGTTCTCCCTCTCTCTTGTAATCTTTCTTTCGCTCCTGCTCCTTCTCTCACACTCTTCACACGCTTCCAATCTTTCTCTCTTGCACTCTCCTTTGTATTCTTTACCCTTAGATTTATCTCTTTCATTCTCTTTTTCTTTGTTTCTTCTTTTTTCCCCACACACATTTTTCTCCCTCATTCTGTTTTGTGTTCTGTTTCTCTTCAACTCTGTCTCTATTTCTTTTACTCTCTCACCCTTCCCCACCCCTGTCTTCCCCATTCATTCCATTTTTATTTCACTCTCACCTCTAAAGACCAGGTCATTTTTGTTCCAGTCATGTAACTGCAAACATGAAAGATTAATGTGTTCGAAATCGCTTTGCTTATTGAACACCAGAGCCGTTACTGTGTGCAGGACAAACATTCTGCAGCGTCTGTTGAAGGAATATCCTGGTGTTTTATAGCATATGTGAGAGTACCACAGGCAGGAACTTCAACACATCCCTCTTCTTCTTCTTGCTCTTGTTAGGGGGGCGCCACAGTGGATTATCCGTCTCCATACCCCCCTGTCCTCTACATCTGCCTCTTTCACACCAACTACCTGCATGTCTTCCCTCACCACATCCATAAACCTCCTTCTTTGTCTTCCTCTTTTCCTCCTTCCTGGTGGCTCCATCTTCAGCATTGTCCTACTGATATACCCCATGTCCCTCCTCTGTTTATGTCCAAACCATCTCAATCTCGCCTCCCTCACCTTGTCTCCAAAACGTCCTACATGCGCTGTCCCTCTAATAAACTCATTTCTAATCCTGTCCATCGTCGTCACTCCCAACGAACATCTCAACATCTTCACCTCTGCTACCTCCAGCTCCACCTCCTGTCTTTTACTCAATGCCACTGTCTCTAATCCATACAATATCTCAGGTCTCACCACAGTCCTATAAACTTTCCCTTTCACTCTCACAGATACTCTTCTATCACAAATCACTCCTGCTATCACTCTTCTCCACCCACTCCACCCTGCCTGCACTCTTTTCTTCACTTCACTTTACTTCTCTAACACACTCTCAATTACGTTGCACTGCTGATCCCAGGGATTTGAACTCAACACATTGCCTTGTAATGTCTCATAAACTTATTTACCCGAAACTTTAAAGGTCTGTAATGGTCTATAAAAGAGATGGTTCATCAAAAAAAAAAAAAAAAAAAAAAAAAAAAAAGGCAAACAATCTAATTTCTTAAAAGTACTAAATCATGGAAATTTGCTAAATGAATAATATGAATATATTCATTAATACATATAATAATCAATAAATTATCGCTATATCAATTTGATATAGCGCTCTCCATGCAGCATGCAGTCTCACGTGTAAAAACACATGGCATCAGCAATTCACCTTTAAAAGGCCGCTCTCGTAATAACAGCAGACCGAAAGCCAAAAAAACTATCTTATGGATTTTTGCTCATCAAGCATGCTCTAACATGAAATGGGGTGTGAAGTGTAGCGGTCGTGGGCAAGTGGGGACTCATGGTGCATGCAGAAGGTCCCAAAGGTGTCTGATAGATCTGCTGTGGGGTAGAGGGAAAGATAGAGACACACAAATGGTAGGTTAGCAGGAAGCTTATGCTTCTCCGGCGTGTTTCCTTCCTGCCAGTCCTCCAGCCTTCTCCAAAACTGTGTCTCCTGACTTTCCACAACAGTAGTGCTGAACCGGCGCTGTCCATTCAGCACTACACCAGTAGTGGTGTGTCTTCTGGCCAACTCTTTGGAAATTTGACCGCGGGGTGACGTCATGACCAGGAAGCTATAAAACGCACATGGATAGCGTTTGCCTAAATAAAAAAAGAAAATGAAGGCTACTAAGAAACACTTGTTCAATAAGGTTGAGGTCAGAGCTCTATAGCAGACCACTCGAGACCATTTTCACACACTTCCAACCCATGAAAAGCATATCTTCGTGGAGTTATCTTTGGGTATTTTCAAGCTGGAACAGGATTGGATTTGGGATTGTAAGGAAAATGTAATGCTTCCACATCCAAAGATATGTGTTAACAGTTTGGGGGGAAAAAGCGCCAATTGCTTTAAATATCACGTGTCTAATAATTTTGTTCATATAGTGTACATTATTCAAATACTTTGAAAAGCTGATGAAAGTGTTTCATTAAACCCCCCTATTTTCTGTCTTTGTACTTTTACAAAAATTGCTAAATATTAGAAGCATTATTAGGATTGTACCATAGAAGCATTTCCCTTTGCTTTTAAAGCTTTTCTCTGGGCTGGCCGTGTTTAGGGCGTAGTGAAGGGACACTCGCGTTGCGCTTTCAGCGAATGGGCTTTAAAAGACGGTGTTACTGAAGTTGCATCTTTCTGAAATGTGTTTCTGTTCGATTAGCACACAGCCCAGCATTAGGCCTGCTCTCGGCTGAGCGATTCGATCACAGATGAATGGCCATGTAATTATACAGCACGCCTTTGAGAGCCAAAGCGTTTGAACAATAAAGTCGTTCAAGTCTTTTCATCTGCTGCTTTCATTCTCACTGCAGGGGATGGTGCTTTTTCTTCTGTTTCATTGCACAGTTATCATATAACTCAAACGTTTGGTATCTCTCTAGTTCCCTGCAAAAAAAAGAAAAGAAAACCCATAAACATTTCATAATCTACAGGGATTTATGATATGGTCTTTCGTCCTGTTTGTCGTTGTTCAGTCTGTTCAAGTAATTGTAGACCTTTGGGTTTGCAAAGAATTGGAAAGGCTGGTCTTGGAAAAAGATCAATTACCATCCAGTTTGGGGGAGTCTGTGCCCAGTGTAGCCTCAGATTCCTGTTCAGGAGTGGAACCTGATGCAGTCTTGCTCATCCTGTTACTCGTTCACTTTAAGGTTTGATGTTATTTGAGATGCTTTTCTGCTCCCAGTAATTGTAAAAAATTCATAAAACGAGTTACTGTATCCTCCTGGAAGCTTTTTATGCACAATTTGTAATTATATTTCAAAGGATAGCCCTGGTATCAGGAGGTTATAAAACTCTCAAGCCAGCTCATCCGATCCCAACAATCATTTTAAATTTTAAAGCCAGTGGATCAGGCATTGTCCTTATTCGAATGTTCGATGTTGACATTTCCTGCACCTCTTTGACCATTAACTGTCATTTTTGTGTATTATCCACATCATTGGCTGATCAGATAACTGCGTAAAAAAGCACAGGTGTTTGGAAGTTCCAAGTTTTTTTAAGTTTTGGAACTAGGAGATGGCAACCCTGCGGCATCAGCAATTGTTTGGAACCAGTGTGAGCTCATTAGTTCTAAAAGAGCAGTGAATCGGTGGGCAACAAGCGTTCGCTGTAAAAGCCTTTTATAAGAATAGTGATTAAAGGGAATATCGGCATCATTACCAGTTGGGAAGTCACGATCGTGTCCCGTCTGCTTTTTTAAAGAAACGTCTCGACACAGCGATGATGCGGCGGGGGCTCCTTTTAATGGCAGCTCGATATTCCCAGCCTCGATATTCTCTGGCAAGACCACCTGGGGACTTCTGTTTTAACCCCTTACCACTATCCTTAACCCCTTACCCAACCCCTTTACCCTAAACTTTATCCCTTACCCAACCCCATACCCTAACTTTAACCCCTTGTTTTAAAATATCCTCTTACCGTAACCCCGAACTTTAAAATCTAACCCTAAACTCAATTCATTGCTACTAATCCTAAACTTAACTCCTTAACCCTAACATCTCATTCTCACCTTAACTCCTAACCCCTTACACCAACCTTAACCCCTTACCCTAATCTTAAGGTTAGGTTAAAGGATTAGGGTAAGAGGTTAAGGCTGAACCCATTTCTTCGAAATGAGCAGACGAGACATGATCATGACATCCTAACTGGTAATAACTCCAAAAATTCCCTTTGTGCAGCACTCGCACCATCACCACCATTCTTATAAAAGGCCCCGCTCCACTGCTCCATTATAACTAATGGCAGAGGGAACGAACTCGCACTGGTTCCAAACAATCCTGCGTCGCCAACTCCTAGCACTAAAATTTCCCATTTTCCTGCACCATCCTGTATAATGGGCATCCTATTAGAATGAGAACTTTCAATGAAACTGCTGCTATAGAAAATATATCATCAACTGACCAATCAGATCTGTGAATGCAGCAGTGAGCTGCTATAGGACATTATATTGATTTTATGATGGTGACTTCTGTTTTTTATTCTTTAGATCAATAACCAGGTTCTTTATGGGCGGAGCCACCAAAATGCATCAGCTATAATAAAGAGCGCAGCGTCCAAGGTGAAGCTGGTGCTGCTCAGGTGAGAAAACCCGTCCCCCACACACACAAACGCACACAATCAGTATACACAACCTATAATCACAGGCCGTCTCTAAAACTGCATTCTAAAGCACACACTTTCCTTCTGTTTCTTTGTCTGAAATCTCATTACGCCTCTTCCTTGGGAGTTCTGAATGCCTGCCATTGTCCTGGCATTGAATCTTTTCTAATTAAGCTATTAGTGTGTACAAGAAGTGTTGCCATTTTTTTTTTGCACTGAATGGTACTTTGGCCATTAAATATTCACCTGCGCTAGTACCCCAAATATTAATATAGATTCTCAGAACAGCCATCTTCATGTCATGAATTGAAAGAGTGATGTTGCTACTGAGTGGTGGAAACAGCATCATGTCATCATGGGTTCGAATCCAAACTAATGCACAGCTTCCTGTGGCAGGAAATCTAGACAGAAAATTGTCTGTTTATGCTAGCCTTTCCTGGATGCTAATTGTCATATACTGGCTTGGCAAGTGACCAAATTGGCATTCCAAAAAATTCCAAAAGAAACAGATTAGTTCACATAACAGGACTCTAACAATCACTGTAGCTACTTCTGAAAACCCATTTTTAACCATTTGTTGAAAAATGTATTCAATCTATTTAGACAAAAGTATTGGGACACCGGACTTTCCCAGTCATATGAGGTTCTTCCTCAAACTGTGACCACAAATTTGGAGACACACAATTGTATAGGACGTCTTTGAATGTGATAGCATTACATTTTCTCTTTACTTTAAGAACTTCCAGACCCAAAGCTGCTCCAGAAACACAATATCCCCATGCACAAAGCAAGCTCCATGAAGATATGCATTACATGAGTTGGAGTTGAAGATCTCTAGCTATAGAGCTGGAACCCTACTGAACACCATTGGGATGAATTGAAATTACACCCCAGGCCCCATCACCTCACCTACATCAATTATTATTTCTTTAAAGCCGCTTTTGAGACAATGTCCATTTTTAAAAGCGCTATACAAATAAAAACGAATTTAATTGATTGCATAAATACCTGATTTTACTAAACACCCTTGTGGTTGAAATTTCCACAAAAATTAGTGTAACATCATCTCAGAAGAGTGGAGGTTATTATAACAGCAAATAAGGAATGGGATGTTCAGAAGGCAGAAGGTGTTCACAAAATTTTGTGTGTGTATATATATATATATATATTCGTCCCATTGTGCTCTAATGCATGCACTTTTAAATCTTTCACATAAAATACAGCAGCACTGAATCTGTTGTCATTTAATTATCTGTGTGTGTGTGTGTGTGTGTGTGTGTGTGTGTGTGTGTGTGTGAGGGGGAAAAAAACGGTAGTTTGTGTTTTATTAGAATGAATAATTGTGCTGTTGTGTGCTACATGGCTGGTGTGTTTTGGGAAAGAGAGATGGCAGGAGCGATAGCAGGGAGTATGGTGATTTGCTGCAGTGACTGGTGTTCCCCCTATACTGCCTTCTGGTAATTGGGTCGTCTGTATAACAGATGATAGCTTGGGTAGTCTGTTGAATTCGCACATAAATGTCCAGGGCTGCCTGTTAAAACCATTACAGCCTGATGGGTTGTTCTGATGATTAATAAACACGTTTACATTTTACTCTCAGTCATTTAAACACTTAGTCATTAGTGCATCATTGAGTCTATATATATGTGTGTGTGTGTGTGTGTGTGTGTGTGTGTGTGTGTGTGTGTGTGTGTATATATATATATATATATATATATATATATATATATATATATATATATATATATATATATATATATATATACAGTATGTAAATATATTGTGTATTCAGAAAGTATTTAGACTTCCTTTACTTTTTTTTTCTTTTCAATATTGTGATGTTGCAGTCTGATACTACAATCGTTTAATACAATTTTTTTTTTACCCCATAATGATGATAAGAAAACAGAATTCTACAAGTGTCTGTAATTTATTTTCATTATTATTATTTATATTACATGTACATACAGTAGGTATTAAGATCCTTTGCAACAACACTTAATAATGATCTCAGGTGCCTTCCATTTCTCTTGATTGTTTCTGAGATGTTTCTACACTGGAGTCGACCAGTAGAACAGTTTATTGATTGGACATGATTTGGAAAGAGACACAATTCTCTATAGAGGGATTCACAGCTGACAATGCATATCAGGGGAAATAAGACACGCCACGAGGTCAAAGGAACTGCCTTTCAGAGCTCAGAGCCAGGATTGTTGCAAAGCATAGGTCTGGGGAAGGCTGCCAAAAAACATTCTGCTGAACTGAAGTTTATCAAGAACACGACTCTTCCAAAAGCTGGTCACCCGGCCAAACTGAGCAATTTAGGGAGAAACGAGGTGACCAAGAAACCTGCCCAAAACTATCACAACAGTGAAGCATGGTGGTGGCGGCAGCATGCTGTGGGGGGTGTTTTTCTGCAGCAAGGACTTTGAGGGAAAGCTGAATGGTGCAAAGTATAGAGATATCCTTAATAAAAACCTGTTCAACAGCGCTCAGGACCTCAGTCTGGGCAGAAGGTTCACCTTCCTACATGACAACAGCCAAGACAACACTGGAGTGGCTTGGGAAAAACACTGTATCCTTGAGTTGCCCAATAAGAGCCCTGACTTGAACAATATTGAACATCTCTCTGGAGAGACCTGAAAGTTGCTGTCCTTTGACGCTCCCCATCCAACCTGCCCGTCCAATCCAAGAGGATTTGCCCTGAAGAATGGCAGAAAATCCCCAAATAGCAGGTTGCATCATACCTAAAAAGACTTGAGGCTGTGATTGTTGCCAAAGGTGCTTCAGTGAAGTACTGAGTAAAGGGTCTGAATTGTTATGGAAGAGAGAGTTTAGTTTTTACTTTGTCATTATGGATTACTGAGTTTAGATCAATGAGAAAAAAATCTATATTAATGATTGTTTTATCAGGCTGCAATTTGACAACATTGAATAAGCAAAGGTGTGAATCACTGCACAAATACAGGGAACGCTTTGTCACATTATACAATGAACTGCAATTTTAAACAATGCTGTAGTGCAAAAAAAAAAGAAGGGTTAAAGGAATCATTAAACCACCCACAGCATCAGATTCATTGAGTCTTTATATGATTATCCATTTTTCCTCGTCACAATGGTCGCGCATTTAGAAGCTATTTGGTAACCTAATCTCGACCAAATCAGACTCGTGCCTGGGATCTGAAATTATAATTGGGCAGAATTGTGTGACGCTCATTAGCACTATTATTGAAATTTGTAGAATCAATTTTAGGCACGAAATGATTTTCCAGAAAACAATTGCACTGCTTCTTTTTGAGTGTAATGACCTTCTACTGCATGTTTTAATTCAATTCATTTTCATTTGTATTGCACTTTTAACAATGAACATTGTCTCAAAACAGCTTTAAAGAGATAGAGTTTATCAAATTGGAAAGTGTAGGTTTAGTGCCTATAAGTATGCTCCTGAGCGAGTAGTGGTGACTGTGGCAAATAGTATAAGAAAGAAACTTTGAGAGACTCAAACAGGAACCCATCCCTCATCTGGGTGGAAAGATCATCTGGGGATCATTGTTGAGGTGTGTTGTTCAGTGATGGACGCTTAAATGTAGTTTAACTGTTCATGTAACCTGTAGTTCTGAGCCATTGTAGTAGACTGTTGATATTAATTCCAGTCCAGATCCATTCTTAAAGTTCTTGAGTTGCTCAGAAACATCTAAAAAGCTTAAGGTTGATGTGGAACCATGGTCACACAGAGTGGTCTCCAATAAAAAAAACAAAAAAACGATCCAGATGTAGGGCTTTGAGACGAATCGGATAGATCGTAAGAGAACAACAACAAAAAAAAATGCTGCTGAAGTGGAGAATATCGGAGCGGTCACTGGTCAGTCTTCATGCCATGTTAAATTAAAAATTTTAGTGGAATGCAATTATTTCCAATGGACGACGTCTCTTAGGGATGTCCACGATGAATTCCAGTAACACGGTTACCTATGTTAGGCCACCAGTCTTTAAATATTGGAAAATTTTAATTCAACTGATTTTGTCCTACATGCACGTGAAGTCAGGAGTGGAATTCTTCCACTATAATAAGAAGACAAAAAGAAAAACGAGGCGGTTTTTACTCTCACGTAGGCAGGAGCCTAGTGGCCAGATATGAAGCGTGCAGGACTAAAAGAGATAATAAGTTTCTCATAACGTTCGGTACAACTCAATTAAAAATCTTTCATCTATAATAGACACGGCTCAAGTAGCCTGAAGTGATGCGGCAAGTATGACACCTATGAACGTGAGGAGAGCACACGGGAAATCTAAAACCTGACTGCTGCATAATTTGGATTTTGCTGTGTTGAACGTTTCTGTTCATTATTTCTCTATAACTGCTTCGTCTAACACATCAGCCTGTGTCAAAGTTTAATTGCGGTGGAAAATACTATAATCTCACAGTCTAGACTTAATGCCCATTTTAGCTGGTAAACCTGTTTCTATAGAGCACCTGCTTTTTTTTTTTTTGGGTTCTGAAAAGCAAATATGTTCCATTCGTCTATACAGCAAACTCAAATGTAATCCTACATATGAAGATTTCCTTTCACCCAACAAACCTATAAATGTCCAGATGTTCTATTTGAGAAAATCAGCATTACACAATCTTGGTGTCTGGACAGTTTGTTTCTTCAAACGGTCAAACATTCTTTCTCGTGATGGAGTTCCTCCCAGAGCAGTTCAGTGCGGTGACTGGGCAGGTCATTCCATGATAGATATCACTCCAGACGACTGTTTGCTCTCTAAATAACACTTACAGAAGTCAGACGGACGCCTTTTACCCCAAACAACCCCAAACCATTTCCACCTCCATGTGTGACTGTGGGGGTGAGGCAGTCTGCTCATCTTCTCATTTCCTGTTTTCTGCCCTTCACAAGTTCTTCTGCTAGAGCCAAAAATGTCAAATTCATCTCTCCACGCAACTTTCTTCCACTTGTTCTCTGTCCAGTTCTTTTACAGCCTTTTACTATCCACAAGACTAGATGTTTCCACACTTTGTATGTGTGTGGAACCAACCCCAGCCATTAGGGTTGCACAAGTCTTCGTGCCAGTCCCAAGCCCGGATAAATGGGGAGGGTTGCATTAGGAAGGGCATCCAGCGTGAAAACGTGCCAAATCAAACATGCGGATGGTCCGCTGTGGCGACCCTTAATGGGAGAAGCCGAAAGAAAGTATGTGTGTGGTTTCTGGTTTAGTTGTAGCGCATAGATAATGTGATTTCCAAAGACAGTTTGTTTGGTGCCCAGAGACAAATCTTGTCTGAGATCATTGATTTGCTGTTTCTGCACTAAGCAGGAACCCAAGAGGAGTGTTGAAATGTCTGAAATCAAATTGCCCGTTATCTTGTGATGGTTCTAATTGCTGCTCCTGCTCATCATTTATTTCATGGAATAAAAATATTGACCAATCAGCAATTGTTATTCACACGCCATTCCCATATTTTTTGGCCCTTTTATGAAAGCAAATTCCGAATTCTGTAGCTCGGTTTAGAACTTGCCTGCTGGCGGGTGATGAAAGCTGCAAAAGACCTGTCCGAACGATGTTTTCTTGTATCAAAGGTCATTTGTCAGCCCTGATTTGATATCATGCATGAGGGGGGGGAAAAAAAGGGGAGCCTCAAAATGCATTGCCATGGAAACAATAGTGAGACAGCAGACAGGAAGAAAAAGCTCTTGTGTCGAGCTGTAATGGTAAAATGTCGCCACGCGGCACCCTGCGGTGCCTCGGATGATAAAATCGTGTTCTCCATCATTGTGAGTGATGACCCAGAGATGAGAACTCTGTTTAACCGAGATTAACCTGCTACACCCTGTTACTTACAGATTACGCTGTAACGGTACGGCACGCTGAGCATCCAGATCTTAGACTCCGCTAGATGGTTACTCAGATTCCCATAAAAAACCTGACCAAAACATGAGGATCATTTGAGCACACTGGGAACACAAATCTATTGGCTGGTGAATTGTATCGACCAGTAAAAGGCCACGGCAGGACAATGGCAACCCTGCAGTTAGAACAGGAACTGCTTTAGACACATGCGGTGGCCTCGAGGTACAACATGCGAGTGGACTAGTGTTCCATCCTGGCTGTGTTCTTGCCTTGTTTTCAGTGTTCCTAAAACCACTGAAACCTTTAACCAGGAAAAAATGGATGCTGAATATAAGCAAACTCTCAACTACTCTGTACATATAGTTGAGTAGATTATAGAGAAAACGTTAAAGGTGGAATGGTGGAAAGGTTTGAGAACCCGGGCTGAAATAAACATTCAGACACCCTTATCCAGAGTGTCTTACATATGAGCAGTTAAGAGTTAAGGGTCTTGCTCAAGAGGCCAGCAGTGGCAGCTTGGTGGTGCTGGGATTTGAACTTGTGACCTTCTGCCTTCTGTCCTTCCACTGAGCCTCCTCCTTTCTACTAATGGCTATAAGGATCAAGTATAGCATGGTTTAACTAGAACATATTTATCCCTTTACAACATTGAAATCATAAACATTTTGGAGTAAAAATACTTGAAAATGGTTACGGCACTTTGTTACTGATTGGAAGTTTGGATGATCAAACCCCAGTATCACCAAGCTGTTGGGCCCTTTAAGCAAGGCCCTCAGAAAAAAAATCTGAAATGCCAAAGGCTAATCTTGAGTCCAAATCAACAGTACATTCATATTATTCAAGAACACAACAGAGCAACATGCCTGACCCCCGAGTCCACAGTCAGGGATTGTTGAAATCATATTTCGAAGAAACCATTAGACATAAATGATGAAGCACCGCACAAAGAACCAAAATGATCTAAAAATAAAAAATGATCAGAGAAGAAATCCAGACCGTTACCCTTAAGGTCAGAAAGAGCTGTTTACTCTGCTGGAACAGTGGGATTACAGACGGATTACGATCAAATTTCCCAATTTCAAATCTTCAAAGCCTTGAGCATATCCCCTCCTGAGCTCACCTTGAGTGGAAAAACAAGCTGAACAGTAACAGGAGAAGAGGCAGTTGTAGAGAGAAAAGGACCAGAAAAGCAATGAGGCAGAGAGATCTTTCATTACACTGGGATCTCGATTAGGGATTCCCACTGTGGTCAATAGAATGCTGGTAATCCATTACAAAGAGAAGCTCTACATTTTAGGAAAACCTGTACACTGCAGGAGAAGATGAAGGCTGAAAAAGTGGTTATTGTTATAATTAAGCATTTTATAATATTTAGCAGACGCCCTTATCCAGAGCTAATCTCCAAACTTTATCAAAAGGTTTTTCCTTTTTAATGATAATCTCTCTTGTTCTTGATGTTCAATTTCAGACCCAAGATCTGATTCTGGATCAAATATGTAGGGCTCGATCTGATTGTTGGTTAATTTTAAGAAAGTTTTGTTCCTGTTTTATTTATAGCGATTAATAGCTTGCACCGTTTGGCTCCGCCCCACGGGGCGCCTCCAGGAGCTCGGCTGTTTTCGAAAAAGACGTGGCTCTTTCTCTAAACGAAGACTCTTCAGAGAAATAAATACAATGCTACTCTAAAGGTTCTCAAGATTCACATAAGATTGGCCCAAACAGTGTGTGTTCTGTCCACTTTTAATGCCATAAATGTAAATGTACCAGAAGCTGGTCTTGTTGTGCATCAAAGACGAAGCCCACTACTGTCATAGCTGGTTCCAGCTTGCACTTGGCCGTGATCCCACTGAACAAAGAAGGACGCCAGACATCATCTCTGTGTCCATACAGTTCACCAACCAACCTGTGCATCTGCCTTATCATCTTATTAGGGCTCTGCTCCCAGTGCACTAAACTGTCCACCAGTTCTCAATGGGTTGCTTGGAGGGAAAAGACACAGTTTCTGCTTTCTGCCTTTTATTTATCCAGCCTGAAGACTCAATCACGTGGCAAAAGAAAAAGGAATAAAACACACGTGGTAGGAAAATAGCTTGATGCATCCGGACACGAAGTGGAGATACTGTTACCATCCTGAAGTAACAATATCAGTACCATTCTTTTTGTTGTTATTATTATTATTGCTGCTTCTCCTGATGTTTAATTTCTCTTATATTTCTGAAAATGTGCAGATTCGTTTAATAAGTTTCGAATCCCAGCCACACCAAGCTACCACTCCTGGGCCCCTGAACAAGGCCCTTAATGCTATAGTTGCTAATATAATATAAATCGCTCTGGATAACAGCATCTGCCAAATCCATTAAGTGTAATGCCCAGGGTTGGTATCAGGGAGCTGCCTGCAAAAGGTACAAGAAGAATTCAAAAATGATTACATATAAAGATACTAGACAGACAGACAGACAGACAGACAGACAGACAGACAGACAGACAGACAGACGGATATGCTGGCTGGCTGGCTGGACGGACGGACGGACGGACAGACAGAACAGAGATAGATAGATAGACAGACAGATGGACAGAACAGAGAAAGATAGACAGACAGAACAGAGAAAGATAGATAGACAGACAGATGGACAGAACAGAGAAAGATAGACAGACAGACAGAACATAGATAGATAGATAGATAGATAGATAGATAGATAGATAGATAGATAGATAGATAGATAGATAGATAGATAGATAGATAGATAGATAGATAGATAGATAGATAGATAGATAGATAGATTGATACTTATATTTGCTAATTATAATATGCTTTATTATGTGTATTATATTTGAAACTAATAGTTTAAGTGAATAAACTAAAGATGTTTTTATTTTCATAATTTTAGTTCTCGCTTGTCATGTTACTGAGAAATCACAAATTCTCCTATGCTGAAGGCTTCACTGTGATGGAACATGTTACTTACTTACAGCTTACCCTTTATCGAAACACTGACACTGCTTCCAAAAATGCAGGATTTATCCTCACTGAAAGCATCATCATATTAATTATTACATTAAAACAACATATTTATTAAATCTGTATTTTATAATCTTTATAATGTATTTATTGCAGCTCTTCTGCAATAAATAGAATTTATCGACAAAAGCTTTTGGACACCTGATCATAAGATTGTGTGCTTTTTTTTCAAAATTTTTAAGCATTCAGTCTAAAATAAGAAATCACATATTAGTGGGAAATGTCGGGCGTCCCAATACTTCTGACCCTACTGTGTAAGTCTCTGAGCGAGTTGTTACCATATGGATTTGTTTGCAATGGTGAAATACGCAGCTCGCATCACATGATGTACATCACAAGACTTCATTTTTAGATTCGCTTTGATCCAGCGCATCTGCTCCGGTGCGTCACTTTCCCCCGTGCCGTGTTTCACAGCCGCTCAGATATCCGACGAAGCCTCAGCGGGACCTCCGTTGTGCTCCTGCACTGTTTTCTATGCTCCTTCGATTCTCCACACAAGCGTTGACATTTTTATCAGAAGCTTCTGTGTTTTCCGTTTTCAGAAAGCTTGTTCTGAGCGTACAGGAAAGAGAACCTGGGGAACTGCGTATGAGTGACAGCTGACTATTTGTGCAACATGGATTTTTTGGATTCTACGTGAAAGGGTGGGAGTTGATTGTAACGAGGGGAAAGAAAATGTGTTGATCCAGACGCCGAAGTGTGGCAGCAAATTCACAACGGACAATGTCTCGAAGCAGCTTCACACAGATAAAGATGTTTCGAAGAATAAATAGTGCCTATGAATGTGTTCCTTATTTTTTTTATTCCTAATGAGTGAGCCAGTGGCTGGGAATGTGGGAGTGAAAAACTCAGACCTCACGAGGAAGAGACCTTGAGAGACTCAAACGGGAACCCATCCTCATCTGGGTGGCACAGAATCTCCATTCATCACAGTTCCATCATGTCCAGGTGTCCAGTGATGAGAGCTTAAATGCAAAACGGTGGTCCTGATCCATTGTAGCAGACTGGTGATATTAATTATAGTCCAGAGTTCTTTAGTTGCTCTGTAACTTCATGGATCTTTAGGCTGTTGATGAAGAACCATCGAGTGGCCTCCAGTTAGATAGGAAGGCTATCAGGATTAATCAGGCAGATCAGTAGAGGAGAAAAGTGCAGGAACTCTGGTCACTGGTACCTCAGGAGCATGTTTAACTGGACAGAATCAGCATTTTGTATTAATGCAGTTCCATTTCTATACAGAGTCAGATATTATAAACATTTCTCAATGTTCAATCTTCTCAATCACTATCTATCAATTAACGTCTGTATCTCCATGTATGTAAAATAACTAACAAATCTTAAGCATCTTCGATCCATTCAGTCACTTTTGCTCCTCAAACATCAATGCTAAAGCCATGGTATTAGATTATAATCCAGAGTCCTTACAGCATTTGAATGCACCTCTCATGGTGCTATGATGTTCCTCAGGCTTTCAGATCATGCATTAACATTGTGTAGTTTTCACCTAGCCATGGAATATCCCTGACACATACTGATGTTCCAGTTTGAGGAATGGAATTCATAAATCTTCAAAACCTTAATTTAAATTACCCGTCGAATATCAGACTGGGGGGAAAAAAAGTGCGATTTTTGAGACTTCGATCGTGGTGCAGTCTGGATGGGGTGGATTCATAAACTGCTGAGCTCTTGGGATTCTCATGCACAACAGAAAATGGTGCAAAAAAACCCTTCTGTGAGCAGAGAATCTCCGGGATGAAGCAGCTTGTTGATAACAGAGGAGAATAACCAGACCGGTCTAAACCTGTTTATTCAGCAGTGTATGAGAATGTATACGGTCATTGCAGCTAATGGATATGTTGTTCCTCCTACACAGGAATGAAGATGCTATCAATCAAATGGCAGTTCCACCTTTCCCTTACCAGCCATCCTTTTTGTCCTCAAATGAGGTGCAGTATGATGTTGTTTTTATTTGTTTCTCAAAATAGTTTTTTTTTTGTTTGTTTGTTTTTTAAAGAGTTTTTGGAGTAGATATTCCCTGTAGAAACCATTTTACTGCAAGATGTTCTTTTGGTAAAAAAAAAAAAAAACCCTATGTTCACTCACACACACACACACACACTACCCCAGGCGCAATGCTAGAACATTTCACCAGAAATCCATCACATTGCATTAATAATATTAATAACACCCATGGAGCAGGTCTGAAGGAACGTCACTGTTATCATAGTCATTGTCACTGACGTCAACGTTTCCTGCTACCTACCAAAACCTAGAGGTTGCGGCAAGTTGTGATTTATTCTTTCGCGATTCTTTATTTTTCACGATGCACCGTATCTAAATTCTGATCATGGATTTTAGATTCATCCGAGCCTTCCAGAAGCTGTAACACCTACAGAGAAGCCGCAGCCCCCGGAGTGTCTCCCGGAGCCCCTGGTAAACCAGGTAAGACATCTTCAAGATTTCAAGATTTCTTTCTGCTCCAGTGGCTGACATTACCATCAAATACCCACTGCACCAGTGTGCGTCGGGCTCATCTGACTGTGGTTCTGAAGGTTCTCTGCTGTGTTTTTCAACTCATTCCACTGACCACTGAAACAACAAGACGCCATCATCGTGCCATCGAGATCAACTCGAGTGTAATGTTTATTAACGCACATTTCTCCATTATCAGCCAACATACAGAAAAATCACGCGAACAAATTTCAGTCGTACTCGCTTTTGGTCTCCAGTTTTTCGCACTTGCTTTTTCTTCAATCATTCTTAATATTTGCAAACCAGTAAGTGTTTTTTTTTTTTTCTTTTCCAACAAATTGTACAAACAGCACAACACAATGGATTTCTTGCTAAAGCCTGAACTTTTCTCAAGATCTTTTCTTAATCTCTCAAAAATAAGGGACAATACTATAGAAATTATATATTTTAGAGTAGTCAATGTTCGGCTTGTACATCAGTACAGATTTTCTGTCCTCTAAAAATAACAACCTACAGCCATTACTGTCTGGCAACGAAAGCGAGTACATTTACATTTACATTTGCGGCATTTAGCAGACGCCCTTGTCCAGAGCGACGCACAAAGTGCTTTGAGTCTCTAGCAATGAATAAATCTAGGCTGGTACGCAAACCTGGAACAAGCTAATTTAAGTGTTTTCAGCTTAAAGATAGCCAGGGACTCTGCTGTACGAACATCTAGGGAAGTTCATTCCACCACCTCGGTGCCAGAACAGAGAAGAGCCTTGGAGTACCCCCCAGGTGAACATGTCAAACATGTCAAAACTGTGTCCAAAGTGTGAATATTTGGTGTAAACATCGTTATGTTGCGCTGCCTTAATCCTCCTGGGTATGGAATTCACCAGAGCTGCACAGGTTGTTGCTGGAATCCTTTTCCACTCCTCCATAATGACAGCACTGAGCTGCTAGATGTTAGACACATGACGCTTCTCCAACTTCTGCTTGATGAAGCCCCAGAGGTGCCCGAAAGGTTTCAGGTCTGGAGACATACTTGGCCACTCCATCACTATCACCTTCAGCTTCCGCAGCAAGTCATCTTGGTGGTGTGTTTGGGGTCGTTATTGTGTTGGAAAACTGCCGTTCAGCCCGGTTTCTAAAGGGAGGGCATGATGTCATGCTTTAGAATGTCACAGTGCATGTTGGAATCCATGTTTCCTTCAATTTAACTGCAGCTCCTCAGTACCAGCAGCACTCATGCAGCCCCAGACCATGATGCTACCACCACCATGCTTGACTTTGGGCAAGACACAATTTTCTTGGTGCTCCTCACATGCTGGACACCATCTAAGCCAAACAAGTGTATCTTATCAGACCACAGGACATGGTTCCAGTAATTCATGCTCTTGGACAGGTCGTCTTCAGCAAACATTTTGCAGGCCTTCTTGTGAGCCAACTTCAGAAGAGGCTTCCTTCCTTGACAGCGGCGATGCAAACTGACTTGTTGTGGTGTGCGGCGTACGGTCTGAGCACTGACAAGAGGACCTTCCGCTCCTGCAACCTCTAAAGCAACGATGCAGCACTCAGACATCCGGTTTTTTAAAGCAACTTCTGCACCTGACGCACAGCACGAGGACTCTGTTCCGAGTGGAACCTGTCTTGGAAAACCTCTGTATGACCCTGACTACTGTACTGTAACTCAGTTTCAGGGTGTTACTGATCTTCTTCTATACTCAGGCAACTTTTATTTCTCAAATCCTCAGAGTCTTTAACATGAGGTCCATGTTGAACATCTAGTGGTCAGTATGAGGGAATTGTACTCAAAACACCTCATTTTAACTGCTTAACAAGATACACCCATTTGTATGGTTCTGTAAAGCAGACAAAAAAACATGAACATGATTAATTGAACATGTGACTTTGCATAGTTACACCACGTACAGCTGTTATCACTGAGGGCGTACTCACTTTTGTTGCCAGCTATTTTGACAGTAATGGCTGTATGTTGTTATATTCAGACGACAGTAAATCTGTACTGATATACAAGCTGCACATTGACTACTCTAAAATATATCCAAGTTTCATTTCTTCAGTATTGTCCCTTGAGAAGATTATACTTTAAAGGTTGCTGAAATGTGAGGGGTGCACTCACTTTTGTGAGATACTGTATACTTGTTCTATAAGTATATTTTTCTTATGCCATTTTGCTCTACTGATATTCACCTGATAACGTCTACCTTTATCTTTACACCGTTATAGTGCTATAATTGTGTCGTCATTCATTTACCCGCTTGGGTAAATTGGGAAATTACTATATACAGTTATTCGTGCTATGACAGTGACACCGAAATTGAGCCTAACCTATTACGAGTGTTTTAAATAAGGGCTGTCAAATATTTAATCACAACCCAACTCGCGATTAATCGTGATTAAGTGTGTGATTAATCGCAATTAATCGTGTGATTAATTGCAAAATAATCACACATTTTTATCTGTTCTAAATAGAAATGTCATGAATAAATGTGTGTTGCATTAAAGGTTTTAATTTCGCCTCTTTTATATTATTTATTTAAATTTTAGATAAAAATGGTCAAACAGAAACGCACGATGGTTTATAATGCGTTCATTTTGACTGCCCTAAATTTAAACATTGGAAATCTTTTCCATGCTGATAAATTTTTTTTTTACTGATGCTCTGATTAAACGGTTGTTTTCTCTCTCAGAATCCGAGATCTGAGTCCATACGAGTTCTCTTTTTACCCATTTCTCAAACCACAGGAATATTTCTCATTCCCTTTCATTTATTAAGTGTGGTTAAATGCCTCGTTGTTCTGGCCGGAGCTCTGAGACCGAGGTCTTGACCTACTTGTGCCTATAAGAGGAGTCATTGCTGTTTTATTGTGACCTCAGGTCCAGGAGCAGTCGTGTGAGGCCAGTCCAGAGAGCTCAGGGCCTGTAGAGACGGTAGACAAGGGTCTACAGGATGGCGAGGCTGCCTCTAAGGCCAGTGATGATTTCATTTTTACAACTTGACAAATGAACTATACTCTATTTTTCTTGCTTCTTTGCTCCATTATCTCATTGGCTTATGGAGATCTTATGTTTGGATATATATATATATATATATGATTGTTTTATTTATTTATTTATTTTCATTTAGAAGCTAAAGTCTTCAGAAAGAACGCTTGAGATTGTGGCTGAGGATGTTTCCAGATCTCCCCTGGAAAAGGTGGGTGTGTTAAAGCTTTAACATTGCCCTCGTCACCCAATTTGGGTGTGAATACCATTCTGATTAAAGCTAAAGGTCGATACTTGGAGGATAATTTCATCATTGCAGGGCCAGCAGGGCCGTCTCTGCCGGTCTAAAGTAATAAAACACTGACTTGTGCTTTATTATATTTTTGTCAAAGAATATTTATTCAATTATTCCCAATAGTCAATTGCAAGCTGTGCTGCTTTTAGGTGCAGTACAACCTAGCGTCTGTTACGTTGGAGTTTCTGTCCAATCAGATTTCAGCACTGTGGGCACCTGTAGTTTAAAGTACCTGTTACTGTTACTTTAACCAATCAGATTTCAACTCCGAGGCCCTCTAGCCGGCGTCCGATAACATCTGCATTTTCGTGTCTTTTGATTGGAAGGTCAGAGAACTTGCAGAACCCACATCTGTAGCAAACTGCACAAGCTCGAATATATTTGTGTGGATTTAATAGATGTTTTTTTTTTTTTATTCCACGACAGCTGACAGAGGAGAAGAAATTGATTTGGTCACAGATACACATACAATGGCATTTACAAGGTGGACTTTTCAGGAAAAGCTGGACATCGTGAGGAAAGGGCTGCTAGAAAAGTTGTTAAGCTTTTCCAGGAATCGTTAATACTTTCGCGATTTTGGGAAAATCGTACAGGAAAGAAAACGCGAAAGTATTAACGATTCCTGGAAAAGTTTTATGTTTTATGGGGACGGTGCAGTTGTGGCTACAGTGAAAGGAGACGTGTGTGTTTGTCGCTTTAGTAGACATTCATTCTTACTGCAGTGCTCTGTTCTACTGCGTTTCTCTATAAGATGTCTGCTTTCTATAGACGTGGCATCATGCAGCTATTAAGAGTTGGATTGATTCAGGCAGGACACCACTCAAGGCTTGGGTGTAAAAAACACGACCCACCAGGCAGTGAAAATATCAAGGTCGATCCCCAAGTATTTATAGACATTCCTGTATCCATTCGGGGATTTAACTTTAAAGGGTCTCGGAAAGGCAAAAAGGCCAGGTAGATGAATAAATTTGGATCTTATGTTGCCTAAATATTACATTTATCTGAATATCAATATACTGTGGAAATAATCGGCACCTTTCTGAGAAAAAAAAAGGTGTTTTTTTATTTTTTATTTCTCATTATAATATTTTTATTTTTATTATTTTTTTTTTTTACCTCCCGTGGTTTGTGTAGTTACGGATGCTTTGCCTGTCCGTGTCTTTGTAATATAATAGGCGTATTATTATTATTACAATGTGTTCCAACATTAAATCATTGAAGTTATTATGGAGAAATTGCGTTTTTAAAGGCGTTTTAAAGGTGAGAGAGAGAGAGAGAGAGAGAGAGAGAGAGAGGAGAAGAAACTGAAAGTGAGCCAGAGCATGCCTGTGGTATTCAAAGTAAGGAAATGATGAATGTTTAAATGGGATACTGGGATAGTGTGTTCGGATGGGATATTGGGGTCGGGTAATTTTAGCAATGTGGAACAAATCTCAGAACCCGGTGTGTGAGAAAAAAGGAGAACTATAAAGCAGGATTGCTTTGGGGTGATGGTTTGGGTGCGAGAGTGAGAATGTTTCTATGGTATAATAGAATGGTTATTGTGATGGGAAAGCATTGTGTGTGTGTGTGTGTGTGTCTGTGTGTGTGTGTCTGTGTGTGTGTGTGTGTGTGTGTCTGTGTGTGTGTGTCTGTGTGTGTGTGTGTGTGTGTGTGTGTGTGTGTGTGTGTGTGTGTGTGTGTGTGTGTGTTTATAGACTCCTAGCCTTGCCAACAGCCAGAGAAACTTCAGCAAGCTTCCAGCAACGTCTGTGGATGTAGCAGCACTTTTACCCCCAGTGCCTCCTTCATCCACCAGCCCTGACTTTGAGTGCTGCAGCAAAGGTACCAGTTTAATTTCCTGCGTTCCTCCAGAGCACATCGGACACATACAGGGTTCTCTAAATAGAATTCAAGTTTTATTACTTTGGCAGAAACAACGGCGCTATCATCATTTAAATGGAATGGAACGTTTCGAGGAGGTAGTTCAATCGATGAAGGTGTAGCTTAGTGGTTAACATGTTAGACTTCTGTTTAGAAGATCGTGAGTTTAAATCCCACCACTACTAAGCTTTCATTTCTGGGCCCCTGAGCAAGGCCCTTAGTTGTATGAATGAGATGATTGTAAGGTCCTCTGGATAAGGCCGTCCGCCAAATGTCGTAAATGTAAACGGCAGAAGTGGATGATGATTATGGAATCATGTGTATCAGAAAAACATACACAAGAAAAACTTTAATAGACAGAAATAAAATCACGTAAAATTGATTCCCAAACTTCAACTGAATAATTTCAGGTTATTAAATATTGAATTTTAGTGCTTCAACAGAGGTACGAGTTGAGCCAGAATGAAAAAAATTATTCTTTACTATTATACTATAATAAATACACACAAAATTATTTTGACTTTTCCAGCCATTTGTGGTTCTTCCCCAATCTGTTACCACAAACCTGGAGGCACTTGATTTTATTGGATGTCTATAAATGTGGTAGCATGACATTTTTGCTTTCACTTGAACTAGGAGGGCCAAATCTGTGACACCAAGTGTGCACAAAGCCAGTTCTGTGAAGATGTGCTTTCCATGGGTTGGATGGAAGTGGAAGATCTCCTGCTGTAGAGCTCTAAAGACCCCAGGCCTCCTCACCTCACCTCACCTACATCACTACCTGACTTTACTAACACCCTTGTGCCTGATGAATTTCCACAAAATTTAGTAGAACATCTTCACAGAAGATTATATGGGCAAATGGGGACTGAATGTGGAATGGGATGTTAAATGTAAAAAGAATAAATACAATAAAACCACACGAAAGCAATCGACCCAAGACCACAAACCTGTCATTCTGTCAGAAAGGCTTCAGTATAAAAGCTACTCTGGTGGTGTGTGTTTACGTTTTATTTGTCACTGGATTTTGTTCATTTCCTCCTCTGTTGTTTGTCAGTTTGTTAAAGTCAGCGCTGATAAGTGACCAATTTGGCATCTCATAAGCTGTAATGTGTCATATATTCCCTAGTGTGCTGTGGGCCATTGGCTTCCTACACACACACATGCTGTCCTGCTTTTCCATCATGTGCTTGGTGTCCATGATCACCTGGGCACAGTGGGTGTAGATGATCTCTGTGTCCTTGATATATCTTTGTTCATTCCACTCTTCTGGGAGGATGTTCCACTAGATTTGGAACTGGTGGTGGATTAGTGATTAAGGCATTGGGCTCTAAATCAGAAGTTCATGAGTTAAAATCCCAGCCACAGCAACTTGCCACTCCTGGGCCCCTAAACAAGGCTATTAAAGCCCATAGATGCTTAGTTGTATGAATGAGAGAAAATGTAAGTCACTCTCGATGAGGGCGTCTGCCAAATGCCATTGATGCAATGTAGTTTTTTCCTGGGGTGCAGTCAGAGTTCCAATTCAACCCAAAGGTGTTTAATGGGTTTGGAGCTCTATAGCAGGAGATCTTCTTCTCCAACCCATGTAAAGCATATCTTCATGGAGCTGGCACATGCTGGAACATGGTATTAATCAACAACAACATCTCCACTGAGTTACTACAGTAGTACTGAAAGATGAGGCCCGATGCTTTTTTTCCCCAGAATACCCCAATGTTTCATGTGTCTTAATCTTTTACACGTGTACACGCACAGATTAGATCAGATCCAGCTTTTAACCAAAATGTCAGACTATTAACCAAAAAAACTGGTCCTATATTTTTCAGTGTGTGTGTTTGGTTCAGCTATTGCAGAAAACTGGACATTAGAATCTGCATATTATTCCTGTGACTGGAACACTGGACACTAGATGTTCTGAGAATATCAACATTATCATTGTCAAACATCAAACATCGTCCTCGTTTATTCTAGTCTTCAACACACGCCCCCCCACATCACCACCCACCCTCTGCGTCTCGTGTGAAAAGTAAAACTTCATTTAGATTTAGACTGATCTAAACAACAGGATACACATTTTTATATTAATCCATTTCTTAATCCTGTGAATCACTGGCTGCTGTGAAATCGCAGAAGATAAGATCGCACACAACACACTTTAACATCCAGCACATGAAGACATCTCCCACATTTCTCCCCTGCTTACTTTTTTCTCCATGTCTTACCTCTGTTTCTCTGGTGTTTGCAGACCCAGCGACGTGTCCCATAGTACCAGGGCAGGAAACTGTGATCGAGATCTCTAAAGGCCGCTCTGGACTCGGTCTCAGTATCGTCGGAGGCAAAGACACACAGCTGGTATGGGACACACCTGCACTAACTGAGCATCTGCTATTTTGAGTTTAAACCAGTAGTGTTTATATAAAAAAAAAAGAGTTTGGTGCAGCACAAATTTTGCAGTTTCGACCTCCGACATTTGCAGTTTTTTTTTTTTTGTTTGTTTGTTTGTTAATAATAAAAGGGAAAAATACAATTCAATGCTTTAAGTTTCAGGTTTCAAAAAGGAGAGAAAAGTAGTAATGAGGCATAAAGTTAATTATTATTAACAAGTGGGTGCAGAAGTGTCATATCTATCTATCTATCTATCTATCTATCTATCTATCTATCTATCTATCTATCTATCTATCTATCTATCTATCTATCTATCTATCTATCTATCTATCTATCTATCTATCTATCTATCTATCTATCTATCTATCTATCTATCTATATATATATATATATATATATATATATATATATATATATATATATATATATACAGTGCAGACCAAAAGTTTGGACACACCTTCTCATTCAAAGAGTTTTCTTTATTTTCATGACTATGAAAATTGTAGATTCACACTGAAGTCATCAAAACTATGAATGAACACATGTGGAATTATATATGGAATTATATACATAACAAAAAAGTGTGAAACAACTGAAAAATGTCATATTGTAGGTTCTTCAAAGTAGCCACCTTTTGCTTTGATTACTGCTTTGCACACTCTTGGCATTCTCTTGATGAGCTTCAAGAGGTAGTCACCTGAAATGGTCTTCCAACAGTCTTGAAGGAGTTCCCCGAGAGATGCTTGGCACTTGTTGGCCCTTTTGCCTTCACTCTGCGGTCCAGTTTACCCCTAAACCATCTCGATTGGGTTCAGGTCCGGTGACTGTGGAGGCCAGGTCATCTGGTGCAGCACCCCATCACTCTCCTTCTTGGTCAAATAGCCCTTGATGCCTTCAGTGTGACTCTACAATTTTCATAGTCATGAAAATAAAGAAAACTCTTTGAATGAGAAGGTGTGTCCAAACTTTTGGTCTGTACTGTGTGTATATATATATATATATATATATATATATATATATATATATATATATATATATACACCGTATTTTTCGGACTATAAGCCGCTACTTTTTTCCCACCGGCTTAAACAATTAAGCGGCTAATTTATGGATTTTTCCTGGGTTTTTCCCGGTTTCACAAACTTCAAGCCAAAAAACTGAACTACATAACATTAGACCAATCAAAATTTCCAAACGGAAACTGTGTTCTGAGCTGCACGGCATCGGCACGGCAATTTTTAAACGCGCGGCGATGCCAAAAGATAAACTTCCGAGAGAAATAGTTGTGAAAGGAAGGAGGAAGACAGTGAACAATGACTTTCTTGGTAGGCTACTGTTTAGATTCAAGCCGTTGTAACACGTTGAGTCTGGGTGAAGGGAGAGCTCGCTAACTCCAGTTGCAACAGAAATCATATAAGCACAGACAGGTTTTTTATTTTTTCTTGGCAACAGCGTTACGGATTAGTCAAAGAAACTTAGAAAAGAGCATAAAAAAATAATAAGGACATATTCCTCGGTCTTGCACATATGCAGTAATAGCGGAAAATGCAACGGCAGGCTGTTCCCAAAATGCCGCTCTGCTCTTATAGGAGCCACAACATATTTCACCAGTTACACCGTGTAACAGACACTGTCTTTCATTGAAGCCTGTGTAAAGTTCATTAGTTTCAGTGTAGACACCTGCGGCTTACAGACAGGTGCGGCTTATTTATGTTCAAAATACAAATCTTTGTCAAATTTAGTGGGTGCGGCTTATATATGGGTGCACTTAATAGTCCGGAAATTATGGTAAATGAATTATATGAATATTTACATATATGACACATTAGCATAAGGTATTTTTTTATAAAACAAATCTGGAAGACTGAAGATAAGTAGAATGCTATCGGCAGATATTTACATTAGAATCAATTCAAATGTCTTTATTTATTACAAATACAATATAATGTTGTATAATTGAATGGCTTATTGTATTAGGGATGTTACAGGGTTGCTTATACGGCTTTATGGGGCATCTCAGTCGTCTTTTAAGAGTTTTTTTAATTAGGTTCTCTGAAAATGAAATGCGTCTGTATCTAGTTTTTACCCTGATCCTGTCTGATCTAGCGTTTTAATCATTTTTATTGTATCCATAAATAAAATGCATTGACATTCAATCCAATTCAGGGAAAATCACCCCCTCAGCAAACCAGCTCAGAGCTTGATGCATGCAAGTCAGGATCGTTAGCAGTTTGTGCTTGGGAATGTCCTGAATGATTCAAATCGCTGGTGTGTACGTGAAAGCAACAATAACATTATGACCCTAGCGCACTGCAAATAGAACGGCAGTGCTTTCAGAGGTGGCCTAGATCCTGTCTGAAGAAGGGTTTAACAATAACTGTTTATCATTACAGATTCAAAACCTCAACTCCTTCATGCCAGATCCTTTAGATGTTCAATGATGAAGGAACGGCATATGTAGAATGTTATTTTGAGTGTTGATTAAGTCTTAAGAAGTCAACTTTTCATGAAACCGGATCTGCTACTGGTACGTCTCTAGATGGCTCGGGATCATCCGGGCTTCTCTTTGAAATCTTTACGAGGTGGGACGCAAAAAAGATTCAAGAGTCCGGGATTGAAGTGTTCAGAAATAGCTTATGAAACCTTTCAAGGAACCCGAAATTCATGATATCAATATAATTATTATTAATTGTTCATTGATGGAGACTCGAGTGCAAAATGGTTCATGGCAAATTGGAGTCCAAAACTTCACTTCACACTGCGACTGTTCGTATTGACTGCAGACCAAAGCCATCTTCATGGTTCCTATGGGAAACCATTAATAGTAAACTGTGGATTATTTTTTTTTTCGTTTATCCATGGCGCATCATCCTCAGCAGATCCGGAGAGCAGAAGAAGACACGATGAATGCTATCTCAGGTTTAAGACCCACCGAAAGGGAGAGAAATGCAGATTAGGTATTATAATGGTAGCTTATAATGGGTATAATGGGAGGTGGTAGCTTAATGATTAAAGCATTGGACTTTGGATCAGAAGGTTATGAGTTCAAATCTCAGCCACACCAAGCTGCCAATCCTGGGCCCCTGAGCAAGGCCCTTAACACCCATGGAGGTAATTGTAAATTGTTTTGCATAAGGGCATCTGCCAAATGTAATGTAGTGGTTAAGGACAGTGTACACTGGGATCCCCTGTGTAATGTTCTGCATGTTCTCCACATACGCCTTTCATCTGGTTATTTGATCTGGTTTTGTCCCACCTCCCATGCCTTAAGTTGGTTTAGTGGCAAGATCAACCCTGACTGTGACCTGGAGAAAGTGGTTACTGCAGAGGAACTAATGAATAAGCATCTTCCAGTTATCAGCCCAACCTTTGGTTTCTGCCCCACCCTGATCGATTTATTGAGTCTCCAGTTGGAGTCACTTCTATCTTCTAAACCGATCTTCTGTCCTGTGGAATCATTCTTTCCCCACATTGCTCCCATTGTGCCCTGACACTGTAGACTCTACAGGTGCCTCAGGCTTTAACAGCACACAGTCATTGGGCTGCAATCAGTATTACACACATTTCAGCTTCATGGGCCATCTGGCTTTACAGAAGACCTGCTCTGATATGACAGAAAAAAGCCCCCGGGTGTTCATGTGATCTCATCAGGGAAATGTGTGATTCATTTACATCTTTAGCATTTGCACTATACGAACAAAATACCTGACCATAAGATTAGTAGGAGCTTTCTTGAACATCCCATCCCACATTTGCTGTTATGAGGACCTCCACTCTTCAGGGAAGATGTTCCACTAGAATTTGTGGAGATTTATTCAGCCATAAGTGTGTTAGTAAATCAGGTAGTGATGTAGGGGAGATGAGGAGAACTGGGGTGCAGTCAGGGTTCACATTCATCGGAAAAACGTTTAATGGTGGTACAGAGCTCTATAGCAGGCCACTCAAGATCTTCCAGTCCAACCCATGTAAAGCATATGTTCATGGAGCTGGCTTTGTGCACAGGGGCATCACCTTGCTGGAGCAGGTTTTGGGTCTCCCAGTTAAACTAAGCAGGAAAATTTATGTTCCCACATCCAAAGACATCTGATGCAAAAATGGTTTCTTGGCACTTTTTGGCATTTGGGAAAAGGAAGTTTCTATTTTCTCATTTCTTATATTTATTGACTGAATTACAGACACTTATCCTGATAGTTTGAGAGTTTTATCTCTATTCCAGACGACTGATGCAGGTTCTATAGATTATATGATGATTTCTATACAAATAAATGAATCCGGAAAGTTTCTCAAACTGGAGATGGGGGTTTTTAGGGATCATAGTACCATCACAACGGCAGGTTCAGTAAATAACCAAAATGTCTAAACCCACATGTGGAGCTGGAAGGAGATTTCACTCCTCCGATATTAGTGAAAAATCAAGCGATATTTTGTTATCGTTACAGTTGATCATATGCTGTCAAAATACCACTGAATATGAGAATGCAGAACTGAAATCTGGAACACAGGAGCGAGTTCTATTTTCTCAGCCGTTTAATAATGTGGAGAGCAAATTATTTATTCTTAAAGTTCAGAGATAAAAAAAAGTTGAGAAGTTTCGATTAATGACGCTTCCAGATGTAAAAGCCACGGGATGAGTTGAAGAGTTACGAGTCTATAATTGATATTTTTTCCCCATTGTCTCTTCCTCTCTTTCCCACCCTGTTTTTTCTTCTCATTCTCTTTCTAACCTTCTCTCTATTTCTATCCTTCTCCCTCTCTCTCTCTCTCTCTCCAGGATGCTATAGTGATCCATGAGGTGTACGAGGAGGGAGCAGCAGCCCGGGACGGCCGACTGTGGGCTGGAGACCAGATACTGGAGGTGAGAGAAGAGAACCTGGGGTGAAAAAAAAAAAGATCATTCTGACATTTCACTGTAAGAACCCTGAGAGATAGTAAGGGTGAGTAGTGGTGTTCGGTGTTGGGCAACGTCACTTTTAAAAGTAACGCATTACAATATTGAGTTACTCCCCAAAAAAATAACGAATTACATTACATAGTTACTTTTTATGGAAAGTAACGCGTTATATTACTTTTGCGTTACTTGTATCTCTTTCACGCCTTACAGGTGTAACAGGTGTAATATAGATAATTGCCATTAAGAAATAAGTTATATTAGAGCAAAAGACGTGTGTGGGCTGCACACCGGTGATGTGGAGGGAGAACATACCTTTCGCTGTCATCTCAAAAAACTTGGTGCAATTCCGTAAATATGACCTCGTCCTCGTCTACATCATTCTCTGCTTCATCATCAGCTTGAAACAATCTGAACGCTTTTACAAAGTTCGCGCTTTTATCAGTGACCGTGGCAGTTTATCTTCCCACAAAGAGCAAATAAACTGTGAATTTGCTCTCCATCTCCGCTGTGATGGCGTCGTACATGTGTCTTCCCACGGAGAACTTTTATTCTGAGCAGTCCATGGAGCTGCAGTGGTGGAAAGACGGCAAAAGTTTTCTATATCTCTGTCTCCATTTCCATAAATGCAACATTGCATAACACACACACAAACACACACACATCTGTAGTGCTGTGCTTTGCATGCAGATGTTTGTTTTTTTTAAGTGCTATTTTTTGCAGTTGACAAGAGCTTTTCACCAACACATAATCTACACTTAACCATTATTCCCTTCTCCTTTTTCTCAACTATTTCAAAATAATAACAATACTTTCATCACAGTAATGTAATGCTCTGGTTTGCCATCTCCGCTTCTGACCAGCTTCTGTTCCCGCTGCTCGCACGTATCAGTGCGCGATTCTACGTGACTACGTTCATTTGAATTCCGTATTGATTTTTTTTATGCAAAATAATTTAACTAAAAAGTAACTCGCATTACTTTTTAAAAAAAGTAACTCGGATATTAATGTGTAAATGTATAAAGTAACGCGCTACTTTACTCGTTACTCCAGAAAAGTAATATTATTACGTAACGCACGTTACTTGTAACGCGTTACCCACAACACTGGTGGTGTTCTCATGCTGTATATTTTCCCTGGACCAGGAACTGCCCTGTGAGGAGCCACAGATTTAATTAAATAAACATGCCTGAGACGAAAACAGGAATATGTCTGTGTGACAGCAAACCTGCAACCATGAGCTTCAGAAACAAACCCTTACTGAGACTACTTGTAGAACCTGTAGAAGTGCTGCCATCTGCTGGATGAAATGTGTATTGCAGGCTGGTTGGGGGCTTTATTAAATCTGGTTTATTAAAAAGAATAAAATACTTTTTTATATATATATATATATATATATATATATATATATATATATATATATATATATATATATATATATATATTAAAAACAAGCTTTTTTATGATTGTTGTGTTTAATGGAAAGTAAAAGTGGTAGCTTAGTGGTTAAGCCATTGGACTTTGGAGCCGAAGATCTAGATTTTAAATCCCACCAACACTAAACGGCCACTTCTGGGCCCCTGAGCAAGGCCCTTAACCCCATAGCTGCTCACCAATGCCATGTCAGTAAAATGTACATGTAAAGATGCTGTATTTATGATGGAAAGGTTGTAGGTTTAAATCCCAGCACCACCAAGCAGGGTGGTGGGCCCTGGAACAAGGAACTAAACCCTCAGCTGCTCAGGTGTATAAATTAGATCTGGGTCCTCGAAATAAATTCATTGATCAAATACCGTAATTCGGTTTATACTTTATAGCATGTAAGGCTCAAATATTTGGAAGATCTCTTATGAATCGTTTGTGCCGTCCTGTACAGGTAAACGGCGTGGACCTGCGTAGCGTGGCGCACGAGGACGCCATCGCGGGTCTCAGACAGACTCCTGCCAAAGTGCGTCTGACGGTCCTGCGGGACGAGGCGCAGTACCGTGATGAGGAGAACCTGGACATTTTTTCTGTGGAACTGCAGAAGAAGAGTGGCCGAGGGCTTGGCCTCAGCATTGTGGGCAAGAGGTCGGTGGCCAGTTTTTTAACAGATTAGTCTATTTGATGGAATTATTTTACTGCAAAAGTGTTCCTCGTCCGAGACCTGCAGATCACATGAACCCTTTTTGGGAGAATTCTGACTCAAACCCATTTGGAGAAAACACAGCAAAGACACACAAAAAATTGGATATTTACACATAGGGGTAGAAATTCTGCCATTTCTTCCATTTCTCATGGTTTTAAAGCAACCTCCAGTTTTGCAGAAACATTCTGATATGAAATATTGGTCATATTGCGAAACCGAATCGCTCCATCATTTCACCTCTTTTCTCCATCTCCTTCCTGGTTTCTGCAGGAACGGCGCAGGTGTCTTCATCTCAGACGTGGTTAAAGGTGGTGCAGCCGACGTGGACGGCCGGCTCATGCAGGGAGACCAGATACTGTCTGTGGACGGCGAGGACATGAGACGAGCTTCTCAGGAGACAGTTGCTGCTGTCCTTAAGGTAAAGTCTTAAGCTCTGCTTACAACACCGCCAGAGATAATGCACCAGAGCCCAGACAGGATTAGAGGAGATTTACTTAAAGCCGGTTACAAAAGCAGTTGCTTAAAACAGCCACAAGGTGTCACTGTGGGTGTGCGTAGACTGAGGATCGTCTCGTTTGTTTCAGATGTGTAGCCTGTGGATTTCAGTAAATAAATGTTTATTATAAAGTTTTATTTATGTACTATTAGGTTTTATATATTGTGTAAAAATATTAGTAAATCTTACTTTATCCATATTTATATTTATCTACTTTTTGGGGAGGTGGTAGTTGAAGGACACAAGTTCAAATCCCAGTATCACTGCTGGGCTCTTAAACAAGGCCCTTAACCCTCAACTGGTTCATTATAAGTCGCTCTGGATAAGGGTGTCTGCCAAATGCCGTAGATGTAGGATGATCTTTGATGGAGCCAAAGTGTCTCTTTGCTAGACATGATGTTTTCCCATCATTTTGAATTCCATACTTGTCACATAACTTTGGTTCCACTGGAGTTCACACGCTATCTGTAACTGTTCAGCTCATGCAAACTGGAATTGGTAACATACCCCGGACAGACTGGGAGATATTAGATTAGATATGTTGTGTTTGGGAGACATAAAGAGGAAAGACTGAAACTTGGATGTCAGATCTACATTGCTGTCGCACCTCCAAGACTGGACACCCAGCAAAAGTCCTGACCCTTGATCTGATTCTCAAGACTGAGAGTTTAAACACGTTTCCAAAATAGCACAAATTTAAAATCAAGCTGCAAAGAGCATGGCAAAAGAAAAGTATTGGGACACCTGACTTTCCCACCCATTCGTTTTTCTTCCCCAAAGTTGGAGATTCACAATTGTATAGGATGTTTCTGTATGTGATAGCGTGATGTTTCCCCTTCATTAGGTGAAGTAGGTAGGAACTAGAAGACCTGTTCCAGCATGACAAGTCAGCTCCATGAACATATGCTTTACATGGGTTGGAAGTGTGTGAAAGATCTTGAGTGCACTGCTGTAGAGCTCTATATCTCTATTGACCCCCTTCAGGATGATTATTTCACTCTGACTCCACCCCAGGCTTCCTCACCTCACCTACATCAATACCTGATTTTACTAATTGGCGGAATGAATCTCCACAAACCTCCACACACCAACATCTAGTGGAACATCTTCCCAGAAGAGTGGAGGTTATTCTAACAGCATATGATAACTAAATGTGGAATGGGATGTTCAATAATCAGCACATACCAATCTTATGATCAGGTGTTTACAAACTCCAGATAGTGTAGTTGGATTATTTAAATAAAAAAAAATAAAAAACCATACCAACATGTAATATACAAAAAAATCATGGCAGGGTTTAGGTAGTTTCAAATAAAGAATAAAACTGTTTTGTAGAAACTGATATTTAGAAGAAAAGCATTCATATAAACCTTTTGCATTACAGCTGTCAGAACTGCTGTTATAGAAAATAATTCAACACCATTTGAGATTTTAATGTTGCTGTGGTGAAGGATTTTAAAAATAATATATAAAGGTAGATTCGGATATTGGAGGATATTTCGGGGTAAAAAAAAAAAACAAACCCACACATGAATGATTAATATATGGGGAGGTGGTAACTTAGTGGTTGAAGTTTGGATTATTGGACTTTGGATCTGAAGGTCATGAGTTTAAATCCCAGCCACAGCGAGCCGCCTCTCCTGGGCCCCTGAGCACTTAACACCATTGCGGCTCACTTGAGGAAAATGTAAGTCGCTCTGGACGAGGGCATCTGCCAAATGATGTGTAGAACGTGTCACATTATGTCATACTGCTCTCACTAGTCATGGTTATGGTTCATCGTCTATTACATTTCGGACGATGTACATAAGCAGCATGTTGGACGAGCGGGAAATCATATACCTGCATTGTTAAAATCACATACATCACTAATGCTGACTTGCCTGGGCTTTTAACCCTCCAGGTTTCACTGTTTATATGTGACAAATACAAAGCTTCTTTACCTATAGCTTGTACAGCACACGTGTGTGTATGTGTACTTGTGTGTGTGTGTGTGTATATACATCAATACACGAGTGCATCATTCACAAACCCTACACTGTTCCCCGATCCAGTGTGCCAGGGGAATGGTTCAGCTAGAGTTAGGCCGACTGAAGGCCGCCTCTTGGATCACCTCCAGACGCACATCCCAGGGAAGCCAGGTGTGTAAACCAGGGTCGGGGTCCTCACTGCACTCTGCACTGCTGGCTCTGCATGTCTTCCCGTTCGACACACTCCAAACTCTAACCACTAACGCCAAACCAAGCTGTGGCCCTGACCACCGTCTGGACACTGCATGGTCCACCATGGGAATGAATGTACAACATTCATGCCTGTTAAACAGCAATGTGTGTGTGTGCACGATAACCTTGTACTGGCTTGGTCTGCTGTTGCGTGTGTGAACAGGGTCATTCACCTGCATGAGTAACGTTCCTACATGTGTGAATGTGATGTGTGTATAATGTTTACCTTTTCTCAATGTCTTGCTCATTCCCTGTCCTCCTTCTGTTTCCAGAGTCATACATGTAATATGACCAATAGCATCCCTGCGGCTCCTGTGGCTTCTCCCACTGCCCCTCAACTCAGCCACTTACCCAGCAGCACTGAGAAAACTGGAACCGAAGCAAACACCAAGAGCTCTGGTATCTGTTTACACTCTCTAACCACTTAATAGCCACCATTCAAATATCCAACCAGTCAAGCAGGTGGTGTCAGTGCAACACCTACACTTATACGAGGTGGTATCAAAAAGTTTCGAATCTAGTTTTGTAACACAGTCACAGGGAGCACCGCCCTTCATAACTCAGTGTTGAAAGACATCACTGCTGTGTACATCGGGAGCTGCGCAACTATTCTGCGTCGCCATGTCCGTTTTTTCATGGACATCAAGTTAAAACAAAGATCAAACAAAAATTTTGTTTGGAACTGGGCAAATCTGCCACAGAGACGTTTGATGTGATTTTGCAAGATCAAGGCGATGCTGAAATGAGTCGTTCGCCGTTTTTTTTTGACACCGTTGCGTAGATCCGCAGAATCGCAGAATGTGCTTGACACGCTTCGAAAAAAAAAGACTTCCAGAACGCAATACGGAACACTGGGAGCGATGTCATGCTGTGCAAGGGGAATATTTTGAAGGTGATAGTGTGTAAACACTAATAAATAAAGTACTTGCTTGTAAACAGAGCTAATCTCGAAACTGTTTGATACCAACTCATACAGTGTTGTTAATGAGCGAGGAGGACGAGACTGGTAAACCGATCTAAACTGACTCAAAGGCTACAGTAACTCAAATAATCACTACACTCCTGGGAAGCATCTCTTATTGCACAAACCTTGAGACAGGTGAGTATACAACAGCAGAAGGACATTTCTGGTCCAATCAATTCAGCATTCCGGGAATTTGGCGAGGTGGCAACTTAGTGGTTAATGCATTGGTCTTTGGATCGGAAGGTTGTGAGTTCAAATCCCAGTCACACTTAATGCCATAGATACTCAGTTGTATGAATGAGATCAGTGGAAGTCGCTCTGGATGAGGGCGTCTGCCAAATGGGGTAAATGTAATGAATCTGGCCTCAGGCTGTGCTTAAGATTCCTACTCTTCATTTGGAACCAGTTGTGGATTTCTTCTGTTGTAGATATCTCATTTACAGCTTCCATGCCTCCTGTGATGCTTTTCGATCCAGTACAGAGGTAAAACATGGTTATTTGAGTTACTGTAATCTTCCTTCTCAATCCTCTCTCATCCACACGGTATTTCTACTCTGATGTTTTTGTTTATTTGCACTATTCTCATGATCTTGGGTGTAAAGAATTCGATGCATCGCACCAATGCTGTGTCCAGATAATTAGCTGATTGGATAATTCCACGAATGACTAACAGCAGGTCTGAGTTAAAGTGGCTGGTAATGCATGTGCATAGACTAAACGATCTATATTACAGTATTTTGTGTAACTATTATGTGTAAATGTCTGGGACAAATCTGTCATTGCAGCAGAAATTTTCAAAATATAGACTTGCATTTATTATTTATTATTTTACGTATATTATATTATTACATTTGAAGTTAAAAATACAAGCTAAATGCAGTATATATTAGGATGTGTGATAGTGCTGGTGTCTTTCAGTGCATTTTGAAGTTTCAAATGCAGTCGTTTGCCATTTCTCAATCTCATATATATATATATATATATATTTGTTAAATAATATATAAAATTATAATTTATAATGTTATAAAAATAAATTAGAATAAATCAAATACACTTATTTATTATATTAGTTATCAATTAAATTGACTAAAATTACAGAAAAGTTTACATTCGATTGACCCCATTCGGGTAATACAGATGTGTCTGTCTACTTGTTCAACCTCCACGTCATGTCGTCACTTGTGCACATCATAAAATAATTTTCTCGTCGCTTTGATCAAATTGCGAACGCTTTGGTACATTAATTTAATTGATTGTACAATTGTATATTGTTTCCTACATTATCATTTGTTTGTCATGCTGATCAAAAAAATCTTATACTGGTTCTAACCTGAATAGTGTCAACCCCCAAAACATCTGGGCATCAGTTCATTGAATGCAAAATGGTTCAACCAATTGTCAGAATCTGTCGAGGGAAAATTTCTGTTCACCTTTTTATTTTGTTTTGTAAATGCGTCTTGAATTGATGGATTGTGCAGATGAATCTTGAATGTCACCTAATAAAGCCGAGTGAACGGCGTGAGATCAACCGATAATCGACTAGTTCTCTAAAACAGGGTCAAAGGTGAATCTTGTGAATCTTCAACCTTCGTGAGGAAATACTGAAACCGTGCGCCGTCACATTTTAATGATCTTGTTTGTGAACAAGGGCCAAAGCGGTTCTGATGGCGGTGAGATATTTATTGACACTGATACTTTTGAAACATTACCTAAGGATTTTATGTAAAGTACAGGCTTTTGCAGGTAATCCATCATGTTTGTACTAATTGTTTTGAGAAATGCAACTCTGTAAAGTGAAAAACTGTAAAGTTTGAGCATATGAATATTGACTCGTATAGTCCTACAGATTTGTAGTTTAATGTGTGTATTATTTTGTCTCATTGCAGTGGTTGAAACGGGGCTGCGCACAGTGGAAATCACTCGTGTAAGAACTCGTTTTTTCTGAAGCAACACCATGGGAATGATATTGAAAGCTTTTCATATGAGCGAGGCTTTATGAAGGTTTTGTGTGTGTGTGTGTGTGTGTGTGTGTGTGTGTGTGTGTGTGTGTGTCCACAGGGTCCAACTGATGCTTTAGGGATCAGTATAGCTGGAGGAAAGGGCAGTCCATTGGGAGACATCCCCATCTTCATCGCCATGATCCAGGCAAACGGTGTCGCTGCCAGGACACACCGCCTCAAGGTGACAACACACACACACACACACACACACACACACACACACACTCACACACCCTTCCCTCTCTCCTTTCATCTTTGTCCTCAGTATACAGACAGAAGAAGTGTTATTGATTGAGCTTTGTGCAGGAGAAGGCCACTGCTCTGAGTGGAATTGATTAATCAAATGTATGTTTGCGTTCCTTATAATTATGTCTCCCCGTCTCTCTCTCTCTCTCTCTCTCTCGCTCTCTCTCTCCCTCTGTAGGTTGGCGACCGTATCGTGAGCATCAACTCGCAGTCTCTAGAGGGTCTGACTCACGGGGAGGTGGTCACCATGCTAAAAAACGCCTACGGCAACATCACGTTACAGGTACGATCCTGAACCCTGAAGCTTGCACACCTGCTCACATGTACATTTACGTTTATGTTTACGCCAAGCGCTTTGAAGTCTTTATCAATATCGTATAATAGCGTATGAGCATAACACTGGTAAAGTAAATAACACTGGTTATCTCTTCATCATGGCATCTGTTAGTGGGTGGGATGTTTTAGATAGCAAGTGAACATTTTGTCCTCAATTTTGATGTGTTTGAATCAGGAAAAATGGTGACGGCTAGACGACTGGGTCAGAGCCTCTCCATACTGCCACAGAGCAGTGCTCAGTATCAAAAGTGCTTAAAGGCAAAAACAGTGGTGAACCGGCGACAGGGTCGTGGGCGGCCGAGGCTCATTGATGTATGTAGGAAGCGAAGGCTGGTCCTTGTGGTCCGATCCATCAGACGAGCTCCTGTAGCTGAAATTACTAAAGAAGTTCTGGCTTTTAATGCTGGACAGGTTTTATTTTTCCAGCAAAAGGGGAACAACGCAATATTAGGCAGGTGATCATAATGTTATGGCTGATCGGTGGCCACAGTTATGCCTGGTCGTTGTATGTTAATTCACATGGAAATGTACAAAATCATGTGGTTGGAGTTCATGTGGAAGTGCCTTGTTAGATTTTTTTTATCACACCAAAACAGAAGCTCATATTGTTGTGGGGGGACACCAAATGTTGGAGACTGTGTGGGTTTTAGGAAGCCAATCATTGGCATATACTCTGGGAATGGCGAGTGATAAATCCTTTTTGGTCAGAGATTCATAAAGCAGTGGGAAACAAACTTAACACAGCCCTTCCTTTGCACTTTCTACACTATTTCTGGTATAGCATCTATTTACTATGTTTGTAAATGACATCTGTGTCATGAAAAAGATTACTTTCTCCCTACATCTTCAGACAAATGTGTTTATTCAATTCTGGACTGAGTAGGTTGAATACACGAGGCAATTACAACCAGACGCTGTTGTGGTATAGAACAAATTATTTACTTTTTGAATAAAAAAATGGTTCTTGTGAATTCCCTTGCAGACTTCTCCGTTCTTATGTATTGGAAATTAGTATGTATTTTTTTTCTACAATTAACAACCTTTGTTTTATGGAGTTGGATTATGAAGCATACTGTCTTTTTTTATGTGCTTATTATAGAATTAAAAAGAAAGAATAAAAAAAGTCGTATGGCAGATAAGAATGTACCGTAATTTCCGGACTATTAAACGCACCCAAATATAAGCCGCACCCACTGAATTTGACAAAGATTTTTATTTTAAACATAAATAAGCCGCAGGTGTCTACACTGAAACTAATGAACTTTACACGGGCTTTAATTAAAGACAGTGTCTGTTACACGGCTTGTATCTAAACAGTAGCCTACCAAGAAAGTCATTGTTCACTGTCTTCCTCCTTCCTTTCACAACTATTTCTCTCGAGAGTTTATCTTTTGGCATCGTCGTGAGTTTAAAAATCACCATCGGTGAATCTTTTCTCCCGATGCCATGCAGCTCAGAACACAGGTGAAGTGTGTGTTTTCATGCCCGGTTGTTTTCAGCGTGACGAATGATTCGCATTTCCTGTAGATAGTTTGAGTGAGCGGCAGGTCAAACGTCAGAGGAACAACATCCATATTTATGATGTGGTGCGGCCCGATTCAGTGGGAGCGCATCTGATTTAATATAAAGAATTTCATTGGTTCACCTGAACCCGTTCCGCAATTTCATTGGTCTAATGTTATGGGGCTCAGTTTTTTGGTGGCATGAAGCTTGTAAACTCGGGAAAAACCCAGGAAAAATCCATAAATTAGCCGCTTCATTGTTTAAGACGCGGGGTTGAAAGCGCGGGAAAAAAGTAGTGGCTTATAGTCCGGAAAATTATGTAATTCCTGTTTTGGAATAAATACTACTGTTTATGCTATAGCAAATAATTGCTAGTTTTAGGAAGAGGCAGGTCTTCACACATCATGGCTCAGCTGACTAAAAGAAGTTCATTCCACCACCTTGGTGCCAGAACTGAAAGAAATCATGATGTGTAGCTAGCTTTTACCCTGAGAGATGGTGGGACCAATTGAGCAGTTCTGGAAGATCTGATGGCAAATAGGAAATAAACTGCATAGTAACAGATGGCAAATTTTTATTCCCTGTTCATCCCCTTTGACCTCGTTATCATTGTGCTGTGTTATTAGCACAGTCAGGAAATCTGCTCCAAAAACAAACAAACAAGCAAGCATTATTAATAATGAATACATTAAACCTGTTTGTAAAGCAAATATTTTTACAAAGTATTTGCAACTGAGGCTGTGTTTTTATTCATGATTATATAAAATTAACTACACAGTGTTCGTGTGCACAGTTTCATGGTAACTCTGTTGCCCCACGATGCCAAATCGCCACCACAGAAATCGCAAATCCACCCGGCACGGATCTGACGAGCGTAAATTAGTGCACTTATTCCGCACATGAAAAAAGGGTGGCTGTAAATCTCAAACAGTTGGCCACAGAAATAATTAGTTCGGAGTGATTTATACGGACCATTTACGAGAACATTAACTGTTTTTGCTGGATTCATTGTGGGCACTGCGGTTTTTATTTGCATTTTCTTCAGCATTTTTTTGGGGGGCTTTTTGATATGATAAAATGGAATTTGTTTTTTCTTTAGCTAAGCGTATATGCACTGACATTTGATATACTATATGAACAAATGTTGTCGGAGACCCAGAAGAGTGAAGCTGTTCCACTAGATTTTGGACTGTTTTCGTGGAGATTTGTGTTTATTCAGGGTGTTCGTAAAGGCAGGTACTGACGGGAGGTGAGAAGGGCTGGGGTGCAGTCAGTGCTCACATTCATCCTGTTGAGTAGATATAAGTTTAGAGCTTTATAACTTGAGATCTTCCACACACTTCTATCTGGAGGTCGACCGATTTATGTATTTTTGTTGATTATTTGGCACCGATAGTTGATTGCTGGAACTATTGAAAAATCCATACCGATAGTTTTTCCGGGTTGCTTTATGCAGTACGAGAGCGGCCTCTAGAGGCGAATCAGTGTCACCACGTGTTGTTTAAAGGTTTTTTGTTGATTTTGCTACTGTATTTATTTATTTGCTAATTTGCTTATTATTTACTTTTTGTTTAAGTGTAAATTTGTCTTTTATTTATCTAAATGTTTATTTATATAATTAACAAATTAATGATACTGTTAAAAATTTTAATAAAATAATGTTGTGTTCACTAGTATTTTACATGGAGTGTTAGGTTTGTTTGTTTTTATCGGTATCTGTAAAATCCACTATTGGTCGACCTCTACTTCCAAACCATGCAAGGCATATCTTCATGGAGCTGGCTTTGTGCACAGGGGTGTTGTCATGCTGGAACAGATTTGGGTCTTCCGGTACAAACAAAGGGAAGATTCCGTGCTCTATTCGATTGTGCTTAATAGATTTAAAGGTCTAAAAAAAGAACTACATATGACTTTTGTCCCTAATGTCGAGTTTATGAATTGTAGAATACTCTAATATTCAATACTGTGACCAGCCCAAGTCTCTTGCAGTAACTTTCCAATGAAATATGATGCTTTTTAACACTGATAATCTTGTGACACGAAATATCGGCCTTTGTCACTGTAATTAGTGCGTTTTTGTGTGCGACGTGATTTAAAGAAGGTGCGTTTGCACAAGCTCGAACCCAAATCTCAGAATTTCCTTTTTGTGTGTGTGTGTGTGTGTGTGTGTGTGTGTGTGTGTGTGTGTGTGTAATCGATTTTTTTCGCCGATTGCTAGTGTGTAAATGCCGCTTTCGCATTTGACCTAGCCGTTAACCCAAGTCTGCTTTTGTATGCTTTTTTAGTCTTCTGTAAATTTCTCATTGCTTCTATCACCCACCTGTACATCCTGAAGCTTTTTTTATTTCCTTCTGCAGGGCTGCTCGGTTTATTCATGCGCGATTGTATTCAAAATTGTGAGCGGGTGCGAAAGGTGTATAGATACACGGGTGTGAAAAAAAGAGAGGTTGTGTATGCGATTGTGTTTGACTGAATGTATAGGATTGTGTTTGTGTGCTGATCACTGACTGGATGTGGGTGCTATACAGTACTGTGGGGGTGTGGAGGAGGTGTGTGTGTGTGTGTGTGTGTGTGTGTGTGTGTGTGTGTGTGTGTGTGTGTGTGTGTGTGTGTGTGTGGATTTATTGTAGTGTGTGAGTGGTTGGTGCTGTGTCACTGCGCCGTTATCAGCTCTCGGCAGCTGTGCGGCAGTTGAGCGCGGGTTGCCAGATAATCCCGGGCCTTTATGCAAATGCGCCGTTATCTGCCGCGCTCCAGGAGGAATGCAGCGAGCTTTCAAACAGGGGGAGCCCTGCCTGTACGCTGCTGATTAAACCAGCTAAGAGACCAATTACTGTTTACCCCTCTCTCTCTCTCTCTCTCTCTCTCTCTCTCTCTCTCTCTCTCTCTCTCTCTCTTACTGTCCCTCTCCCTCTCTCCTTCTCTCAGTCTTTACCACATCCATTTCTGCTCATTTACCTACATGTCCTCTCATCTTTTTTTTTCCCTCAATAGTAGGTACATGTGAAATCCCCCCCCCCCCCGGGCACGTGTCAGATGCCACCTGACGTCTCAATATTTACTCTGATTATTTGATTATTTTTCGACATTGTTTTGGCCCCGAGAGACCAGAAAGTAACTGGATATGATTTATCTGCGTGGTCTTTAAAAAAAAAAAATTCAGCAAATACTGTTCTCTGTCTTTTTCTGTTTGTCAGGCTCTCTCTCTCTCTCTCTCTCTCTCTCTCTCTCTCTTTCTGTTTGTCCATCTCTCTCCCTGTTTGTCCATCTCTCTCCCTTTGCCTCTGTCTGTTTCTATATCTATTTTTCTGTCTGTTGGTTTCTTTATTTATTTCTGTTTGTTTCTCTGTCTCTTTTTCCATCTGTCTCTCTGTCTGTCTCTGTCTGTTTTCTGTCTGTCGGTCTCTGCCTCGGTCTTTCTGTCTGTTTTTTTTGTCTTTCTGTCTGTCTGTCTTGGTCTCTTAATCGGTCTCTTTCAGTTTGTCTGTCTATTTTTGTCTGTCTCTCTGTTTCTCTGTCTGTCTCTCTCATTCTGTCTGTCTGTCTCTATCTTTTTTTGCCTGTTGGTCTCTCTCTCTCTTTCTCTCTCTCTCTCTCTCTCTCTCTCTCTCTCTCTCTCTCTCTCTCTCTCTCTCTCTGTGTCTCTTTCTGTCAGTTTTTCTGTCCGTCAGTCTCTCTGTTTCCCTTTTTCTGTCTGTCTCTCTCTGTCAGTCACATTGTCTTTCTCTCTTTGTCTGACTCTGTCTGTTTTTCTGTCTGTCAGTCTCTCTGTCTATTTTCGCTGTCTCTCTCTTATTCTGTATGTCTGCCTCTCTGTTTCTTTGTCTCTATCTTTCTAACTTTGTCTTGTTTCTCTCTCTCTTTCTCTCTCCCCCCCCCCTCCTTCCCTCCCTCCCTCCCTCTCTCTCTGAGAAGTGAATGTGATGGCAAGGGAATGTTTACACACAGTTTTCTCCCAAACTGGCCAAGTCATTCTTTAATTAGCTTTTGTTTGTTGTTGTGCGTTTTAGTTTTAATTGCCTCGTCGCTAATTAAATATGGAAATGAGCTTTTTTTCTCTTTCGGAGCTCTGCCACCGCCGTCAGTGCAGTCATCAGGTTTAATTGATGTGTGGGCAAAAAATAAAAAAACAACAAAAAAAACCCCCACGAAATGCTGCAAAAAGAAAAAGAAGTCCTTTATTAATGCAGGAGAATAGAGACGGGGGCTGATGAGTGATGGTAGGAAGTGTTTGTCAGAGGATCGATGTCTTTGAAGCAGCGCCTGTCTGTTGAACAATCGTACGCATGGCATCCAGGACAGGAGGGATTACAGGGGTGCATTTCAACGCCCAACACACACATCACATTAGCAGATGCACGTTATCACAGGCATACAGTCATCTTTATGACACACAAGCTTTCAGACTTACTGATAGGAGTACTGATGCCTGTGTGTGTGTGTGTGTGTGTGTGTGTGTGTGTGTGTGTGTGTGTGTGTGTGTGTATGTTTTGACATATCTGGATGTGTGTATGCTTTCAAGGCTAATTTTTTTAAGGATGTTTGATGATCTTCTGTGGGTCTCTCTGACAGGTGATAGCGGACACGAACATCAGCGCCATCGCCAGTCAGGTTGAGAGCATGTCTTCAAGCTCCACCCTGAGTACCAACCCCGAGGCCTTGATTACAGATCCAGAGTGAGTTATGAGACTCTCCATCCCAACACATTCCTTCATTTAAGTACTACACACTTTCCACCAGATTTGGTTTCTATTACACGAACATGTTTTTTTTTATTATTAAAATCATATTTTTGTCACTAACTTAAAATAAGACAAAACAAGACGTTGCAAAAATCCGGGAATTTTCAAGACTGGAAACTTTCCATGGTAATTAACTGGAATAAACTGGAAATTTATTATATATTTATTATATAAAAATTTATGCAATTCTAGCTGAAATTGCACATCCATCTACTGTATCACATGCACACGGCACACTTGCTGCAGGGTTATTCAGGCCACACCCCCTACATGCATTGTGCATACCTCTATAACATAACGCACATCATTTCCTGTATCCTGCACACAAAATAACGTCCATCTTGTCGAGTTGTCACGTAAATTACATGAATATTACATCCATTTATGTTTAAAACTTCCTTGTGCTGTCCGCCAGCTGTTGTGCAACGAAATTATACTAACAATTAAATCATGTTTGCGTGTACGTCAGCTTATGAGCAAACAAAATGTATATATTTATGCATATGATACGAATTTCTAACAAATTCCCATACATTTGTGTCAATTCCCATAAATTTCTGGTAAGTTTCCAACTTATAATATTGGAATATTTCCAGATTTCTCCAGTCGACGTTTCCATGGAAAGTCTCTGGTCTGAGTTTTTGTGTTTAAAACATAATGTGTGTGTCTTGTGACAGAACGCCCAAGCCAAAGAGCATCACGCTGGAGAAGGGCTCTGAAGGCCTCGGCTTTAGCATCGTAGGAGGCTTCGGGAGTCCGCATGGAGACCTGCCTATCTACGTCAAAACTGTCTTCTGCAAGGTACAAAAAACAAGCGTTTATAAATCTCCCAATTAAATATTGCCATGCGAAAGATGAGAGACGGAGGACTGGATCGTCAGTTTGTTTCTGGATTACGAGCCAGTCATATTTAATTTCGTTTGGAGGTTCAAAAGATTCTGAATATCATCTGCAGAACACGAATTTAATAAATACTGGTCACAGATTGACCAAAAAGAAATACATTGAAAAACCCAATAAAAAAATTCCTAATAAATTAATTTGTCCTATCGACAGAATGTGGGGTTTCCAAATATCTGTGCTTTGTCTTGGTTGTGCTACAACCACCTGGAACCAGTAGGGGGCAGACAAGAGTCAAACATCAGAGCTAATACCCAAATCAGCGTCAGAATGGTTTTACTCACCAATGGTGATCATGTTCTGTTAGATCTTTGCGGTGAAGAAAATAATGCACAACCCTAAACAGCTCTTTGGATTGAAGATTCCAAATAAAATCCTTTTAGGAAGCAACGAGCTGCAGAGGAACCGTCTTTTGTGCATGCCTTCTGGTTCCTAATGAGCGCTGTGTGGTCAAGGCTACAATATGAATTGTTTTTCTGTTATTCTATCATATGTAGAGTGATTGTTACTATTAGTGTATAGCCAGAAAACTATTCATATTGTATGGGGTGCATTATCATGTTGGAGGAAGCCTTTACAATATGGTTAATCAGGGTAATGATGGGGTGCACATGGTCTTTAAGATGACACCCAATAAACTATCGCATTCAAGTGATGATTGATTTGTTTTCACTGGAGCAAAAGTGAGCGAGGATAATATTCCCCACACCGTTATACCGCCTCCACCAGTTTGTACTATTGAGTCAAGGCAGCTTGGGTTCATGGATTCCATAATGTTGGTGTCAAAGTCTGACCATCCCATCTGTGTGGCTGTGCCTTTAACTTTCGTTTTGGTGAGCTTGTGCCCAGCCAGCATCAGCTTCCTGTTCTTGGATAACAGCTAAGAATCCTCCACTCTTCTAGGAAGATGTTCCACCAGATTTTAGAGTGTGCTTGTGGAGATTCATTCAGCAACAAGAGCATTATTATAATTGAAGTAGATGAGTTGAGGAGGCCTGTGGTGCAGTCAGCATTCAACTTCATTCCAAAGATGTTCAATAGGGTTTAGAGCGCTGTAGCAAGAGATCTTCCATTTCAACCCATGTAAAGCATATCTTCATGGAGCTGGCTTTGTGCACAGGGGCATTGTCATGCTCGAACTGGTTCAGGTGAAGTGCTACAGCATCCCAAAGTTTGGAGAAGAACCATATATGGCTGAAAAGGTTGTACCAAAACCTTTGTGTGTATGGAGTTTTTGTTGGATAAGATCAATTCGGTGTGCCATAAAAAAAATAAATTCTTAAAATATATCGGTAGCAGGATTCATTTCCAAACGGCAAACCTGGAAAACTGCTGACCAGAATGCTGCGTTTTTTGATACATACGTGTTGCCATTCCAGTAAAAAATGTAATAAGAAAGGATCTCTGAGTGGCATGTAGACATTTAGAGAGTGATCATAACTTTCAATAAAGGCTACAATTGTAGTCTAGACCTTTCACGTTATGAAAACATTTGTTGTCTCATGAAACGAAAAATACAACAAAGGACACCCAGAGCTGTTAAGCAGCTAGAATCCAGTATAAGACAACTATGTGAGAATATTCCTCTCCTAAAATGTCATGCAACTGGTCTCCCAGTTCCTAGATGTATACAGACAGAAGGTGTGATGCTACACAACATCAAATTCAAAATGACCTTATTTCTGTCTTTAAAATGGTATGTATTTTTAGGTTAAACATTTAATGTTTTTTATTGTGAATATAATGAGTTTATGGGATTTTGCAAATCATTGCATTTTGTTTTTATCTACATTTTACCCAGTTCATCTACATTTTCCCAACTTTTTTGGAATTGGGGTTAAACAACTGGAATTGACTTTTTCCTCCTGGGCCAAACAATGTACATGTCCTTACGCACCGTTTATGTGAGAAATGACTTGAAATGTCTCGAAAGCTTTTTACGTCTGCTGTATATCCAAGAGGAATTTATGGTTGTAAAACAAAATCTGAAATCCCTATATTGATGTGTGTGTTTGTGTTTGTGTGTGTGTGTGTGTGTGTAGGGGGCAGCAGCGGTAGACGGGCGTCTAAAGCGTGGAGATCAGATCCTATCTGTAAATGGAGAGAGTCTGGAAGGAGTCACACATGAGCAGGCAGTGGCCATCCTGAAGAAGCAGAGAGGGCTTGTCACACTGTCTGTACTGTCCTAACACAAACATACACTCGTAGGCAATGCCACGATACACACACACACACACACACACACACATACACACCTTGATGTGGGCGCATGCATAGCCCCTGATTAAATTCTTCTTCAGGTGTGTAGAGCTCAGTAACCCAAACTCCATCCCAGATCTTTATGAGAATGAGATGGAGCCAAACCCCCATGTGTGTGTGTGTGTGTGTGCATTTCTCTAAACTTTCACTCAACAAGAAGGGAATTTGCTCATGACCCACGTCTTGAATCCTTTTCCTTTCATTCAGTTACAACTTATAATAATCGACACTCCACTCGATCCAAGTGTGTAGATGAGGTGAGGGTGCGGTTTAGGGTTATGACTTTAGGGCAGATCGACCCTTCAGAGGCAAAATTTAAAATAAATGACACATTTCCCTGTTCTGACACAATGAAAAAAATAAAAATAAAGCATTAACAGTAACGAGACTGAATGAGACAGACAGGAACGATGTGATGGAATGTCACCAGAGATGTTGGGAAGTTTCCAAATTTTCATCCTAGAAGCCATACAAGTCGTTCTGAACATACTTTACATACAAGAAGGTACATGCTTTATTTAAACACCATGATACCAATCTGTCCCCTGAGGGAGTTGATGGAGAGCTTAGTTTTTGTTTGTTTGTTAACATTTATAAGGCAATGTTGGTTTAGTTTGGTGGTTAAATCTCTGGGTTACTGATCATAAGGTTTGAGGTTCAATCTCAGTTTTGCCAAGCTGCCACTGTTAGGCCCTTGAGCAAGGCCCTTGACCCTATTTTCTCCAGGGGTCCTATACCATGGCTGACCATGCGCTCTGACCCCAGCTTCTTAACAAGCTGGGATAAACAAAATCTAGTGGCTTTTTGGTTGTGGGGTTCAAGCCCCAGCACTGACAAGATACTGCTGTTGGGCCCATGAGCAAGGCCCCAAACTTCTTTTCTTCAGGAGCATCTACTATGATCTGGCCATGCATGCTGAGCCCAGCTTCCTGATGAGATGTGATATACAAAAACCTAGTGGAAGTGTCAGTTTAGTGGTTAAGGCTGTATGGAAGGTTGGTGATTCAAGTCCCAGTATAACCAAGCTGCCACTCTTGGGGCCTTGACCAAGGCCCTTAACCCTATCTGCTCTAGGGGTGCTGTATCATAACCACACCTTTCCAACAAGCTGGGATATGCGAGAACCTGGTGCAAGAGGTAACACAGTGGTTAAGGCACTGGACTATTGATCATAAGGTCAGGGGTTTAAGCCCAAGCATCCACTCTTGGGCCCTTGAGCAAGGCCCTTAACCCATTTGTGCTTCCAGAGGCCCTTCCTTACATAGGAAGAAAGAATATCACTGTGTTATAATGTACAGGTGACAAATATAAAGCACTTTGACCTTTACATGAAGCACAAATGTCACTAATGACTAAAAAATAAATAAGTCTGGAGCGAAATGCCGCAAAAAAGGAAAAACACAAGAACAAGGGCTTGATCATGGGAACTATAATATATACCATGGTATCTTTTTAAATTGATTGAAAAACATTTCCAGTGTCTGCGTCGTCTCTACACATTCACATCCACTGTATGAGCTGTGATTCCGGGTTTCAGCGTTTTTTTTGAGCAGGGAAACGTGTCAAATTTCTCACTATTGGTAATCACCCAATTGCCGTTATGTTGGGAAACAACCGATACAAATGATTTCTATTTTCATGCAAAGCTGCCAACAACCTTTTTTTTTTTTTTTTGCCTGGAAACTAATTCATTGCACCAGATCTGTCACTGCAATAAAACATACACCCTGAACACGTTCCCAATCGCTCATTCTGGACCTCAAAAATCTTTAGTTTCATAGAAAACAGTAGGGATGAACTGTGAGACGGGGCTGATTCTGGGTGTTATTTTTTCTCTGGCGATTATTAGATTAGATTCTTCCGTTATAGACGTCCTCTTCGTTATCATATTTAGAGTCCCTGATTCTGACTGAATAATCGTTTTTTAGATTTCCAATTCAATTTTTTTTCTTTTTTTTTCTTTTTATTTACTAAAGCTATCACCAGTGTTTCATCATTTAATTGCACAAATCCTGTCAGTGTAAATATGTAATTTATTTCCTTTATTCATGTTCATTTTGTAGGTTTGCCCCAGCGTTCCTATCCATAACTAAAATGAAAATGGTATGCGCGAGCGAGGTATGGTTTTTTTTTTTTTTTTTTACACAGTGTCGACCACAATATGAGGAAATCCTGTGTCAGCTGGACTCCCGATCTTCAAACGGAAATGTGCCAGATTCTTGCAAAGCCGCTTGACCTCGGGGTCGTAGAGAATTCACGAGGAGGTTCTCGCCAAAACCACTTTCTGCGTTGGGTTTTCACTCGAACACATTCGACACGTTTCGGATTCTGCTTGTACTGAGCTGTAGCATGAAAACACTACATTTGAACTTCCAATATATGTTCAAAATCAGGAGTGTCTGACTCAGAGAAGTTTCTTCCCCCCGGCTGTGAGGTAATTATAACACCTGAAACATGGAAAAGGGGTGGAGACCAGCGGCTGTACACACGATTAAATACGGTATTTTGTGTATTAGTGTAGAATATTAGAAAATAGTGCCTAGTACATCGTCCGAGGCCTTGACTTGTAGCTGAAGACTTAAATCACGTGCGATAAATGAAGTAGAATGATTTCTATCCGCTAGAATAATTCCGGGAATGCTCTGACTCCGACACTCCCGTCAAAACGGTCCTAACCTTTCAGCTTAACGGTCCTTTTTTGGAAACGAGTGCAGCACGATGGTGCCACTGGTCGAGGGTTTTCCCAGCTCGCACTTGTTCTTCACGTGGCTTCCATGTGCAGACTGCTTCCTTTATGCTGTCTGCCTTGAACTCCCTTTAAAACATATGTCTGTATCCAATGTTTGTTTTCTCTCTCACTCTGTCTCTGTCACCCCCAACCCCCCCACCCTCTTTCCCTTCCCGACCTCAAATACAGAAAAATGCAAATGTTAATCGTTCCACCGGAAATGTTTAGTTTGTCGGTCAGTCTTTGTGAAATGATCATGTATTGTCAAATCCCAAAGAAACCATGTACGAGATGCATTATATCAGATAATGAGATGATCTAATAAACCTGATATCTACATTTACCCCTTTGATTCCATTCTTCATTCGCTTTTACATTATCTGTTCTACAAGAGTGTTGAATATACATTTCTGATTGGTCAGTTTCTCCAACAGAATAGTTTCTATTTAAGCCCTTATTATAATGTGGCATCATTTCATTCTTAACAACCAGAAAGTCGTAGATTTTACATGAACGCATTTTTAAATGCTTGTTAGTGTCCTTTTCAGTGTCAGTAAATGTCAGAAGTCGAACTGTAACTTTAGAGATGAGAGGAAACTGGTACTAACTCAACATGCTGATTCCATCCTCATCCCTCCATCCTCAACCACTACTCAACTCATCCCTCCATCCTCAACCACTACTCAACTCATCCCTCCATCCTCAACCACTACTCAACTCATCCCTTCATCCTCAACCACTACTCAACTCATCCCTCCATCCTCAACCACTACTCAACTCATCCCTCCATCCTCAACCACTACTTAACTCATCCCTTCATCCTCAACCACTACTCAACTCATCCCTCCATCCTCAACCACTACTCAACTCATCCCTTCATCCTCAACCACTACTCAACTCATCCCTCCATCCTCAACCACTACTCAACTCATTCCTCCATCCTCAACCACTACTTAACTCATCCCTCCATCCTCAACCACTACTCAACTTATCCCTCCATCCTCAACCACTACTCAACTCATCCCTTCATCCTCTACCACTACTCAACTTATCCTTCCATCCTCAACCACTACTCAACTTATCCTTCCATCCTCAACCACTACTCAACTCATCCCTCCATCCTCAGCCACTACTCAACTCATCCCTCCATCCTCAACCACTACTCAACTCATCCCTCCATCCTCAACCACTACTCAACTCATCCCTCTATCCTCAACCACTACTCAACTCATCCCTCCATCCTCAACCACTGCTCAACTTATCCTTCCATCCTCAACCACTACTCAACTCATCCCTCCATCCTCAACCACTACTCAACTTATCCTTCCATCCTCAACCACTACTCAACTCATCCCTCTATCCTCAACCACTACTCAACTCATCCCTCCATCCTCAACCACTACTCAACTCATTCCTCTATCCTCAACCACTACTCAACTTATCCTTCCATCCTCAACCACTACTCAACTCATCCCTCCATCCTCAACCACTGCTCAACTTATCCTTCCATCCTCAACCACTACTCAACTCATCCCTCCATCCTCAACCACTACTCAACTTATCCTTCCATCCTCAACCACTACTCAACTTATCCTTCCATCCTCAACCACTACTCAACTTATCCTTCCATCCTCAACCACTACTCAACTCATCCCTCCATCCTTAACCACTACTCAACTCATCCCTCCATCCTTAACCACTACTCAACTCATCCCTCCATCCACTACTACTGCTTCACCTGTCCCTCTATCCTCTACCACTACACCATTCTCACAGGTTACAAGGAAGACATTCTTTAAGACTCTTCTATATTCTGTCACCTAGATGGTTAAGCGAACTTCAACTTGATGTCCTTAAAGCTGCGTCACTGTCCATCTTCGAAAATTCTTCTTCCATCAGTGCTTAAATACACACTTCTAACCAAATAAAATCCCCTCGCTTTAAAGTGTCTTTTCAAGAGGGATTTTACACTGATTGTATTCTCAGTTTAGGTCCAAATGAAACAATATTAAAATGTATTTATTAATAGAAACCTCAATGCACTTTTAAAAGTTGCTCTGGATAAAGGATTCTGACGAATGTTATAAATATATATATATATATATATATATATATATATATATATATATATATATATATATATATATATATATATATATATATATAGTAGCTGTAAATAAATCGGGATTTCAGCAGCTTGTGTCCGATTAGAGAAATAATGAATCAAATTAATTTCGATTCATATAAATTCATTCCTGTGATTTAACTTTATGGATACAATTAGCACATAGTGACATAACTGGTAAAAAAAAAAAAATTTTATATAGATCCATACGTGTATATCCATAAACTTGTATACGTGTATAAAAGTGGCCAAAAAAGATTAAGGTTTTAAACATCCTAAACGTGGAATGGAGTTGCAGATCTGTGTTTCCAGAGTCACATGGCCGTCACGGTTTCTTCCGATTTATGAAAAATCACATTCTCATAAGCATCAGAGTGCTCATGGCTCCTGAAAATCAGAACAAGGTAAGTTAGTACTGATAAACATAGAGGATGGAAGATAAAGATGATAAAGTTTGAATTCTTACCTGACTGAATCGAGATTTGAGTTCGATCCGTTGCTCATGGCATATTCATTGGGTATTACAGTGACCTTTTCCTCCTGGCTAGTATTAAACGACAACAACAAAAAAAAAGTGTCGACTCAGGAAGTTATTGATTACTCTTTCAGAGACATTGCTAAAACGACTAGTGTTTGAAACAGGAGCTAGCATCATGCTACAGTGTTATTGTGAAGTGATAATCCAGGGCTCGGAATGTGGTACATGATTTTAATGTACGACACCAAAGGCTGAATAACCTCAGGTTAAAAAATGGAGAACATTATAAGGTGTAAGGCCTCACATCTTGCCGTGGATTATCACGTTATGCAGATTGGCTCAGAAAAACGGGAAATTTTGGAACTAGGAGTTGGTGACCCTGATGGCGTCTGCAATTGTTTGGAACCCGAGCTCATAATGAACCCCTTGTCATTAGTTATAATGGAGCAGTGGACTGGTGCGCAACGAGCGTTTAATGTAAAGCCTTTTTTTATGAATCCTGATAGTGTGAGTGCTGCACAAAGGAATCCCTTTTGATTATTTCAAAGCAACCGGTTTAGCCTTAAAAATAAAGAGGTTTCCAGGTGGTGTTCCAATGGCGCTTGCACCAGAGAATATCGAGGCTGTTCGAGCTGAAATCTTGAGGAGCTTTTGCCACTCCGTTCCACAGCACACGTCATCGCCGTGTCTTTGTAATAATGCACCAATGTTGTAATTACATGAGCAGACGGGTCACAATCATGACGTCATAACTGATAACGACATCATCGCTATCACCATTTTTATTAAAGGAGTAGTAAAAGAGAACACAAGTGAACACAACATGCAGTTTTTGAATGAAGGTTTTTATTTTTGAGGGAAAACAAAATCCAAAACTACATGGCCCTGTGTGAAAAAGTGTTTGCCCTCTAAACCTAATAACTGGTTGGGCCACCCTTAGCAGCAACAACTGCAATCAAGTGTTTGCGATAACTTGCAGTGAGTCTGTTACAGCGCTGTGGAGGAATTTTGCTCCACCCATCTGTGCAGAATTGTTGTAATTCAGACACTTTGGAGGGTTTTCAAGCGTAAACTGCCTTTTTAAGGTCATGCCACAGCATCTCAATAGGATTTAGGTCAGGCTTTGACTAGGCCACTCCAAAGTCTTCATTTTGTTTTTCTTCAGTTATTTAGAGGTGGACTTTCTGGTGTGTCTTGGATTATTGTCCTGCTGCAGAACCCAAGTTTGCTTCAGCTTGGGGTCACGAACAGATGGCCAGACATTCTCCTTCAGGATTTTTTGGTTAACAGCAGAATTCATGGTTCTATTTATCACAGCAAGTCTTCCAGGTCCTGAAGCAGAAAAACAGCCCCAGACCATCACACTACCAGCACCATATTTTACTGCTGGTATGATGTTATTTTTCTGAAACGCCAGACGTAATTAGACACACACCTTCCAAAAAGTTCAACTTTTGTCTCCTCAGTCCACAGAGTATTTTCCCAACAGTCTCGAGGATCATCAAGATGTTTTCTGGCAAAACTGGGACGAGACTTTGTTCTCTTTTGCTCAGAAGTGGTTTTCGTCTTGGAACTCTGCCATGCAGACCATTTTTACCGTCTCTTTCTTATGGTGGAGTCACGAACCATAACCTTAACTGAGGCAAGTGAAGCCTGCAGTTTTTTGGATGTTGTTGTGGGGTCTTTTGTGACCTCTTGGATGAGTCGTCGCTATGCTTTTGGGGTAATTTTGGTCAGCTGGTCACTCCTGGGAAGGTTCTCCACTGTTCAATGTTTTTGCCATTTGTGATTAATTTCTCTCACTGTGGTTCACTGGAGTCCCAAAGCTTTAGAAATGGCTTCATAACCTTTTCCAGACTGAATGAAATGACTTTCTTTTTTATTTGTTTTTAAATTTCTTTGGATCTCAGCATGATGTCTAGCTTTTGTTGATCTTTTGATCTACTTCACTGTGTTAGGCAGGTCCTATTTAAGAGATTTCTTGATTGTGAACAGGTGTAGCAGTAATCAGGACTGGGTGTGGCGAGAGAAATAAACTCAGGTGTGATAAACCACAGTTTTGTTTTCCCTCAATAATAAAAACATTCATTTAAAAACTGCATGTTGTGTTATCTTTTACTAATATTTAAGTTAGTTTGATTATCTGAAACGTTAAAGTGTGACAAACATGCAAAAAATAAAAATAAAATCAGGATCACTTTTGTAAATTATTGTATATACGGGTCTAGAATTCTGCTGATCCAAACCAGTTAATCAATAAAGCATTTTAATGTTATGTGTTTAAATAATGAGCAACTACCTATAATGAAGCTCTTGGTGTTAACTCCTGCTGCTGTTTTGCACTATTTCTTCTTTAGTTCGTCAAATCTCTATATTCTTCATATGACTTAAATGACACTCAGAAATCCTCAGCTCAGTAGGTCATTTTAGGAAATGTACAACTCTATAAAACTCTAACTCCGTTACTATGGATACATATGTTTATATTGAAAGCATTAATGGTTAAACTGACTGCAAGCTTCCTGAACTCCTTTCAGCCAATCACAATCCAGGATTCAGACACACCATACCACTGAGTAATTATAAAAAATAGTGTTCAGCATTTCTTTGTGAGCTAAATGATAAACGAAGGCTGAGGTAATGTTCAGGTGATTACCTCGAGTCCTCACACCAGACTTTGTTGACAAGGAAAGCAACGAAGACCAGGAAGAGAAACACTGAAACAGCGATGATGCCAGTGAGCCAGTTTGGTAGAGCTCGAGCAGCACTCTCTAAAACACAGACCAAACCATATATGTAGAAACCTACACATGATGCTGATAAAACACTTCCCTGAATGTCCAGATATTGTAAGTATGCAACTATTGTAAGTATTTGATGTAATAAAATAAAAATAAATATATTTTTTTATAACATTTCAGGGATTCTATGGTCAAATCCTCGTAAAAGAAATCAATTTCCAAACAACATATAACCACTGATATGCTGGAGATTTCCGTAAGAAGCCACTGGTTCAGCAGACGAGAAAGGAGTCTCCAGTTTCAGTGGGTTTTCTTTTTAACAACACTTAAAGCTGTAAATTTACAACTTTCGGAACAAAGGCGTTTGTGGAAACTTAACAGTTAAGATGTTTGACGTCTGATCAGAAGGCTGTGAGTTCCAATCCCAGCACCAAGAAGATAACCTGGCATTTCTGAGCACCTGCTCACTTGTTATGAGATGATTGTAAGAATGTAAGGAACGAAAAGAGAGGCTTGGTGAAAGAATGACCGTTTATTGCTGCTATAACACTATCGATGACGTTCTTTTTTTTTATCTTAATTGTAATTGCTTGCAAATTATTGAGGTATAAGGGGGTTAAGCTTTAGCATACCTGAATATGCTGGTTTAGGAAAATACCCCAGGGGTCATAACATTACACTGCAATGTCATTGGTCATTGGTTTCATTTTTTTGCATATTGGTTTCCATGGTCAGGTGCCTTTTTTTACATGCTGATGATATAATAATAATAATAATAATAATAATAATAATAATAATAATAATAATAATAATAATAATAACAGAAAGGTAATTAAATTACTGCAAAATGCCATAATGTAAATGTAATAATAATAATAATAAATAATAAAATTTATATTAATATAATAATTCTACAGTATATAAATAACATTTTTTTAAATAATATAATAATATTATAATATTAATTATTAAAGATTATATTATTACAATAATTAATATTATAATATTATTATTATATTAGTTGTTTAATATTAACATTATATTATTATAATATTCATTATTTACAGATTAATAAATAATATTATAATATTAATATCATTTATTTTTGTGTTGTGTATAAACTGTATACTGTATTATGTCTCTAATCTTTTATATATTTGCATTTCTTTTGCTTTGCTGCTGTAACAGAGAAATTCTCACTGTGGGATTAATAAAGGTAAATCTTATCTTAAAATATAAAAAGGAAAAAAAGGTGCTTTATACATGTCATATGAACATTACAGCACAGTGAAATTCTTTCTTGTTGGCTAAGGGCCGTGCTCAAGGGCCCAATAGTGCCCGCTTGGCTTGAACTCCCAACCTTCTGAACCCAGCACTTTAACCACTGAGCTACCACCTCCCCAGTAATAATTATTATATTATAGAAAAATAAAGAATACCCTTAAAAATGTTAAAAATGTCAAGATCACAATTCTTACCCCAACAAGAAAGCGATTGAAGAAATCTCACCTGCTTGTGCTGTAACAGCTCCCAGCATCAGCAGCAGGCAGTAAAGCGCTCGCACACTCGCTTTTCCCATTTCAGGTCTTTTCTACAAAATTACTACAACACTTATAGTCTATAATGTGATACACTGCTGAAATGCATTCAGGTTCTATCACGAGTTCCTCAGACTGAGCAGGAGAGTCATATGAAGCTCTCTATCTATTAAACCCACACCTGTGAAGTCAATCATTTACTCACTTCATCAATCAATGTGGCCTGAATTTTTATTTTTTTTTTAAGTGTATTTGTATTTATTTGACATTTTGTTAATTTTTTTTGTGTTAAAACATTCGGATCAGGATTTTTTTTTTTTATTATTATTATTATTACTATATATATATAAAATGCCACATGCTGTGTGTTCTCTGTTTTGGTAGATGTCCATGGCAGTGCGCACATTGCTGCAGGAAGTCATTCTCCACCAAAGCAGGAAGCTCATAAGTAAGTAAACACATTCCATTGGCCCATGAATGTAGCCGATTATGGGGGGACTTTGGCTTTGTTAGGTGTGTGTGTGTGTGTGTGTGTGTGTGTGTGTGTGTGTGTGTGTGTGTGTGTGTGTGTGTGTGTGTGTGTGTGTTTCAGCAAGTAAAACATCACCAAAGCATCACCCTAGAAAGCAAATCTTGCAACATTTCCAAGTTGTCCATTAGCCAATCTTAAAAGAAACTATCTAATATGTTTAGGTGAAATAAAAGAATAGATCGTTCATTAGAAAATAAATATAAATGATTGTGCACATGGAATACCAAAAGTGCTGGGATACAAAAAAAAAACAAGATGCGTTAATTATTTTCTAATGTTTGGAGAGAAAAGCATCAGGGTGTGAGAAGCTTGATTAACAAAGCAACAGTGTAGGGCATGGGGGCGGGGCTGAAGGACAGCAGGATCCGCCCCCTCAGCACTCAGGGGACTCATGAGCATCCTACAATCCTGAGGAGTTGAGTCTTTCTCCCCAAGGTCGTCTCAGCGCCGGCCAAATTAGCAGCTCTTTATGAGCAGCCAAACTGTCCTGCCTCCTCTTTAGCTCTCACACACAGTGGGCTTCTCCCCTGGGGAGCATGCAGCGGTGATGGCTAAGCAGATAGCCATGAGAGAGCCGTGGGTCGGATCTTTCCATAGCAGAGCTCTGAGAACTGGTGGCCTCCAGGATTCACTGCCGGACACAGAGAGGGGGTCTGTTAATTGAATCCCCCCCCCCAAATCTACTTATCTGTAATAGGCAATAATGTTTTTTTATCCATCCATGAGGACGTCCTTTGTTGTCAGTGGACTCCTCTGAGATCCATCACTCTCTCCATGCTTCCATGTTTGTGAGACACTCTCTCTTACACACACACACACACACACACACATTGGGTTCCTGGTGGGAAAAAGAGGAGGAGTATGTGCTGCAGATAATTAAAAAGGGAAACACTGCTGTCAAACGGTGGTCAAAAGAGAGCTCACGTCGAATCCATCACGCCGAGTGTTTCGAGTGGTGAGAAGATGAATAGAGGGGCTTAATAGAATTAGATTGTCCTGGAAGTGTTTGATGATGGGTGTAATCTGTAGTGAGATATAATACGCGGCCATCAATGACAGGTGTTTTTAGTATTCATAACCAGTGATGATTGTCAGAGGATTTTTTTTTTTTTTTAATGAAGAGCAAATGCATTGTCCCGGTTTACACAAATCAGATCAGATGGTGTTGATCAGTTTTCTAAAAGAGCAGCTCTGATTGTAGAAATGTTCACCGGTTTATATTAAAAGACTTGTTTTATAAAAAATAAAAAAAATACCTAAAATAGATGATGGATACAAAAGGTTCTTCTGCCTCGCTGATCAGAACTGCTGATCACAATTAGGTTTGTGTTGAGGTTTGGTTTCACACCATCATGATTTCTTTCTTTACGAATTTGGCACGTTGTTCATACACAAATGCAGTTTTAAGGAAATTGTATGCATCAACATCTATAACACTATACATCTTTTGGGGCACCTGACTATTCCAGGCATATGTGGTTCTTCTCGAATGTCTTACCACAAAAGTTGGAGGCACACAATTGTGTGTTTTTATGTTTTTTGGAAGATCATGAGATCTATTAAACACTTTTTGGGATGAATTTTTCATGCAACTTAGGCCCTTTTACCTCACCTTCATCAGTACCCGACTCCACTATCACCCTTGTGGTTGAAGGAATCGCCAAGCACACTCATAAAATGGGGTGGAACATCTGCCCTGAAGAGTGGAGGTTATTATGACAGCGAATGGAGAATAAATATGGAATGGGATGTTCAAAAAGCATATAGAAATCTTGTGGTTGGGTGTCTACAAACCTTTGGTTGTATATTATAAGTCTCAAAGAAGCACAGAGGAGAAATTTTCGATAAACAGAGTATAGATATATACGTATAGTGTATCATCTCCTCAGATTGTCCTCTGTATCTGATACTGTGTTAATAAACCACTCTGTCAATATCATTGTGTTTCTACAAGTGTGGAAACCTTCAGACTTGTATCATTTCTGAAAGACACGTTCATGTTCGAGTTTTTATGCAACAAACTCTGAGAATTGGACAGTGAATGAGTGGAGGAAAGTTCTGTGGATGGATAAGTTTGACATGTCTGTCTTTAAGAGAAGAATTTGACAGAAAGACAGAGAACAGGAAAGAAGATCTTAGCAGACTCCCTCACCCCCACAGTCAACACATGGAAGTGGAAGCTTAATAGTTTGGGGTTCTTTTGAAGCAGGGAAGTTTTTTTTCTGGAAAGTGAAAGGAATTCTGAACCAACATGGCTACCATTTTATTCTATACTTCAACACCATGCGATTCCGTCTGAACTGCGGCTCATTGCAACGGACTTCACCTTCAACAACACGATGATCCGAAGCGTACGTCTGAGTTCTGTAAGTGTTAATTAGAGAGCAAACAGATGTCTGGAGTGATATTTATAATTGAATGGCCTGCCCAGTCACCACACCTAAATCCTGCTCTGGGATGAAAGCAAGAAAGAAAGGAATCTCCAACTAGTGAAAAACAGCTTCGGCATGTTTTACAAGCGGCACGGCGAAGCGTTTCAGCTAATCCTTTGCAGAAACGAACATCCGAATGCTAAGTGTGTGAAAAGATGTTCTTCATTCTAATGGAAGATTTTTTAATCTGTCTTGACACTAGATATACATCTATTACGAGTGAAAATACATTTTATAATCAAGTAACTGTCATTTTATAACTTAACTTGAGCAAATTTTTGGTCCGCCAACAAAAACAGTCCCCAAAGTAGCCACAGCTGGATATAGAGCATTGTGTGTTGCCATGACAACACACAGACTGACTGACAGGCCATATGTAGACACACACACACAAAGTGAATTGTACCAGCAGTGTTACACTAAACACTAAACATTGTCGCTTGTCCAATCAAATTAAGGAACGTGAACAAGTTTTAGATCAGACTTTTCATCAATGTGCACAAAATTCTTGCCAGATGTAATGATACTGAACGTTTCCGTAATGAATGAAGGAAGTTATGCGTAATGAAGATCTGGAAAGGAAAGCAGACGGCAGGTAAACGCCACGGAGGAATTTTCTGTAGACAGAGAGAGAAAAAATATACTGATTTTTGTAGGATTAGATTTTTTTTTTTATTATTATTATTATTTCATGATTTGTGGGGGTTTTTTTTATTTCCCTTCTAAAACGTTTATACAAGAAAATATCTTTTACTTACAATGTATTTATTCAGTTTTTAGAGAAATCCACATTGTTACAGTTAAAATTTTTACACAATCTTTTTAATATAAATGAAGAAATGCCATTTTAAAGCATTTAATTATTCTAATTATTATTAGTAGTAATAAATCATATTTCATGTGTATTTAATATTCCTTTACATTCAAGTAAAGCAACACATAATTAATACATTATTGGTTTTATTTGCCATTAAGGAAAAATTTAAAGGTTAAATATAATTTTATATAATTACTACACACCTGTACAACTTCAAAGATTTAGAAAATGCGGCAAGTGTGTGTGTGTGTGTGTGTGTGTGTGTGTGTGTGTGTGTGTGTGTGTGTGTGTGTGTGTGTTCATGTTCGATCTCAGTAGCTGGGAACTGTCCTTGGATTGCTTTTTCACATTCAGCCTCTGCAGTCTCCGGAGACCGCTCGGCCCACCAATGACTTTTATATTGGCTTTGATGCTTATCAGCAATTTAAATCCATAAAGTCAGACCACTGCCTCAAATAATAATGACCCGCTCTCAAACCCCAAATCCCCTCCCCTTCTCTTCACTCAGACGCCAACACCCCCAGTCTCTCTGCCAACAAGACACTGATGGGGTCTGCGCTCTGCTTTAGACGTATATCGGTGTGTGTTATGCAGGTTATGGTTCTTATGCTTTGCTGCATAGTTTTATCACTGAGAGTTGGAGGAATCGGTACCATATAACCATCAGCTCGTCATCATATATTCATTTATATGCGTTTTATATTTTAAGGCAATTTTAGATCTCGTTTTTTGGGTCTAAAACTTCAGTACTGTTACAGTCGCATTTTGTTGCTTTGCATTGATGACTTTTTATTGTTTTTTTTCCTTAGTTAAATTACAATCTATACAATATACTACAAATTATTTAAAAAAAAAAAAGTATAGACAAGTATAATGTAAGTAACTATAAATACAGATAAATATCATCTGGATGCCTTAAAAACCCATTCGCTTCATTTCAGCAGGTCTGGTTTCATACCGGTGACAGGAAGTTGAGGCAGATGGGTAATCACACAGTCAAGAATGATTGGAACCCTTGGTAATGATGGTTATAGAAAAATAGCTTAGTTGTATATAAAAATGCAGATATATGAACAATATATGGACAAAGTATTAAGACTTTTCCAGCCATATGTGGTTCTTCACTAAATTGTTACCACAAATGTTTCTGTTCCAGCATGACAATGCTGCCGTGCACAAAGCCAGCTCTGTGAAGATATGCTTTACAGGGATCATGACTGACCTGCTATAGAGCTCTGACCTCAAACCTATTAAGCGCTTTTGGGATAAATGTAAACACTGACTGCACCCCAGGCCTCCTCACTTCACCTACACCAGTACTTAACTTTACTAAAACTCTTGTGGCTTTAGAAATCTACTATAATAGAGTGGAGGTTATTATAAAAAGCAAATGGGGACTAAATGTGTAATGAGATGTTAAAAATGCACATAGGAATCTTGTGGTTCAGGTGTCCACAGATGTTTGTCTATGTAGTGTGTGTTTGTGTGTATATTTTGTATATGCAACATGAAATTGCATTATTCTTTGTGGTAATAAAATCTGTTTGTGTATCCTTTTTTTAACATTAGTCGAGTCTCACACACACGTTTAGCATGCTGTCTGATTAACCTGAAACGCCATAGTGGAAGTGTAAATAACCTCCAGCTCTCATGAACAGATTCCTGGTGTAAGTGGCACTTCATTAAAAACAACTATAAATTTTATCTTTTTTGTGTGTGTCCTTAATTAGATAGTCAAGTGCCTTATGAGGTGTGTGTGTGTGTGTGTGTGTGTGTGTGTGTGTGTGTGTGTGTGTGTGTGTGTGTGTGTGTGTGTGTGTGTGTGTGTGTGTGTGTGTGCGCAAGTGACAAAAAACGAGTGTGAGATTTCACTCCTGTTTGTTCAGTTTTATTTCATGTTCTATAAAATTCTGTAAGATATAACATTGCATGTTTATATATAGATTTCATCTTCACCTTACAACAAAGGTCTGTCTACTAAATATCACATTTAAAATAACAGCTTTGTTGTTGTTTTTTTTGTTGTTTTTTTAATAATACACAAAAAAAAAAAAAATAATTAAAGGTACCAAGACTGGTTACTCAATAGTCTGCTGAAAAAGCAGATCAATTGGATAAAATTTAAATACAGTGATAACACACTTACTGGATTCTTTAGGAATGATTTCGGAAAAGAAGATGAACAACGTAAGAAAAGGGGGAAAAAAAATATTTGATTTTCATTGTACCATATTCACAATGAAGATGAACAGTACGGATGCGTGGGGTTCGGCTTTAGATACACATGTACGACATTATTGAGTTTATTTATGTACACTTTGAGCTTCACGCTTGTACCTCGGACCATCACAACCTTCTTAGTTACATGTGTTTAAGTGTGTGTGTGTGTGTGTGTGTGTGTGTGTGTGTGTGTTTGTAGGTTTTTATCCAATGTGTTCGTATTTAATCGCCATTTACAAAATGGCAGCTTTTATTTCTTCATTATTGTAGCTGCTACTGTGGGTACAGTAATTACCATGAATATAACATAGACATGTTCTGTACAAAAAAAGTGTCTTATCAACCTCCAACACCAGGAAGAGTTCTGTCTGATATTTTCCACACTGAAGGATGGTTAAGAAAAATTCCTGCGATATTCAATGCGATTTTTTTTTTCTTCAATAGTGATGTGTACCTGACCAGATGATGGAGCTGAATTCTAGGAAGGGTACCGTTCTGAAAATCTCGCTTGTGTCTCAAAACCATGCTCTCTTATCTCATGGGTCAAAATCTACCATTACGATTCCCCCGTACCAGCATTTACCCATAGGGGGCAGTGTCCAAATGGAAATTAGCACAAGACATAATTAAAAGAGTGGGGGTGGGGGTGGTTATGACTGCACATAACGTGAATCATCTCAGGTCCATCAGCTTCCATTAAGCTGTGCTCCACACAGTTTCGCTCGAGTCCATTTCCCATTTGCGTTCAGTCATCGCTGGTTACTGGTGTCTACGGTAATGGCCGAGTGGTGGAGTCCTCCTCGCCCAGATGCTCTAGACTCCACCGACGAGTCCTGCTCCTCGGCGAAGCTGTCCGGGCTTCCTTCTCCGTCCAGCAGACTCCCACAGCTGGAGTTTGGACTCAGCATGTCCTGCAGGAGGTCTTCCCTTACCAGACCCCCGTCTCGTCCGTCCCGCACCCGAGTCGCAGCTTCGCCGCCCATCACGTCGTCCTGGTCGTTCAGCAGCTTGGCCAGGAAGTTGATGTACTTCATAGCCAGGCGCAGGATCTCGTTCTTGCTCAGCTTCTTGTCGGGAGGATGAGTAGGGATGAGTTTGCGCAGCTCGGCAAAGGCACCGTTCACGTTCTGCTGCCTCCAACGCTCACGGCTGTTTGTGAAGATGCGCCGCACAATCTTCGGCTGTGAACCTGAAAAAAATCGAAGGAATAGCATCAGCAGGGTGAACTCTGGTGATATCCGATCGTCCTGATAATGCCTCAAAAATCGCAACTGACTCCAACTCAATCCATACACTCATTCTTCAATTAAATGTTATTTTAGCAAGTCAGAATCTCCGCGTGCAATCTCCGAACGGCTGACCGGCTTTAGCAGGACTTGTGGTAGTTGTGAATCCACCTCTGGTGCCGAGTCCCTTCTCTCCTCGGCTCAGTGATAGATAAGCTCTTTATCTCAACCTATTTAGCGAAGAATTAATTAACCTTTCTATTATCTATGCCATTTTACATTCAATTATTCGAGCTCATTCCTCATCCCAGACAGCTCTTTTGGAACAGAACCAGCTCCGTCTCGCATTGCAGTTAATAAACTGATGACTGAGCGCACGGTAAGCTACTCAGCTCGGATACATATTATTAATCAAGCCGAATAATAGACTGTTTTATTCGAAAGCCACTAAAAATTAGGGTAGCTAGGCATTCGGAATCACGTTTCACACTTGAGTGAGTGTTGCATTAAGTTTTATTTTCATGCAAACATTTCTGCACTCTCTCCTGCACGCTTCTCTCAGCTGGCACTCAAGCACTTTGTCTAACATTTGCATTTTTAGAGCTTTAACCATCAGCACCCAGCAAAGAATTTCTACTATGGACTCAGAGTCAGATTTCATCTTTGAGTACGTATTGAAGTCAGAATCCCCAGGTTTACTGACATCACCACTGATTCATGAATTATTGGATGAATGGAATGATTTATTTTCAGGATATAATTAATAAAATGCAGGTATAGAGATCAGAGCCACCTTTTATATATTTAACTGCTTTTTCTCCTCAGGATTGGTATTGGGATCATTATAAAAATTAGTTCGACTTTCTACGGTTGAGTCTAATTATCATTACGCAGAGTACATGTGCAGAGCCAATGGATTGACGCTAGTATTTAACCAAAAGTCCAAATAGCAATAAATGTGTGTGTGAGTGCACATAATAGTATATTATATTCTATATAAAGTGCATGTTTGGGGTTGCAAAAATAATGTGCCCAATATAAAATCTAGAGGTGCATTGTGCAGAGAAACGGTGTAAAAATGTCCAGTAAGCATCAGGTGACTCCAGAGATGGCGTACTAATCTCGCAATCCTGGTCTGCATTAACACTTGAAATAATAAATTCTATTTCTATAAAGGCAAAATTCAGAGATTAATTTTTTAATTCGATCCACCTTAAATTCACGTTTTCCAAGAAATGTAAGTGTTGCTCATTAATATGGACTGAGTCACAGGTTTAATAAAAAAAATTCAAAAATGCAATAATTTTAGGTTAGGACACTGTGTAATGTGTAATAATTATAATGTGTTATAATGTGTTATAATGCTACATGCTTTATTCTTTGAGCTTTGTTTGTGCATAAATAGTGTCAGATTTTATTATGAAAGGTCTGGGATTATCCACGAGCTCCAGTATAGCTTGTCGTTTTATGATAGATTGATATAAATATGATTATAATAGAAGAAAAAAAAAAGGATGCATGCAGGATGAATGGGAAATTATTGAAACGACTGCAGAAAAATATGAATTGGCACGAAACATTATGATATTAATGCATATCAGTCTGTCATTGTCTATATCATCATGAAACAGATTATAGTGCCATTGCATTGTATAATATTAAAAGCAATAGCAATGCATTAGGAGATGTAAAGATCATAATGAAGAATATTATTAGTGCATTGAGGGGGGGGGGGGGGACGTCTACATTTCAGAGTTTTTGGGTAAATGGTTTCAGATTTTCGATTTGAAATAACATAAATAAATTTTCATTTATTTCGATAATTAAAGAAACTGGTTATAGGAATTGGGGCACATGAACAGTGCTGAGGATTTTATAGCCTTTGGTTTAATGTCAGGAGGAAAAAAAAAAAGGATGAAGGACCAAAGAGCAAAAAAAAGGGTAAGAGCTAAAGAGTGGTTTATTTAGAAAGATCTCAAATATTCCTACCATCGCTGATCTCGATCTCGTAGGGCGCAGCTCTGCGCTTCATGCGGTTGCTGGGGTACATGCCGTACTGCTCCGCATCCCCAGCGAAGCCACTGCACCGGAAATGAGGTGAACCACCATTAGCACAGAATTAATGGTGCAATAGTGCTCCATTATACAGCAATAGACAGTAAAGTCATGTACCGTCAAATACTGTCAAATGACGCTAATGTAAAAAGAAAAAATAATAATAATAATAAACATCTGTGACGCATAATAGATTAATTACATTCTGTATTAACGCTGCTTTCGGCTATTTATTTAATGTGTTATTTATATTTATATTGAAATCACTACACAAGGAACTACGGGAATACCAAACGCTATTCTTTCAAACCTTTTTTTCCCATTTTTTTCTCCAAAAAATAAAATGCTTTGTAATATAATGATTAAACATTATTCAAAAATGATCATATTATTATATAAAATAGGGAAATAAATCGAATCGTCGTAGAAATACACAAATATCCCAATATTATGCGTTAATATCGTGCTTTGAATTGCACACCTGCACGAGCAACAATTATTGACGGGTTTGTTGGATGATTAAAGGTGAAAAATGAAGCATCCCTGAAGTTGATTTTCAAATGCGCACGTGTGACAATAAAAAAATGTGCACGTGAAAAAAACAATTAGTACAAATCAAACACGCTATTATATAACGTGCACGTGCCTTTAGAATGAAATTTGCATCATTAATTAGTAGCTTTAAATGTGAACTATGTGCCTACATGCACCTGCACAGGTTGTATCCATAAAAATAATAATAATTAATGAATAATAAACTTGTAATAAATGTGGATGGAGAAGCCCCCCGGTACCGGTACTGACCTGTTGAGAGTGGCGAGCGGTTGCGCCACGTTGCTGTAGAGCATGGCGCGGGCGGGCAGAGCGGGGAAGGCGGCCGGGCTCAGTTGCACCATTCGCTTGGCTTCGTTCGGCGGCTCCCTCGGGGGCAGCGGTAGAGGAACGGGTGGTCTGCGCAGTTCGGTGGTCTGCACCGTATGTCTGAAGTCCGCCTCGAGCTCTGCGCCTTTTATACCGCCTCTCGTGGCCAGCTCGATCACTGCCACTTCCGGTTTGAGCTCGCCTCCTCCGAGCGCCGTTTCCTTGGCAACGCCGTTCAGGTGGAGGAGCAGGAGGTGGGGGGCTTCCCTCCGCGCGCTCTCGGCGCACCCGGGCGTCGTCGTGATGGTGGTCGTCGTGATGGTGGAGATGGCGGTGGTGCACGTCGTGTCTTCCTGTTTCCCGTGCGCCTCGACCTCCTCCCCAGCGCCGTCACCCCCCGGCGAGACGTTCTCCCCTTTATGCTCGTCCTCGACGCCCGGGCTGGCGCGCTCCCGCTTCAGCTTCTCCATCATCCTGTCTCCTGTCTCGCTGTGTGGGGATGCTGACCGTTAATCCAAAAAAGACTCCCAATGTCTCCTACAGTCACCTTATATAACAAAAACAGAGTGTTTTCGAATGAAGAAAAAAACCCCAGCGTATTCACAACCTGGGTGTGTGTGTGTGTGTGTGTGTGTGTGTGTGTGTGTGTGTGTGTGTGTGTGTGTGTGTGTGTGTGTGTGTGTGTCTGTGTCTGTGTGTGTGTACCTGTGCGTCGTGTGCGCGCGCCTACGCTGCAAAAGCTGACAGCTGAGCAGTACAGTTTCCGACAGAGCATGAGCATGAGGATGAGGATGAGGATGAGCGTGTGTTACACAGCACAGCTCATGCACATCATATCATCACTGTATACTAATCAGGATTTTACTCTAAATATAGGCTGCATGGAGTGGACTGAAAAGAAGAGATGGTCCACCAGCATGGGTGCTTTGCTCACCCCTTAGAGATACCTGCACCTCACCCCTAGAGATACCTGCTCCTCACCCCCTAAAGATACCTGCTCCTCACCCCCTAGAGATACCTGCTCCTCACCCCCTAAAGATACCTGCTCCTCACCCCCTAGAGATACCTGCACCAATCATGTTAGACCAAGAAATACATATATACAGCCTTTATATTGGTTTTGTGTACATATTTATATATTTATCATTTGCACAATGATGTAAATAAAGTTGCATCTATCTATCTATCTATCTATCTATCTATCTATCTATCTATCTATCTATCTATCTATCTATCTATCTATCTATCTATGTTTTGTACACAGGAGTACAAAATAATTCTCATCTTATTTGTAATATATCTGAGTAAATAAAATGCACATTGGAAATCTGAATCTATGACGTCACTATTGTTCTATTGCTCCGAATTGTAAAAACGACCAAGTGTCTTCTTTTTTCTTTTTTTGCTTGACCTTGTTCCATCATATCAATATTCTGGTCATGGTGTCTGTAGATAAGGGACCCATACCAGTGTCTCAGTCGACAGGGAGCTTATCTCTCCAAAACAGTGTTTCTTGGGTACAACAGAATATAATTTTCATCCTCCCTGGTATGTGGTACAGTGCATTTATAATCATACTGTACCATAATCTAGAGTTTTTCTTTAACTATCCTTTGCTTATTGTGGATATTTAGAGGTATATATTTGATCATAAGGCTCAATTCGTATTATTAATTTAGGAGCATCGCATTGTTTCATTTTTGCTGCACAAATTTCAATTTCACAACCATTTTAATTAGATTTGCATCCGACATTTACAGTTTCTCTTCTACAGAATTAAATATTATTTATTTTCAATAAAAAATACCGAAAATAGATTAAGAAAATATTTCAGTGGTCTAATATACTAATTCATTCATTCAGGTTTCACATTTTGCTTATTTTATTCATTATTATTAGTATAAATAATATAATTTAAATAATGAAAAGGAAATTGACAGAAGAAAAAAGACGTGTTATACATTTAGGTGATGAGATGTTTATTTTGTAGGCCCAGAATCCATAGCAAATTAACTTTGCGACATAATAATAATAATAATAATAATAATAATAATAATAATAATAATAATAATAATAATAATAATAATAATATGGAATGCATTTCTATACAAAACGAATATCTGCATCTTAGGTTAAAAATTCACTGCTCTACTAAATAACCTCGAACACATTTAGTGTTAAAATCAAACATTTTTTGTAGTAAAAAAAAAAAAAAAACAATATTTTTGGGACTCGTTTACGTTTTTCGATCGAACGTGCGCATTTTTACGGCATTTTCCCATCGTGCCGTCCCCAAACACATATAAACAAATATATAAATAAACAAATAGATATTCAAAAGCGACACCAGCTTGATGAATCTTACAATAAAACCTCAAATATACTTTCAAATATTAAAAAAGAAGGTCGATTTAAAGCGGGATAATGTTAATAATTATTATTATTATTCGGGTGATTTTTCTATGTTTTTGCATGAATGCTTTGTTCACTCGGTTCATTCTTTCGATTGGAAAAAAAAAAGTGGCATTTTTGAAACATTCCCAGGATCGAATGTGGCATCGAATCAGCTACTTTTTACTCTTCATATCGTCCAAATTAATAACATTCCAAAAATTAACCGCTAAACCGGTAAAGCTCTGGGCCTGTGCGGGTTCTCCAGCGCAAATTAAGGAGGAAAAAAACCTCAATATCGAATTCGAATCAAATGAAATGTATGAAGTGGGACGGAATTATCAACAATTCTATTCTATTCGATTATAAAGGTTATGAATATGTACCTGGATAAATAATGTATATGTATATATATATATATATATATATATATATATATGAGTGTGTGTATATATTGGTCTTACCGTGCTCGGGCTGTGGTCAGTGTGAGTGTGTGTGAGGAGCCATTTTGTGCTCGTCCATGTCTGAGGGCTTTTTTTTTTCCATGCACTGTGTGGAAGTGGGAGTGAAGCTCTCTATAATCACCCTTCACACACCGCACAACAACACAGGGGCAAATGTGGCTGTGGCAGATAAGAACCCTAAAGCCATTACTTATCAAACCATTTCTTATTATTCTGGGCTTTTTTTTTATTATTATTATAATCACTGAAGGTAAACCCGAAAGGGGGGGTCGGGGGTGGGGGGGGGTGGATATATATTTATGTATACTTTATATTGTTAATGGATATGCATAGAAAACTAGGTAACTATGAAGAAATGATTTGAAACACGTACAGTATGGGCAGGTGTGTAACAACCCAAAGAAGTGGAAAATGATCAAAACAAGAGCATGTCTTTGAGGGGAAGTGTAACATCAGAGCGGGATGAAAAGTCGGAAAATGTGTCAAATGTTGTGTTGTAATGTTTTACAATGTTATACAATGATGTATAACAAACACCTAATAACACTACTCTTTATATATATATATATATATATAGAGAGAGAGAGAGAGAGAGAGAGAGAGAGAGAGAGAGAGAGAGAGATATACGTGTATATATATACACACACAAACACACACACACACACACACACACACACACACACACACACACACACACACACACACACACACACACACACACATATATATATATATATATATATATATATATATATATAGAGAGAGAGAGAGAGAGAGAGAGAGAGAGAGAGAGAGAGAGAGAGAGAGAGAGAGAGAGAGAGCGTGTGAGAGAGAAAGAGAGAGAGCGTGATACAACTTTAAACCAAAATGATGTTTTGTTTTGTTTTTATTCAGATTTTTTATATATAAAATAGTAAAATACTATGACTATGATGGAAACATCTCTGCTACTCTTTGGAGTTTCCTGTCCATCTGGTTTTTGGTGCATGAACATGAAGACATCATGATGATCTTGACCTTAACAATCAAACAGAATAAAATCATTGATGACTGTTGGACCAAATGTGGTATTTAAAGATTATACAGCAAAAAAAAATCAGATTTTTAGATCAATAAGACAAACCGAATTGATTAATTTATAGGATTAACGGCACATTACACACGTGAGCAGAAACAATAATGTTAGAATCATTATCATCATCAGGTTTTTTTAGGTCTGATGTTAGAAGAGAAGTTTTCTAGCAGCATTATTAACACATCCTGATGAATGAAATGAGCATAGAACAGGCTTAAATAAGAGGTGAAATCAGTTCTCGGTTCTATCTGAGAGCCTCTGATCTCTTGTCTTTTGTTAGTTCATTGCTGCGGATCTGAGTGATTTGGGAAGGATGCCCAGGGGAGATGAGCTGATGTGGTGTGAATCCCGGAGCTGCAGCTTGCAGGCCGCGATAAGACCATATCAGAGCTACCGAGACCCCGAGCTCATCACACTGAGGATGAGAGAGAGAGAGAGAGAGAGAGAGAGAGAGAGAGAGAGAGAGAGAGAGAGAGAGAGAGAGAGAGAGAGAGAGAGAGAGAGAGACTGAGCAGACCAACGTTTAACATCTCAGAATGAGCTGAACATGAAGGTATACACCCTCTACAGTGATGCACACCAACACTACTGTACATCATTATCATATATCACACCACACTGTACTGTAGATCTCCTCCACACCACAATCAACAAACATCTACACAACACATTTGCACTGGATCATGTTTTATTTTTATAGCACCCCCTGACCTTCTAGGTAGCCATAATATCAAACCCACTGATGATGAACATTTGGTCGAAACATTTGGGTTTCATGCAGAGTTTCTTTGGTCGCACCGTGACAAGGGGTCTGGTTGGAACCCCTGTCTCACAGTACGACGTATTGAACCACCAATTTGGTGCCACCCAGATGAGGATGGGTTTGCTTTTGAGTCTGGTTGCTATCAAGGTTTCTTCCTCAGGCCATCTCAGTCCATTATTAAATGCGCCATACTAATAAAAAAACCGGATTTTATCGAATCGAATCGAATCGAATGCTCCATGACGGTCATCTTTTTTGGTGTGGGACAGCCATTAAGAAAATTGTGTAATTACTGGGAATTGCACGTGAGGATTTTAAGTCTTTTGGAGCAGAGGTCAACAACCTTTTTTTGCATCCCGGTCCAGTTTCACGCAAGACCGTGAAAAGAGTGATTTCACGCGCGTGTACGCAATATTGTCACGCTCGTTAACGTGCATGTTATAATTCAATTGAATTCTATTTCAATTATACTTGTGATTTTAATTATGACAATGTTTTAGATACTTAGCAAAAAATGCCACTGAATAATTACTAACCCACTAACCCTTTTTTTCTGTGCGACCCGGTACCAAATGATCCATGCTCCGGTTCCGGTCCGCTGCCCGGTAGTGGAGGAGCCCTGGTTTAGAGAATGTCGGGGCTTAAACCAAAACCTTTTAGTCACTTTTCGCACGCGAGTATGATCATAAAATTTTTTTCAAAAATTACAAAATATTTAAATAAAACGTCAAATAATTATTACAATGCTGAATTATTTCAATTATTAATTGTCTGTAGTTTATTATAAATAAAAAAAAAATCCCTTTCCAATAATTAATTCTAATGTAATAGATGAGAATATTTCCTTTAGGTGGTCTTTTATTGGTCTGCCTTTTATTTTTTTTTAGATCAAGACCAGAAATGATCAATAAATAAATAAATAAATAAATAAATAAATAAATAAATAAAGAGTCCAAAGGATAAGACAGATTGTCCTCATAACCCATAGGTGAAGTCACGACTGTCTGTCTGCTGGGGTCTTACAGGGAGGTTAATGGTCACGACACACTTCCTGGATTTTGGTGCAGGGGGGATTTTTAGCCATATCACGCTATCACGTGTAACTCTTCCCAACACGTCTTTCCTCTTCTTTACACGCTTTGGCAATTATCTCTCAAACAATGCAATTACTGAGGACCTCGTTACTCACTTGCTCACTAGAAAACTCCAGGATACATGGACATGAGAAACAAATGCATATTTTATTTCTTCTTTTTTGTTTGGTTTGTTTATTTAAAAAAATGTTTCGTTTTTTCAGTGCGGCTGCATCAAATCCGATAATATGAATATTGTGTTTTACAATCGTGTACAGCCGACACTATCGGCTAAATAATAATAATAATAATAATAATAATAATAATAATAAAATTCAGCTTTTGTGGTTTTCATCTCATGATGCCAAACGTTAGATTGACTCCATTGTGCTGAAAATTTTAAGAAATGCTATCAGTTAAAATCTGTTACTATACCGCCCCCTACCGGTGACATCCTGTAAGCGCTCTCAGCAATTCTAATAAGATTGGCCCTGTTACATTTTTTGCGATAGATTTATTTTGGAATCACTTCTTAATAAATTGTAAAATGAAAGTTAAATAATAATAAAAAAGAAAGAAATAAATAAAAATAAAACAAAACAAATAGCCAAGTGATTACAAAATATACACTGAATAGACAAAAGTTTGTGGACACCTGACCATAAAATTGGTTTGTGCTTCTTAAACATCTCCTATAATAATCTCTACTCTCCTGGGAAGATGTTCCACTAGATTTTGGAGTATGCCTGTTGAGATTTGTGTGAGATTCATTTACCCACAAGGGTGTTAGTAAAACCAGGTACTGATGTAGGGGAAGTGAGGAGGCCTGGGATGCAGTAAGTCTTTAATTATGTTTATTAGGGTTGAGATCAGAGCTCAATAGCAGTCCACTGAAGATCTTACACACACTTGCAACCCTTGTGAAGCAGATGTTTATGGAGTTGGCTTTGTGCACAGGGGCAATGTCGTGTTATTACAGGTTTGGGTCTCCTAGTTCAAGTGAAGGGAAAAGTTCATTTTGCTACATCCAGAGACATTTTATACAACTGTGTGACTTAAGATTTGTGGTTTGAAACCATATATGGCTGGTGTCCGAATACTTTTGATCCATACGGTGTAGCTTACAGTTAAATTCGCGATTAAAAATGATAAACCTTTTTTTTTTGTATGAAGGTGCTGGACTCTTTTTCTCTCATGCTTTTCCTGAAGCTGAAGCGGAAGTGACGTGACCAATAGAATCCAATCCAATGGAATAATCTATTTTTTATACATAAATATGTGGATGACAAAGAAATAGGCTTTGGCGAAACAGGTTTTACATTGTAGTTATTATTTACAACAACATTATATATAAATATAGAGTTATATCATAAATGAATAAAATAATTAAATGTATGTAACCTAATCCAATCACAGTAACACATTTCATTCACTGCATTCTTATTTCCGCTAGATGGCGCTGAGTCCAAATCTTGCAATCCAGTATTAGTTCCAAATATGATGCGCTTTTCTATGAGTAAATTGAATAATAATAACGAATTAAAATGCTTAACTGACAATAAAAAAAACATCAACAAAAAAAAGAACCACCTAGATTTATTAACAATGGATCTGTATTTTAATGTACTGTATAATCTATAGTGAAACCATCCATTAGGGTTGCACAAGCCAGTGCACTTTAAGTGCTGGTCCCAAGCCCAGATAAATAGGGTACCACCAAAGGTATCGTTAGCCAACCGGGTACCAGTGGAAATTGGGCTACTGTTGGCTGAAGGAGGAGAAGGAGAGGAGGAAGAGACGGCAGGGAAAGAAGCAGTGTAGGAGACTGAGGTTCGGGTTGGTACTTTAAATGTTGGTACTATGACGGGTAAAGGGAGAGAGATAGCTGATATGATGGAGAGAAGAAAGGTGGATATGTTGTGTGTTCAGGAGACCCAAGTGAAAAGGGAGTAAGAGCAGGAACATTGGAGGTGGGTTTAAACTGTTCTATCATGGTGTGGATGGAAAAAGAAATTGTGTAGGAGTGATTCTGAAGGAAGAGTACAGTAAGAGTGCAGTGGAGGTGAAGAAAGGTACTGATAGGGTGATGAACGTGAAGCTGGAAGATGAAGGGGTGATGCTAAATGTCATCAGTGCTTATGCTCCACAAGTGGGTTGTGAGATGGAGGAGAAGGAGTGAGTTAGATGGAGAGGTAGAAGGTGAACCTATGAAAGAACGATTGGTGATTGGGGCAGACTTTATTGGGCATGTCGGTGAAGGGAACAGAGGTGATGAGGAGGTGATGGGTAGGATTGACTTTAAGGAGAGGAATGTGGAAGGGCAGATGGTGGTAGATTTTGCTAAAAGGATGGAAATGGCAGTGGTGACACTTATTTTAAGAAGAAGGAGGATCATAGGGTGACGTATAAGAGTGGGGGAAGGTGCTTACAGGGGGATTATGTTCTATGTAGGAGATGCAACCTGAAGGAGATTGGAGACTGTAAGACAGTATCAGATGGTGGTCTGTAGGATGGTTTTGGAGGTGAAGAAGAGGAGGAGAACGAGGACTAAAAGAAGTATATGATGGTGGAAACTGACGGAGGAAGAATGTACTGTGAGGTTCAGAGAAGAGGTCAGACAGATAGAAAGGTACTTGGTGGGACATCTGGAAATAGAAAGGAAGAAACGTGGTGGTGAAATGAGGACGTACAGGAGAGCACAATGAGAAAGAGGTTGGTGAAACACAATTGGGATCGACAGAGTGATGAGAAAAGTAGGCAGGAGAACAAGGAGATGCGGTATGAGAAGTTGCACACGAAGGAAGGAGAAAACGATTTGTAGCGATTGGCCAGGAAGAAGGACCGAGCTGGGAAGGATGTGCTGCAAGATAAAGCAATAAAGGATGGAGATGGAAATGTGATGACTAGTGAGGAGAGTGTGTTGAGAAAATGAAGAGAGTATTTTGAGCAGCTGATGAACGAGGAAAATGAGAGAGAGAGAAGATTGGATGATGTGGAGATGGTAAGGCAGGAAGTGGATAGGATTAGTAAGGGGGAAGTGAGAGCAGCAATTAAGAGGATGAAGAGTGGAAAGTCGGTTGGACCAAATGGTATAAGCATTGAGATGTTTAGGAGAGATGCAGTGGAGTTTTTAACAAGATTGTTTAACAGGATTTTGGAAGGTAAGAGGATGCCTGTGGAATGAAGAAGGAGTGTGCTGGTATCGATCTTCAAGAACAAGGTTTCATCAGCTGGTTCATCATCTACACATCCTCGGTGCAGACCTGCAGTAACTACTCAGTCACACCATGAAGTTATGCGAAAGAGTAGTGGAAGCCAGGCTGAGAGAAGAGGTGATCATCTATGAGCAACAGTATGGTTTCATGCAGAGAAAGAGCACCACAGACGCAATATTTGCTTTGAAAATGTTGATGGAGAAGTATAGACAAAGTCAGAAGGAGTTGCATTGTGTATTTGTGGATTTAGAGAAAGCATACGACAGGGTGGAGAGAGGAGTTGTGGTATTGTATGAGGAAGTCTGGTGTGTAGGAGACGTATGTGAGGGTGGTGCAGGACATGTATGAGGACAATGTGACAGCAGTGAAGTGTGCAGTAAGAACGACAGACTGGTTCAAGGTGGAGGTTGGACTGCATCAAGGATCGGCCCTGAGCCCTTTCCTGTTTGCAGTGGTGATAGACAGGTTGCAGGACAAGGTCAGACAGGAGTCTTCATGGACCATGATGTTTGCAGATGATATTGTGATTTGTGGTGAGAGTAGTGAGCAGGTTGAGAAGATCCTGGAGAGGTGGAGGTATGCACTGAAGAGAAGGGGAATGAAAATCAGTAGAAGTAAGACAGAGTACATGTGTGTGAATGAGAGGGAGGGCAATGTGGGCCGGAGTGATTTGTAATAAAAGAGTATCTGTTAGAGTGAAAGGAAAAGTTTATAGGACTGTGGTGAGACCTGAGATGTTGTATGGTAAAGAGACAGTGGCATTGAGTAAAAGACAGGAGGTGAAGCTGGAGGTAGCAGAGCTGAAGTTGTTGAGGTTTTCACTGGGAGTGACGACGATGGACAGAATTGAGTTTATTAGAGGGACAGCGCATGTAGGATGTTTTGGAGACAAGGTGAGGACGGTGTGATTGAGATGGTTTGGACATGTGCAGAGGAGGGACATGGGGTATATCGGTAGGAGAATGCTGAGAATGGAGCCACCAGGAAGGAGGAAAAGAGGAAGGACAAGGAGGAGGTTTATGGATGTGGTTTGTGAGGGAGGTTTATGAGGGAAGACATGCCGGTATTTGGTTTAAAAGAGGCAGATGTAGAGGACAGGGGGGTATGGAGACAGATGATTCGCTGTGGCGACCCCTAAGAAGAGAAGAACAAAATGTATAATGTAGAGTGCAATTAAAAGGATTTCATTTAGCCAGTAGATGGCAGTAAAGCCTAATAATTAGACTTTTCCCTGAACGAGCTTTTAATCATTAATTCTACAAAGTAAACCATGGCTGATAACTCATAATAAATATATCAAATAATATTTGCCCATGTTCAGCCTGACGTGTAGCTAAAGTTGTAAAAGAAAATATAAACTAATTGGATATATAAAGTGCATGGAAATCTATCTATATCTATCTATCTATCTATCTATCTATCTATCTATCTATCTATCTATCTATCTATCTATCTATCTATCTATCTATCTATCTGTCTGTCTGTCTGTCTGTCTGTCTGTCTGTCTGTCTGTCTGTCTGTCTGTCTGCCTGCCTGCCTGCCTGCCTGTCTTTCTGTCTGTCTGCCTGCCTGCCTGTCTGTCTGTCTGTCTGTCTGTCTGTCTGTCTGTCTGTCTGTCTGTCTGTCTGTCTGTCTGTCTGTTTTCCTACTTACCTACTTACAGTATCTAGACTAGTTAGTTCGTTTTTTCCAGACAGATTTTTATAGCTCTTGTCCACTGGATGGCAGCATGCACATATCAGTTCTGCTCTGCCTGAGTTTACATTTACAAACGCATCAGTGCTTCTAAGAACAAAAATGTTTCCCAGTTTTGGGAATATGTTTGTCCTGATCCCAGTCACACTGTCAAATCAGAGCCAGGAACCATTTATAAGCTCTCAGAGATCCTGAGCATGACTCCTGGTATTCCCCACAATCTCTGTCCGTATAAGGTCATGCTGTTTGTCTTTATTGGGCTGTGGAAGAGAGGTGGGGGACTGTGGAGAGTTTCTGGAAGGTAATTTTTAAAGGGAAGAAATTCTTTCCACTCAAACCAGGTCAGCCAACCCCTCCGCTCACCCACCCACTCGCTCAGTGTTCATTACAGTCGCTCTCCAACCACTCGATCAAAAGCAACTAGGTCCATATGTCAGACTGCTCATTACACTCACGGTATGCTTCCCTGTGTATTGGGAGTGCAGAAGAATCAAAACCAGAACAAGCTTCAGAAGGGGGGAGTGTAGGAAAGCTTCACATTTGATCCGATCCTGTAACTGAGCTACTTCAACAAAACACTCATTGGAATAAATTTGTAGTGTTGTTTGTCCAGGTTGTGTTTTAATGCAATGTCAACAAACTGAGACATGTGGGCACAACACATACACTGTCCTTCATAAATACACGGTGTGTAGTACAGTAGCCACAGGGAGTGGGTTGGTTTTCAGCGTGGCTGTGAGAGGAGAAACAGAATGAGGTCATGTGTCCTAAATAAACAGCAGCAAATGGGGTCAATGTAAAGCTGTTCTTTTAAAAATTAGGCTTCTTACTATTAGAGGGCATCTAGTTGATGTGCTGTGACCAGTCGTTTACATTTACGGCATTTGTCAGCCTCATACAGAGCGACTTGCAGTTATCTCGTTTATACAGCTGAGCAGTTGAGGATTGGGGGCCTTTCTCAGGGGCCCAACCGTGGGAGCTAGGTGGTGCTTGGTTTTGAACTCACAACCTTCTGATCAGAAGTCCGATGTCTTAACCACTAAGCTACCCCTTCCCCCAGTGCAGTTCTGTCTGTCTGTCTGTTTGTTTGTTTGTTTGTTTGTTTGTTTGTTTGTTTCACACAACCTTCAGATTAGAAGTGCCATGTCTTAACCAATGATCTACCACATCCCCCAGTCCAGTTCTGGGTTCAAGGCCCACTCTTCAGCAGTGGATACTCATGTCGATTTAGAAGAAACAGGCCTCTGTGTTTTTCGTAAGTCAGTTTTTCCAACTCAGAACTCGTGAAACATGACGTCTGATCTAACACATTGCGGTGCTGTCGGTGGACATTAGGGTGGGTGTGAATGAAAAGGTCAACCGGCAAAACAGTTCATGTGTACTGAAGTGAGCGCTGGAACGAATGCCAGGTCGTGTATTGGGTTAGGTTGCCACCTTACAGGACTGCACTGTACCCAGGGTTGCTGTTTGTGTGGAGTTTTTAATGTTCAATCAGAGTTTTCTTGCAAAAACATACCAGGTGTGAACGTATGCCTGAATGTCCTCACTGTATGTTTGGTCAGTTTCAGATCTGAATACACCATAGCCAGCTACAAATGGATCCATTCTGCAGTTGCACGTGCACAAGCTAGTGGTTTTGTCTGAAAGAACAGGATGAACATTATTAATGCTCAGGTAAGGTGCAGGTTTTCTTTCCTTTTCACTTTGATTCAAGTCAAGTTTATTTCTATAGCGCGTTTCACAACAGACATTGTCTCAAAACAGCTTTACAGAAATCAACAGTTAAAGTGAACAATGTTTATTTATCCCTGATGAGCAGCCATGGCGACTGTGGTAAAGGAAAAACTCCCTAAGATGTTATGAGGAAGAAACCTTGAGAGGAACCAGACTCAGAAGGGGAACCCATCCTCATTTGGTGTGATCATAAATCTTTAAACAATACAGAACAAAACTAGGAGCTACTGAGCAACTCATAAAATAGCTCAACATTTGCGATCATCACAGATCCAACACCAGCTTCTCCATGCCAGAGCCTTTAAACACTCAAGGAGGTCCAGTGTCAAAACTCCACACATGAAGTGGGATCCAATTGGCACTGGTACGTCCCTAGATGCTTTGGGATGTTTGTGGGGTCGGCATTTACTTCTTTAAAGGTCCACAATCTTCACGAGGTGGGATGTGACTGGGGCTGGAGCAACCTCAGGATGCCTCGGGATGGGAAGAAAAAGAGAAGCAGTGGAGAGGAATTAGCGTAGCTGCTGTTCATGATATTAACAGCACAAGATGATAATGTGCATGTGATCAGATTTACTGGAGCACAAGTTAATGACATGTGTGATGTGTAGGCTTTACGCAAAAGTTTTTAATCTGCACTTAAACTGGAAGAGTGTGTCTGAGCCACAAACACTGTCAGGAAGATTATTCCAAAGTTTAAGAGCTAAATGTGAAAATGCTCAAACCGGAGGCATATAATTGTATAGGACGTCTTTGGATGCGGTGCAATAAAATATTGCGTTCACTTGTTCACCAAACCTGTTCCACCATTGCAATGCTCCAGTTCACAAAGCCAGCTCCATGAAGATTTAGCTTACATAGTTTGGAGAGGAAGATCTTAAGTGACCTGCTATAGAGCTCTGATCTCAACCCTACTGAACACCTTTGGAATAAACTGAAATGGTGACTGCACCCCAGGCTTCATCACCTCACCTACATCAATACCTGACTTTACTAACACCCTTGCAGCTGATGAACACAAATGTCCACAAGCACACTCCAAAATCTGGTGGGACATCTTCTATACATTTGCAATATAGTGTAGTTTAGTGGTTAATCCATTGGACTTTGTATGAGAAGATTGTGAGTTCAAATCCAAGCCCAAATAGGCTGTCACTCCTGAGCCCCTGAGCAAGGCCCTTAACCCCAGAGCGTCTCAGTTGTATGAATGGGATAAATGTAAATCACTCTGCATAAGGGTGTCTGCCAAACACCATAAATGTAAATATGCAATTGAACATTTTCAGCATTTGGTAGATGGATTAATCCACAGCTATTTTAATACAACAGAGTTAAGGGCCTTGCTCAAGGGCCCAGCAGTGGCTGCTCGACACTTCTCAAACCTTACAAAGCAGTTTGGTTTTATTCATTTATGTATCTTGATTTTCTAAATAGGCATGAACTGGGTAACTATGGTGGAACATGATGTACATTTATGATGGACAGTGATAATGTTCATGCCTGTCTGAATCATATGATTTGCTACACGTTTACAGCCGGCTGCATAAAAATGCTATTCTGGGACGTGTGAGCTGGTTCCAGTAGGTGGGAATGTCAATGAGTGTCTGCATGCTGACGCGTCGGCAAGTGCATTTGCCAGAACGAGGGATGAGATAAAAAGCCGTGGAGGAGTGTGTGGCAGACAGATGTGCTCTCTCTCTCTCTCTCTCTCTCTCTCTCTTTCTCATCTCATCTCTTCAGGTTAGAAGAGTGAGTCATCCTCGTGTTGGCAGGCTGCTCAGTCGCCTCTATAAATACTCAGCCCACGCTATATTTGGTGTAAAGGGGGCGCTGTAGCTCAGCTTTGCCTTTCTTGTCGTGGGCACGTACAAACCTCTCACCTCTGTGTGTTGCTGTCTGAATCATCGGCCTGGTCACAGGCGGCTTATTCACAGCCTCTGCTGTGCCTTGTGGGAAAAAGATCTCTCAAAGGAATGTGATGGATACAGAAAGAGCTGGACCGGCTCCATGCGCACGGGTGGAGTGTGTCTATCACATGGCTTCATATTCAGTTGTGTTTTTGTCTGTGTGTGTCTGTGTATCTGTGTAAATGTATACGGGTGTGCAAATGTGTTCTCATGCACCTCAGGTGTTGAACCTTGACCCCGTCGGCTCCAGGACGTGTCGAGACGAGTGCTGGGGCTGTGTAGGGGGGAGGGGCGACTTCATGTCAGACAAAACTGTCTGAGGTGAGACGGGTCTGAAGAAGTGCTGTTTTGACAAGCGTGTAGTCACCCCGCCGGAGGGCACGTTTCTGTACACGTACTCACTTTCACCCACCCCCAACATACATATTAAGGAGATGTGTTTTTACCTGCCACACATGCTAATGCAGACCACGTTAGATGCCATCATTAGAATGTGAGGAAACGGGAACAAAACCCAAAAAAAAGGCAATCAAGCAACAATAAATATGAATTAGTGTCATTTAAATGTTATTTCCCCCCCCAGTAATTGTAAACCATTAAATATCATTTGCATAAATAATACAATTTAAACAGGGATTATTAAGGAACATTAGAGAATTATTTTGGACTTCATTGAAAATTGGATTTTGGATTCCAGATTTTGGACTTCAGAAGATTTTTATTTTTTTTTATTTTTTATTTTTAAATTTTTTTTCTTTTTTTTTTGGACTTCATGGAAAATTTGGATTTTGGACTTCATTGAAAATATTGGAATCTATAAAATACATGATTATTCCAGTTAGAAAAGGTGTCATGTGGTCCTGCCAACTCACATAACTACTCTAACTATGTATTTAGTGGTTTTTGGTAAGTATATTGGTTTTGTGAATAATAATTAGATTTAGGGACAAATAAAATGTTCTATCTATCTATCTATCTATCTATCTATCTATCTATCTATCTATCTATCTATCTATCTATCTATCTATCTATGTCGTATTGGCATAACGAACATATCTGATTCAAAACGAAATTGGTTTACAACGAAAACATTTCATGAAACATCAGGAATACGATAAATTTGCTTTAAAACATACAACATGATTTACCCAATTTTATAAACATTATTACTAGGATTACGTGTGACAGTTTTGGGGTAATATTCTCTCAATAAGCTGTAAAAAAAAAAAAAAAAAAAAAAAAGAAGTGTCATCTCCAGTATGGAGGCAGTTGTCAGTGAGAGTGTGAGCCAGCCATAGGTGAAAACAGATTATGTACCGTATGTGTTTTATCCTGTTCTTTTAATCGCTGGCTGGCTTTGAACAATGGGGCAGCTTGCCGGCAGGAGGTCGGACCCCTTTGCCCCCGGGGTGTGAGTTGGAGAGGGGGGGTTAGCAGTTGGGGGCATTAAAAAGTGGGGGAGGTGTGGGAGGAGGGGAGGCCATGCTGTTTGTGTATTGTGATGGGGGGATGGGAGGTTGCCACAGCTCCTCAAGCAGGAATGTGTTTACCTCACACACACACACACACACACACACACACACACACATACATACACAAACCCTCCCCCATTTGCTGACCGCCCTCACAGTTCCCAGGATGGCTTCTGATGTAAGGTTAGCTTTTCTTAAATGGACCTCTTGTCTTGGGCCTTTTGTTGCTCTCTCATCAACACTTGACTCATCAAAAAGTTTCCCGCCGTAGAGTGTTAACGTTTAGTGGCCTATTTACATCTGCCATTCATCACTCCTGATCGTAAGCTTCTAAGAACATTCATGTGTGTTTGATCGGTCCTTGTTTTATGCCTTGACGCATATACCGATAAGTTTCTGTTTCCCCCTGCAACTTGTATGCGGCCTCCTGGGTGAAATTAACGCATTAAATCTTTCCTCTTTTCCCTCAGAGAGAAAACGAGGGCCTGATAGAGGGAGTTTAATGTGAGGGGGATAATATCCTATAAGCCTTAGGGGTGTGATGGGTCCTTTGAGGTCATTGAAACAATAATACACACACACATGCAGCCTGTAGCTCACAGTGTAATTACACTGTTTGGGTTGTTAATGCCACTTTCCTCACAAACAAATGCAAACAAACTTACAGCGATCATCTCGTTTGTCTTGTTCGTCACAGTTTACCCCATAGTGCTAACCTTCCCCTCAGGACAAAGCTGGTTTTTTACCTTCTCACCCAAAAAAATTACTTTTAATAACTAGTTTTCTCACTGTAGCGTTATTCTCTATAAATATTCTATGTTCTATAGATATTTATATTCTATAAACAAAAATTGTATCACTACAATGAAGTCTCAATGTCTATAACTGAGATATTCATTAAAATGATAAAAGGATTCCTCTGCTTTAATTTGTTATACACTTTTTAGATTTCAATACATTTCACATTTATTTGAAGAGCGCTTTTAACAACGGACATTGGCTCAAAGTAGCTTTACAGGTGAGCCATTTGACTTTCTGGAGAAACATCTAGTGTATCTCTTTGTGTACTTCATCCACCACTGGTTCAGTCACTTAAACGCAGAACTTTTCATAGCTCTTCTCAACTCTTCAAGGCTCTTCTCTGTTCTGGCACCAAGGTGGTGGAATGAGCTTCCCCTAGATGTCCGTACAGCGGAGTCCCTGATTATCTTCAAGCGATGACTGAAGACCTCCTCTTCCTGAAAACACTTAAATTAGCACTTTTTAAGTTTGTAGAATTGTAGGGTTATATTTATATTAAGTTTGTAATCTGGCGTACCAGTGTAGATTTATTCATTACTTGAGATTTAAAGCACTTTTGTACGTGGCTCTGGATAAGGGCGTCTGCTAAATGCCGCAAATGTAAATGTAAATGTAAACCTCAAGTAGTTTCGGAGAGAAGAAAGGGACAGGAACACTGATCACTGAAACCTCAGTAGCATTTGTAAAATTTCTTTCTTTCACTGGATTGTTGTTGATGGTTCAAAAGCCCCCCGGGGTCTTTCCACGGGTGAAAATATCTACAAAGGAAAAATATGGCACGAAGTGGCTAATCATAATTATCTAGCTAAATATAGCCTGGTGCTATTAAAAATAGGACTAAAAATAGGACTAAACAGGGTTTATTGTAAATTATGATCATTATCTTTCTAAATCCATATCACAAATGTACTATGTGAATACAAATAATCAGTTCGATAATGAAAAAAAAAAAAGTGAAGCGCTGGGGATTTTCTGTTTCTCCCTCATGACACGTAATGACCGCTAGTGTTTTTTTTTGTGCTTGTGCATTTACAGTGAAAGGGGAAGAGGGATAAAAATGGTTTCACTACGATTTGCTGAGAGAAACCAGTGTTGATTTAGACAACATCTAAATGTGAAGGTGTGAGATGTCATGCCGGGTGTGGGTTCTTACCGGACGAGTTGAACCGCATGAGTGAGATTTGTGGCTCTTCGCTCACCATGCGTCACTCCTGCCAAACCTGTTAAACGCCTGAATCTCCAGTGCGACACTGTTAGGATTTTTTTTTTTCTGCCTTGACAACAAACCCAATACTTCCTTATCAGAATGTTAAATGCAAACAAGCACTTCCTTATCACACTGCTTTGTCACTGTTACAGTGGCAAAAACTAACCTGTACAGAGAGTAAACAGAGAGTAAACAGACTTTGACCTATTACATAGCCGATTTATTGTCATCATTTTCATCTATCATCATGCTGTCTGTTGACTTTAGTGTAAATGAGAGGATTAATAAGATACTTCCATTGATTGAGTGATTCAATATAATTATGGAGGTGGTAGCTGTGGGTTATGGATTGAAAGGTTGGGGGTTCAAGCACTGATATTACTAAGCTGACATTCTTGGGGCCCTTGGGCGGCCCTTAACCCTCTATGCTCTCTTTGCTCTGACCATAGCTTCCTAGCATTGCTTGGATATGCAAAGAAATAACACCCCTGGATTGTTCTTTGGTAGTGTGTGAGTGTGTGTCCTGATTTGCTAGATAGCTTAGGAAGACATCATGGTTATGACCTGGCCAGGACATTTATTTGGTCTTTATTTCCAAATAATAAGATTTTTTTTTGCTTCTTGTTTTGAGTGTGTTAGATTTTAGTGAAGCGATTCAGCCCCCCTACACACATATATACATACACCGATCAGGCATCACATTATGAGCGGTGAAGTGAATAACACGGATTATCTTTTCATCATAGCAACTATATGTTTGTGGTATTTATTAGGCAGTAAGTGAACATTTTGTCCTCAAAATTTGTTGTGTTACCCAGTTGTGTTTTTTGTTTGTGTGTGTATTTGTTGTGTTGTGTGAACCAGTCGTCTAGCCGTTTTTCCTGCTTCTAACACAACATTTTGTCCTCAAAATTTGTTGTGTTAGAAGCAGGAAAAACGGCTAGACGACTGGGTCACCTAAGCGTCTCCTAAACTGCAGTTCTTGTGTGCTCCAAGGAAGGAACAGTGGGCAGCCGAGGCTCATTTATGCACGTAGGAGAGAAGGCTGGTCTGAGTAGTCCAATCCTGTAGCTCAAATTGCTGAAGGAGTTCATGCTGGTAATGCTCAACAGGTTCCGACTGTTTTAGCAGCAAAAGGGGGACCAACACAATATTAGGCAGGTGGTCGTAAAGTTATGCCTGATATATGTATATATTTATGAATTTATTTATATATATTTATACATATATAAATAAGCATACATGTGATGTACAATTTTGACTTTTCAAATGCCCCTGCTTTTTCTAATAATGCTTGGCTTTTTATTGCTATTGTGCTGCATACGTGAATAGTAACCGTCATACAAAACTTGCAGTGACACACATACACACACACACACACACACACACACACACACACACACACACACACACACACAAACACACACACACACAAACACGCACAGACAGATACGAGCATCAACATACTCAGCTGTTCATGACATTCAGAATTACAATACCTCTGACACACCTACCTACACACAAACAAACACACATACACACATATATTCTAGGTGTCTGGTTATATAATTCCAGCTGTAGTTAATACAGGACTCGGCGGCAACAGTTTGCTTTTGATCTCCACCAGTCAGATGGATACAGAGGCGGAAGGGCGAGTGACAGAATGAACACTAATTATAGAGAAAGGTTGAGTTAAAGCAGGAGGGCATTAAAGGAAGGGGAGAGAAGAGAGACGTCGGTGGAGGCTGAGACAGAGAAGGATAAAGAAGGGGGAAGAAGGGATCAAAAAACATGACAGTGTAATCAGGAAGAGAAAGAACAGAGTATGTGGGTTAAAAAGAAAAAAAAGGGGGAGAAAGGCTGTGTGGGTGTGTGGAGGGTGAACATGCCTGATGTGGAAAGGATCTGAGTTCTGTGTGTGTGTGTGTGTGTGTGTGTGTGTGTGTGTGTGTGTGTGTGTGTGTGTGTGTGTGTGTGTGTAATGTTCTCAGGAAGTGAGGGATTACTGTTATAGCAGCAACACAAAGGCAAAGAGAAGAAGAAGAAAAGTTCTGTTGTGTTGCTGTCTCCTTCTATCGTTCTATCTCTCTCTCTGTTTTTCCAAATGCTGACACAGAGTCATCCTTCTGTTATCACTCTGATGGTTACACAGAGTTTATATGGTATCACTACCATGTCTGTGTCAGAATGTCGTCAGACTGTGATTGATGGCTCAAAAGCTACGTGTCTTTCCATGGGTGAGGACGGCTAGAAAGAAAAAATGCAAAGTGGTTAAGCATAATTATCTAGCTAAATATAGCTTGGCACAGTTACAAACAATTGTTGACTAATAACAGATAAAATAGATTGAATAGGCGGTATTATGAGGGGTGTTGAAGTTGGAGTAAATCAGTTAGCAGTATTAATCTTTACAGACTTATAGCTTCATTAAAAATGCTTAAATTGTAACTAGCTGGCTAGCATCATATATAGAAGGGGTGTCCCTTGTAGCTTAACATACAGTGGGAAAATCGCTAAGCAGCTTGGTATAAGAGTATAAACATAAAAAACTGCAAAATAAGCTGGTGTTACCACAGAAAAGGCTATCAGTGCAGTAGCTAAACATTAGCTAAACAGCTAGATAACTACAAAGGTAACGTTTAGCTACTCAGTGTCCAGAGATTAGCTTGGAGGAAGGCTACCAAAACACTTTCACACTCGAATGGGGTATTGTTGGTGAAAAGAACTTCACTAATAATGTCTGTGCTTTGCATCCATCAATTAAAACAGTGTTCCAATGTTATGTACTTTTAAATCCCACATAACAGCAGCTAATGAAATCGATCGTATTTTGAAATTTGGAGACGGCGGTATGGATGGAGATTTATTTTTTCTCCACATTTTACATTTCTGAATCCAGCCATCTTCTTTTTCCTAAGTAATGCGTCTGCTTTTGTTCACATCATCACAAATACTGATATTTTTCTGGGAATTTGGAGATTGAGCCCTGAGTGCTGAATCAAAACGGCAGTCTAACAAATAGGCTGACCTTGTTAAATCTTCTTAGAAGTCTGATCTCATTACCTTGATCATATCACATTATCACACGTCTCCCTTTCATTAATGCCGAATTCCCCTGAAAAAGTCATCTTGTAAAAGGAAACTAGGCCCTCATGCACATCTGTGCTGTGTATCGGTATTCAACTTTCGCATTGGAGCTTTTTCTATGATGTTTGATTTATACCCCCCTTTACCATATGCCTTTGTGGGGGAAAAACATCTATATGAGAACCTAAAATCCCATCCATACACAGGCATTTAGAGGACACACAAGAGCAGGATCATTCCACCCTTACCTTTCCGCTATCTCACACACACATACACACACTATGACACAACCACAAACGAGCACACTTCAGCCACCCTCATTCCCGTCACCTCATCTGTCTACACGCGCACAAACGCCAACACAAACAATCCCATACGTGCGCTTCGGTGAGATTTGTTGCTGATGTCAAACAAGGCTGCACTCCCTCCCCCTCCCCCACAGATTCACTGAAGTCACGCTGGGAGAGCATCTGTTACCCTCCACCACCACATCCACCCCTCAGCAAGCTCCTGTGTCCCTCTGATCTCCCCCTCTCTTCTGCTCTGGCCTTTGTTTCCTCTCTTGGCTAAGCACCCCCCCAAACCACACACACTCGCACCTACACACACACACACACACACACACACACACACACACACACACACACACACACACACACACACACACACACAAGCTGCATAATTCACTGCTCAGTACCCTCCTTTGCCAATTTGTCACACATGTACAGTCTACTGTCTAGCCGGCTTCTGGATGCCGTCCATTTGCTGTGATGGCTCCATCAGACGCTGTTGAGAATTTCATGAGCCGTTGTATATTTTGGGTGAACATTGGTGCATTCTGAGATCAGTTTTCATGGACATCTTCTTTCCAAGACGCAGTGGGTGGTCCAGGGAGCTACTAATTGTGAGCAGGTTTATGGAGCGTCCACGTCGGATTCTTGCCTGGTAGATCTCTTTAACAGGATGATGCACAGGGGAGGTGGAAGCTTAGTGGTTAATGCATTAGACTTTAACTCCAAAGGTTGTGAGTTCAAATCCCGACCGCACCAAGCTGGGCCCCTGTGCGAGGTCCTTAATCGCAAAGCTGCTCTATTGCATGAACGAGATAAATGTAACAACCAGTCTAATCCTTATCTTTTCACACTGGAATATGCAGTTTGAGTGCTAAAATCGGATATTATTTGTCTTATTTGTGCTGCACTGCAAGCTCCTGCTAACAAACCAATAAATATACATACAGTTCATCAGATAGTGATGTCAACAGCATTCCAGGAAGGGTCTCCTTTAATGCAGTGTGTGGTTCTTCAAGCGTTGCTAAATAACGGAGAGGTGGTTTTAAGCATTAGAATCTGGATCGGAAGGTCACAAGTTTAAATCACAGCAACAACAAGCTGACACTTCTGGTCCTTTGTGCAAGGCCCCTCAACCCTCAACTGCTCGATTGTAAGTCGTTCTGGATAAGGGCATCTGCCAAATGACATAAATAACAGAGTGTCCTTAAATACTAATGATAAGTAGATAAGTTTACAAAACATGCAACCTCGACCCTGAGTTCTTTCCTTCTATCGGTCCATGCATCCAAATTAGCGTCCAAGTTAATTCAGTTTAAATCAATGCTAAAGAGGAGGCCTTGATCCTATCATTTGTACTAAATCCTTCACATCTTCTTAAATCGTCTGTTTTGCCTTGGAATATCATCTAATGAGTCAGAAGCCAAACCACCATCCATGGCCAGAATTCTAATAAACCATAATTGTAGCCAATTGTGAGCATCTGTTAACTTATACAGTACAGGGATTAGCATAATCCCTCTATTATGCTGCATTTGAATTTATGCATTGGTTAGCACTACATGTGCAAGAGGAAGCATGTGTTATTAGAAATCACCCTTTCTGATTGATATTTGTTGTGAGATACATTCAGCTAGCAGGTGGGAATGAACTCGGTCTATTTTGGAAAATAATTGCACCCCAAAGAATAAAGGCAGCTGGTGAATGGGCTAAATGAGTGGTATTACCCTCAGGAAGTTGGACAGAGATCATCACAATGACGTCTGACACATTGGGAAACCCAAACGTTTAAACGGTTAAACCAAGGCCCGTGTTAGCATTAGCATATGTTTTCTTACAAACAGTCCATAAAGTACAGACGAGCACAGATAGACGTGTGAACATTATGTAAGAGCCTCTGTATGTTTGTGTGTTGTTTAACGGAGGTTTGGTCTGGGCAGGTGGTGCAGTTTTGGGTTTATTCTGGCAATGAAGTAAAAAGTAGAAGTATGAGATTAGATTTTTTTGGCAAACAAAGAAAATGACAAAACAATGGCAATAAAGACAGACAGACAGACAGACAGACAGACAGACAGACAGACAGACAGACAGATAGATAGATAGATAGATAGATAGATAGATAGATAGATAGATAGATAGATAGATAGATAGATAGATAAATAGATGTGTATGTACAGCAAATAAATATAACGTCTACAGCAGTGAATTATATACAGACAATGGTTTGAAGTTCATTAGAATGTTTTATTAAACATTCATCTATTTTTACATTTATAGTACTTTTTAACCAAAAAAATTAACTATTATAAGCCTTACAGCCACTTATGTAGCACAAAAACACTTTAATGTCCCGTCACAATAAAATATCTGTGAATATACAGTATGTCCAGAATTTAAAATTCAGCACTGAAGAAGCTAAATATGATATTGTACGCACACTGTTAATATATTTTTTTGCTAATAATATAAAGCTGTGTTTCAAGTGAAGTGTGAGCTAGTGCTTTAGTGAGAATTGCTAATCATGCTTAGTGTTTTATAGATTTTTTGTTTTTTTCAGATGTTGCACAAACTCTTCGACTCAGCTTTTGTTGTATTTGTAGCTAAAGGAAAGTTACCCGAAAGGATTATTGTGGCAGTGAAAACTAGAAGTAAAAAAAGTAAGTTCAACCATATGTAGAGTTGTGAAATGCTAAATACACACCACACATGCTTTTTCCTAAAATACATGCAGGTTCCTTTTGGTTCTATGCAACAAACAAGGTAAAAATACAATAATTGGACAGTAAATGAGTGAAACAAACTCCTATGGATGAGTTTGGCATGTTTGTCTCTAACAGCATACTTGTGTAAGACAGAGAACAGGAAAAAAAGATGTTCAGACTGCCTCAACCGCACAGTCATACCTGAAGGGGGAAGCTTAAAGTTTTAGGGTTGTTTCGGAGCAGAGAAGGTTGGAGACTTATTCTGGAAAGTGAAAAGAATCCTGAACCAACATGGCAACCAATCTATACTTCACCATTACTCTATGCAATTCCGTCTAGACTGCGGCTCATTAGAACTGACCCCTGATTGTAATACTGCGTACAACCCCCTTTTGCCATCCAGAGTCCTTGGTCCTCTCTTATGCACTCTTGTCTTCAGCTCACTCCACAGGTTTTCAACTGGGTTGAGGTCTGGTGACTAAGATGGCCATGGGAGTGGCTTGATTTTGTGTCTGCTGAACCATTTTTGTGTAGATTTGGCCATGTTTTGGGTCATTATCCTGCTGAAAGACTCAATGATGATCCATCTTTAGCTTTCTGACAGAGGCCATTAGGTTTTGATTTTGATTGTCCTGGTAATTTAAAGAGTGCATGATGCCAGGCACCCTGACAAGGTTCCCAGGGCCTTTAAAGAGAAACAGGCCCACAGCATCACAGATCCTCCACCATACTTCACAGTGGGCATGAGGTGCTTTTTCGCATACTTGTCTTTTGTTTTATGCCGGACTCACTTAGAGTGTTTGTTGCCAAAAAGCTCTATCTCAGTCTCATCTGACCAAAGCACACTGTCCCAGTCGAAATCCCAGTGCCGCTTAGCAAACTTCAGACGTCTACGTTTGTAATTGTAGGTGAGAAAAGGCTTTTTCCTTGCATACCTTCCAAACAGCTTGTTGGCATGTAAATAGTGTCTGATGGTTGGTATGGAGACTTTGTGGCCCCAAGATGCCACTCTTTGTTGCAGTTCTTTTACAGTGAGCTTTGAAAATTTTTTTTTTTTACTTTGGTCCTCGTCCAGCTTTGTTTGTCACTGTTCCAGTTGTTTTAAACTTGTTAATGATTCCACTGACTGTAGATATGGGCAAGTTTAGATGAGTGACTATTTTCTTGTAGCCATTGCATGACTTATGAAGGTCAACACACATCTGCACAATGGGGTTTTCTCTGGTCTTTCCCATGTTGAAGAATGGATAAGAGAAATAGGCCTCTGTGTCACATCATATTGATACCACAGGGAAACAGGAAGTCATCAATTATTAATTAAATGTTCCTAGATACTCTGATCAACTTTAAAAACTACAGTGATAAAAAAAGGCTTTGATTACATTTATTTTATATTTTATAGTTAGGCATGCCAATAATTGTGGAACAGGTGATTTTTATAAAAACACACATTTTTAAGTCATGTATTTTTTTATTCACTTCAGTTAAAAGTTCGATTTGTCCACAATTTTCAGTGTGAGATTATGATTCTTCAATAAAAAGAATTATTTACTAGAAGCCTACAAACACATCTTAAACAGGGGTGCCAATAAATGTGTGTGTATGTGAATGAATTAAATAAACATTATGTAAACTGGTGAACTGTGATTTAAACTCAAATAAAATTCCCTCTCTCTCTTTTTTTGTTTTTTTTATAACTTATTACTTACTTTATATAACTACCTTAAATTCCCCTAATTCTATTTAATAAATGGTCATAAACATGTTTCATTTTCAAACATTTATTGTTGGTTTAATGCAGTACTTCATTTACATCAACTGTTTAAAACCTTAGTGCCAACAAGTAACAGAGATCAACAAGGAACCAAAATTAAACATTAAACATAATTTAACAAAATTGTAACATTGCAATATTAAACATTATTTTTAAAATTTTCACAGGTAATATTGTGAGATCATTGCATGGTACAGTAATCAATTTGCACTTTCTCCTGATCTGGAATCTGCATTTTAATAATTTTCCCAAACTGATGTAAAAAAGTGGGGAGTGGTGGCTCCAGCGGTTAAGGTGCTGGCTTGCCGATCGGAAGGTCTGGGGTTCAAGCCCCAGTATCGCCAAGCTGCCACTCTTGGGCCCTTGAGCAAGGCCCTTAACCCTCTATGCTCCGGGGGTCCCTTACGAGGGAAATTTCAAGGTCCGTGACGTGGGGCCGCCTTCCCGTGGGCTCACCACCTGCAGGAGGGACCGTAAGGGACGGTGCTGTGAGGATTGGGCAGCAGTCGAAGGCGGGGGCCCGATTAGACTGCTGCCCCCGCGACCCGAATTATGGATAAGCGGGAGAAAATGAATGAATGAATGAATGATGTAAAAAATGTTGAAATAATGTCACTTATAAAACATATCTAAAAGTGAAAAACAAGAGACATAAACCCTTTACAGAGAAATTACACAAGTAAAGTTGTTAAATAAAAATAAAAAAATTAAGGGAAAAAAAACATACCATAATTTAGTGATTGTTCCAAAGTCAAAAAGTCAAAAATGTGTAATGACGTAACATCGATTTAGTCTCTGAAATAGAAAAAAATAGATCATAGATGTTTTTTCAAATAAAGTTACAACTCTGAACATAAAAATGCATGTTTCACTTCATGTATACAATTTGTTTTAACATAAAATCAAACCTTTAATTGTAGATAACTTTCATATACAGTTGACCTTAAAAATGCTTAAAAAGGCGGTTGTATAGCTTACAATCATTCAAGATACAAATATTCGCTAACATTTGTTTCAATGAGGAATCCTATAAACTTTTACACGTTTACATTTAGCGAGCGTTCACATTCATGCTTGTTTAAGAGTTAGCATATTAGCAAAAGGAAAATGTAAATCGAGATGACAACGGCGTTTAAAAAACATAAACATGTAATCTGTAAAACAGGATGCATGTAGTGATCATCTTAAAATGATCAAAGTTACTCTGAATATTTATTTATTAAAATTTGTTCATATAGATGGCAGGAAATAGTTAATTAGCCCATAACTGCAGTCATGGCAAAACTAAGATATTTATTAAATGAAGAGCGATTAAATAATGAAAATAGTTGATGTTTAAGCGTAGATTACTTATAAATTAAAAAAATAACTTACCTTGTAAAATCTCCACATCTTTTTATCGAAACCTTCCTTGTCACGGAGTCACAATTGCAGGACGTATTATACCCTGACTTGCCACCATCTATTTTATTTTTTTGAATTATTATTATTTTTTTTTTTTGTGAACAGAAAATCAGGTATAGTGTATGTCATTTGATCAGGTTGGTTTCATTCCATTCAAGAGTAACTTGGACCATTTATAGTTCTAGCATTTTAACTACATCTTATTTGAATTGTTTGCTTTGATTCAAAGAAGAGCCTGAATAATTTCATTTCCCTGCATTTACCTTTATGCATTTGGTAGATCCACATCAACATCAGAGATTCAGAGATCAGCACAAGTCCGTGCTCTGAAAAAAGACTCTCTAGGAGTGTATCAATGTTGAATAGTCCTATGAGCAAATTCTACATTAACATCTATATGATACTATTTTCACATAGTAACTAATTCCATAAGTCAACATCAGGTTGTTTGTATCCTACATATGTATATAAACACAAGATAGTAAGTGAAAAAAGAAAAACGTTTTCCACATAGGTACATATACAGTACTTTATTACGTATGTCTCAAGCAACCAATAAAACTACAACTGCAACTACAAACTGGCTTGGTTTACTGAACGATTTGGCGTAATGACTAGCGTTCAATCATTAAACCTTGCCATGTGCGCTAACATACTACCCAAAGTTGACATTGCATCTCTATAGCAACACTTTTAGGTGAATTGTTCTAGGAAAAACTGAATCTTTTATGAATCTTTTTCCTAGAACAATTCACCTAAAAGTGTTGCTATAGTGATGCAATGTCAACTTTGGGTTGTAGGTTAGCGCACATGGCAAGGTTTAATGATTGAACGCTAGTCATTACGTCAAATCGTTCAGTAAACCAAGCCAAGACCTGTGGATTCCTTCTTCATGGAAAAATGAATGGAAAAGTATGGGGTTTCGTTTAGAAGAGTTTCGAATTCTCTTCTGTCGTGTTTATTGTTGTGGCAGCTGCTGTACGTTACTAGGCTATTTATGCAGTGCAGTGCAAGGCGTGTTATGTCTCCTAGTAACATGGCAGCGGCAAAACACTCGGCTCTCCTGTGTCAGACCTGCAATTTCTGACTGTATACAGCGCAGAGACAGAGGACAATAAAAAAACGTCTAAACAATAGTTACATTTTGGAGTGAATAGGTCCTGTTTCCTTAAATATATTGTATTACATAAATCCTCAGTGATTCCAAAGGCTCAGTGGCCGGAAATCCAGTCTCTTTGATAAACAGTGATGACAGCTCATGCTCCAAAGGTTGGCTGTGTCATCAGGGTGGATTTCTTTTTTTCTCGTTCGCGTGAGACAGCATGAGCGCATTCATAATAACAGTCAACATTATTCCGGCGCAAACATTCTGTCTAATGTTGTACTTTTAGACTCTGAAGTGGACTTTGAACCAGTTTGGAGAAGTTAAAGATCTGAGGAAAAGCAAAATTTTTGTCCGGTGTGATCATTGGTACTTCCTTTTTTTCCTTTTAAGTACAGTTTGGGGGTTTTCTAAGCTACTTTATATTTATTGCTTGAGGCATTAGGAGTGTTTTTATTTTGCAACACCATGCACTCTTACACTTTATGTACATTACTGATCTCATATGCTCTGTATATTGTAGTCTTTTTTTAATCAGTATTGTCTATATAGTCTCCTACAGTCTGTATTGTCTTGTATAGACTGTCTTTAAGCTAAATGTGTAGTGTTGTTATTTATGTCTGTGATTTTGAGAGTCACCAATAGCTGGAACCAAATTCCTTGTCAACACACTTGGCTAATAAACCCGATTCTGATTTTCTAGTAAGAAACTTTGTCTTTGTTTGTATTTGTCAGTTTGATTAAAAATTGAACAAGAACTTTTCTTCCATTTACGAAAACCTGAGAATTTATTGGAATATTGTGACCACCTGGATGGCATCAATGGCGTGTGTGTGTGTGTGTGTGTGTGTGTGTGTGTGTGTGTGTGTGTGTCTGAGGGAAAGCGGAAGACAGCGAGGTAGCAAACCGGCTGACCCCTCCTCTGGAATGTAATGCTACTTTTCCCAGCAGCTCAGCGTGTAGCCGCTTCCTTGTGGAGCGGCGTTTAGTTCTGTTTTAACAGAATATGAGAAAAGTGCAGCGGCTATTTGTTCCTCAAGGACCATCTGTCTCGTCCATTGGCTCTGAGCCAAACTCTCGCTAAGCATGTCTGGGCTTGAACGAGCGTACACGCACTTCCATTCTCGCTCGTCAGCTTTGAAACCATTGTAGTTGCTAATGGCAGGTTTTAATGGTGTGAATGCATGAGTCATGGGATCTGCTCCCACCTTTTAGCCTGAAGGAGATTTTTTTCTCACACGTCACACAGTTTGTAAAGTCTGTGCGTGAATATGTGTTGGATTCCGCCACAAGTTCTTCGAGCGATCCGCTGTCATGTGGCCTGTTCCCCTGTTCCACCACCACCCACCCATCCCTTCCCCCCCTATACATGCTCCTGTTTCAGGAACCCTGCTACTGATCCCACGCTGGCATTTTTCCCAGGATACCCCTCCACCCTGACACCCATCCCCTTTTCTGCTCCGGATCCCTCCACCTTCCTCTTTCCCTCTGCCCTCCCCCACCCATCTCTTCCTCCTGTCCTCTGCCAGTTCCCAAGACAAACAAAGAGTTCAGTTTGTCTGCGCTCCAGCGGAGGTCACATGGAATGAATGGAGGGGCCAAAGCAAGGGCTCGCTCTCCTTCTCTTTCTCTCAGCCTTACTCTTTTTCTTTAAAGAATCACTCTACTGTTGTCTTTGTTATTCTGTGTGTGTGTGTGTGTGTGTGTGTGTGTGTGTGTGTGTGTGTGTGTGTGTGTGTGTGTGTGTGTGTGTGTGTGTGTGTGTGTGTGTTGGGTGGAGGATGGGTGTGGTTAGGTATAGTGTGTATAGCTCCAGTGACTACCTGTAGGTTTTAGTATTTGTAGTATTCGTGCCCTCTATAGGTGAGGTTCTCCTGGCATCACGTCTTTCACTTCTCTTCAGATACATTTAACTGATCACATGTTGGATGCTGGTTTCCTGGTTTGACTTTATAGATTACACCTTGGCTGATGCGTGTTTCAAATCAGCTGGGGGAATTAGGACAGAGGAGGTCAGGAAAATCAGACAGAGGAGGTCAGGTTATGTACATGGTGTATCACCAATTAATAAAGCAATGAGTTTGAGTCAGGCAACAGAAAAGCATTTCCCTATCATTGTTAGATTGTAAGTTTGAATCTTGATCATTCAGTAGCCATTGGTGTTTTGGGAGTAGTGTGGTTGAGAGCAGAACTAACCATGCCCTATAGGTGGCAGGAGAATTGGGAGATGGCTAAATTAGGGAAAAAATTAACAAAAAAGGTTTTCACACACCACCCAGTTGCTACGTTCCCTCAACTCGTTTTCCAGAGCTGCCCATATCCTCCCACTTCTCTCTCAACCCAGCACTTACCCTAATACACACTGCACCATGTTTCCTCCATCCTCTACCAATGTTCAAATGATCCCTCCATCTTCTACCACTCTTCCACTGATCCTTCCATTCACTACCACTTCACCATGTTCCCCACATCCTCTATCATTGCACCATGTTTCATCCACTCACTACCACTGCACCATGTTCACTCCATCCTCTACCACTGTTTCATGCTCCTGTCATCTTTTACCACTGTTCCCTCCATTCTCTACCTCTCTTCCACTTATTCTTCCATCTTCTACCACTGCACTATGCTGACTTCATTCTCTACTATTGCAACACACTACCTTTACCTTCGATTATTGCTCCACTGACCCGTCTACAGTGCTCCATGCTCCTATCATCTACCACTTTTTCACTGATCCATCCATCCACTACCATTGTGCCATGCTCTCTCCATCCTCTACCACTGATGCCTACCTCCTTTTTCCACTGCTCCACTCATTAATATCTCCATCCTCTACCACTGCAATACTCCCTCATTCCCGACAATGCACCATGCTGACTACATGCTCTACCACTGTTCTGCTAAACCCCATATCCTCTACCACTGCACCACGCTTCCTCCATCCTCTACCACTGTTCCACTTATCCCTCCATTCCCTAACACTGCTCCATTTATCTCTTAGGATACATGAAAGGGTGGAACTTCCATTTGATGTCTACACCAGATCTTGACTCTCTATTGCTCTTCAAACAATGTCTAAAGACCTAACTTTTCCATCAATACTTTAATTAGCATGTTTCCTTCAGAATTGTAGACTGATGGGATTCTTACTCTGTGTCCAGAATCTATTTACTAATTAGGATTTTAAAACATTTTTAAGGAGATCTTCCATAAAGCTGATGTAAGCAGATACTGACCCCATTAAATAATGTTAACACTTTATTCATGTCTTTACATTAGTGTTCAGTCTGTTTATTAAAACCAAACATCTCACTGTTGACCGTTGGCCTAAAATACACTGTGTGTGTTTGTCTGATATGTGAACTCTAATTCTCTTCTCTGCTTCGTAGATAACTTCATTTAATTAAAGACGGGTAATTGATTGATGAGCCAAGTGATTCATTTACTCAATTCACGGAGCAGCTTGAAGATATCTATCTTGTTGAATAAGTAGAAACAAGTGGAGTTGTTTCTTTACTTCTCTTTTTTATTTCGCTGTCACAAAACAAAAGCTCTGTTAGAGCAGATCATGTCTCTACATGTTTACAGGCGGGTGTTTGCTTTGGACCACTCCCAGTTCCTCTTGCGGAAGGAGGGCGCAACTGGTGACCACATTAAATCACACACACACAAACACACACACACACACACACATGAGCTCCTGGTGAGTGTGTGATTAATCATTCATAGCACTGAAAATGAGCTTGATGCATCTGAAATGGTTTCATCTCCAAAACCGAGTGACTCATTATCTATCTATCTATCTATCTATCTATCTATCTATCTATCTATCTATCTATCTATCTATCTATCTATCTATCTATCTATCTATCTGTCTGACTCTTTATCGATAGACAGAGAGGCAGGCAGGCAGGCAGGCAGGCAGGCAGATAGATTAGATAGATAGATAGATAGATAGATAGATAGATAGATAGATAGATAGATAGATAGATAGATAGATAGATAGATAGATAGATAGATAGATAGATAGATAGATAGATAGATAGATAGATAGATAGATAGATAGATAGATAGATAGATAGATAGATAGATAGAATTTACTTATATTGTGAAATTTACTCCAACATTTCTCTACTTTCACCCAACATTCCAGACACACATGTGCTCCTGCTGTGGATATCGCCAGGAAACACTTTTGCAATCCCCCCTTTTTTTTTTCCCCCTCTCTTCCTTCCAGGAATGAGGAATGCAGGAGTAAAAAGAGAACGAGGAGGAGGGGAAGAATCTGGTGAAGGAGAAGGACAGCTGCATGTGTTTAGCTTGGCTCAGGCACGTACTCACAAGCATCTTCTTTCTAGTGTTCTAGAGTGGACATTAAGCAAATCACAGCAACTACATCACAAATAAACAATAACATCTTAAAAAGGACAACATGCCAGGGACATTTTGTTCAAACTGACATCATGGCTGCTTCAAGCTTAGCGGTCTTAGCGGTCTTAGTGCTAATAAATAAATTTAACAGTGTCTGATCAGTTTAGAAGTTCCCATGGAGGCATGACGCAGTCGTTCCTGCATGAGCTCAGCCTCGGAAAGTGCAGCGCTGATGGCTTGTGGTTAGCTGACATGGGGTTTGACTGACCCATATTTATTTTTTTCAGTCACAACAGCAGCAACTTTATCAAGCTTCTGGGTTTTTTCCTTTGAGGACACACCCATATGGGTCATTACAGTGGTTGTATTTCCTTGAGAAATTAATGTGCAATTCTAGTTATATATAAAATTATCTATATTTAGACTTGTATACATTTATCATTAAGCCATCAGTCACAGGCTATTGCAGGAGTAGCAGCTCGTAAATCTTACTAGTGTTGTATATAAATTCCTTGATCACACACACACACACACACAGAATTGCCTAGTGTTTTAGAGCACACTAAACAGACAGTTAAGATAAGCCTTGGAGCCAAGATGGATACTATATCCTGCATGCCGTGCATTCTTCAGCGAACAAACGGCTTACTTTCCGAGCGGTAGAAGAGGTTTCAGTTTCTGAACAGCAGAAGTCTGGATCTTATCTCACCACTGTCTTCCTCTTATGGTTATTTCTGCTCGTTTTAGAGGAAGTGGAGGAGTTCAAGTGCATTTAAGGTTGTCTTTATTGGCTGGAAGTTACACTTTACTACATTTCACCCTATGTAAGATCTGAGCTTCCTGAAGACACGAAGTGGAAGTTTAAAAAAAATAAAAAAAATAAAAAAGGCCAAATTAAAAACCTGGTCATTATTAATATCAGATCTAAAAATAAAAAAAAAGATCTTATGGGTTAATGAGTCAGATGTGCAAATAGAAATGAAAGAGAAAAAAAAGGAGATGGTTTCACTTTTTTTAATACGTGACCTTCACGTAAGTGTCAGAACAAGTAAATACCAAAAATACAGATTCATAATGCAACATTGCAAAACAATATTTACATGAACATTACAAAATTTACAAGTCTTCATAAAACAAAGACATCATGGGGAGGAGACAGAACATCTGGATATCATGTGATCAACATTCGACATTTTTTGTACAAATCGAATCAGCATAAAAACACATCACACATGATCAATACTCTCCTGATCGTTCTGATCTGATTGCTGGTTAAATTCAGCTGAGCCCACAAATGTCTGGTGGGGGGGGGGGGAGAAAATAAGTTCCGTTCACTGACGTCACATCCCTTGACGTCATTAATCTGTAGTAGCACCAACATGTTAAAGTTTATAGCACGCGCTTCGATCCAAACCGCTCCCCTTTAGAGGACATACTCCAGGTCCCATCAGAAACCAGGAAGTGGATTTGGAACTGGGCCGCGGTGGAAACGCTGCAGTTCGGCCTCGTAGCCGCGGTGCGGGAGGGGAAGTCCCGACCCCCCCAAGCACGTGTTTTCGAGCTTTTTTTTTCGAAAAAAAGCCCCACGTGCGAGTGAACACGTCGACCAGAAACCAAAAAAAAGAAAAGTCAGTCTCAAAACGCGACGATCGCTGTGCTCCATGGGTTGAGGTTCTTAAGCATTTGGTCGCAGCAGATTTGCCCCGAGTCCCCCGTGTCCTCCTCCTGAGTGTCCTCTTTCGGGTTCTCTTTACTTAATAGTCCGGAGAAACTCGAGCCGAAAATGTTGATGAGGTTCGACACGTTGCTCGTGTCCATCTCCTCGGTTTCCTCCGGATCTAAAGTCTTTTTAGTCCGTTTCTGAGGAGATTCCGTGGACGTCGTGGTGGTGGTGGTGGTGGAGGATTTCTCAGCGCTTCGTTTCCTGGTTGAACAAGCGGCTGGTTTTTGCTCTGAAATCCCTTCCGGTTCTGAAGCAGTGTCCGAGGACGCCAGTTGGGTCTTTTCAGAATCAGTGTCAGTAACCACACCGGGTTCGGACGAGTCTCCTGTGACGTTTGAGTCCTGCTGGGAATCGGTTCGCGTTTGACACTCGTTCGGTTCACCCTCAACGGCCGCCGTTAGCGTCTCCTTCCCCTCCACGACTTCCCACTCCCTGGCGTCTCCTCCATGCTGGGAACTGAGACACATTCCACTGTAATAGTCGCTAAGGTAAACCTGTCGGGCGCTTCGGAGGACCAGGGACACCAGGAGGTTCTTGTGTAGCTTGATGCCTCCACGCTGTACTCGGGAGTTGTAAATTTTCCCCAACGAGATGCTCATGATCCGGTGTGCCTCCACTTTGTACTCCATAATCGGTTCGAATCGGTTCGTGAGGGTTAAAAAAAATATTTCCACGATAAGTTCCGCTTTAATCTGAAGGGATTTTCCGATTTTTATTTGAACATGATCCAAAAAAAAATATATTGTTCTTCCTCTTTAAGGTGGTTTTCTGTTCACAATCGGGTTTTAAGATCGTATCGCTTTAAAAACAAACACATAAATAAAACCGTGTTGTTCTTTCAGGTTGTCATTTACCTCAGCGCGCTCCGTCTCCGAACACAACTGAACGGCAGCCTAAAGAGGAATGAGACCGCGTCTATTTTTAGGCGCCTTTTATACTCGGACGTGGCAGCGGCCCTCAGCCAATCACGTCACGACTTTTGCGAGCGCGAGCGTTCGGATTTCCGCCCCGCCGTCCGACAAAGGCCAATCGGAGCGCGATATGCAAATGAAATCGATTTGAATACGAGCGTCGGAAAGAAAAAAAAAAAAGATTAAAAGGGACAGTAATGTTTTTTTCCGCCTGTGTTATTTTTTATTAACATTTCATTATAGTACAATAGAAAAAAGCTAAAATTGTAGAATCAAGACGTACTTGATAGATTCATACTTGCCTAATGACTCGTCTAACGGCAAGTATTAAGCCGGAAGGGACCGGATCAGTTTCTAGGTTTTAAAAAATAATAACAAACAGAATTTAGAGACAGTGACGTCACAAGTCTTATAGTAGTTTTTTACTATGATGATTATTATGTTAGAAATGGCTGGAGGGTTGTTTTGGGTTGATCGAACAGAAAATAGTCTCTGGCCCTTTAAAATGTTCTAGACTGATGTAATGGTGAGTGCGTACGTGTGTGTGTGTGTGTGTGTGTGTGTGGTTTACAGCGCAGTCACGTGATCGCTATTGTGAATTGTGACCGTGGAAATGTGAATGGGGCCGTTAGTAGTATAGGGGGATGGGAGACATGCGGCCTTGTGTTTTTGAAAGACCGTTAGCTCAGTGTGACATTCCCCAAACAAATAAAGGCCAAAAACAAGACTCTGGGACTCTTTGCCTAAGTTGTGACGTATAAGGTTTATTTTCACTCGGGATCAGATATGAGTTGGAAGTGCATACGTCATGGCTTTCAAATCAGACCCCACAAGTATAAAGTTTCCTTTATGTCTCCACATGGCTGTGGATCAAAATGTCCCACATGTGGTGCACATATATAAATAGAGTCATTCGTCCATGTCTCTAAGTATGATCCAATGTCTCGAGAATGTGAATGCATACACCAGGCCATCACAGACACAATACAACCCAGACTCACACTCATTCACACTTATTTACACCTATGGGAATTTAGAGTCTCATTCCACCTACCACTATTTTTTGGGACGGTGGGAGAAAACCTGTAATAAACAGAGGCGGAACGAATAGATTTTATTACCATTTCAAACATACAGTTGGTAGACAGTGAAATAAAAATAAAAAATCAATGTTCCTCATATAACTTAATGGTGGGCCCCTAATAGACATTTTAATTCAGTTGAGTTTTATTTGTATATAAATCTCATAAAGAGGTTATAAAATGTATACTTTAGTGCCGATACATTTTTTCTAATGACTAAACCAGTGGCAATGATGGCAAGTAAAAACTTCCTGAGATGGTATGAGGAAGAAGCCTTGAGGGGAACCAGACTCAAAAGTGTCTGGGTGCCATCCTCATCTGGGTGGCACCTAATGTCCCTTCATTATAGTTCCATCATCTGGATGCCATTGTAGCAGACTGATTTTATGAATTACAGCCCATTTCAGATATTCGTAAATTGCTCTGGATTAGGGAGTCCGCCAAATTGCAGACATAAAACGTAAATATGAAAACAAACAAAAACAACAACAACATGGGATGTGATCTTTATATCAATATTAACATTTCTGTGCTGATATCTGTTTTCTTTTCCAGGATTACCTCTTGCCCAAATATAGGGCACGGTTTGATGAGGCTGAACTGGACGAATGCTGTTATCTTATGGTGGCACAACAGTGTCTTAACACTCAATGTTGTTTTCTTTCATTTCTCGTTTCTCTGTAGATACACAACTAGGAACGTAGGTTGTCAGCATTGCTGTAACTGCATTAGAAGCCTCTGAGCAGTACTAATTATAAACAGGCATTTTGGTGCGGTGTGAAGAAGACAACAATTTCTTTGTGCATTTATGCCAACGTTTTTTTTTTTTATGCCAAGCGAGTATTACATGATGTTGCATCATGCATTTGAAAATTATCCAGTCTAGAAGGTTCTTTGGGAATAACCTCTGTGTACTGCTTACCATCTGCATTCATTGTTAATGCCAACTGCCACAGCACAGACAGACAGACAGACAGACAGACAGACAGACAGACAGACAGACAGGCAGGCAGGCAGGCAAGCAGACAGATCAGCAGACGGACAGATAGGTAGACAGACAGACAGACAGACAGATAGGCAGACACAGACAGTTAGGCAGGCAGGCAGGCAGACAGACAGATCGGCGGACGGACAGATAGGTAGACAGACAGACAGACAGATATTCATCGTGTGTAAGAATGTGAAAATGGGCAGAAACTACTGGTGCAATGAGAATAAAGATCTAAATGTAAAATTTTAACTTTGGATTGTGTGCAAGATACGTGTAAGGAACGATAAATGTAGAAAAATATAACATATAGATGTGTACAATATGAAATATGTACATTGTATGTACAGATATACAGATAATTAAGGATATGTTGTGAATTAACCGTTATTTATGGCTATAATACACAACAGAGTTACATTTTTCTTCTGGATGAACGGATAGAGGTTTTGTCAGGCTGAATAGAAAGAGTCTTTTCCTTGGTACATATACATTACAGTACAATGAAATTCTTTCATCCCATATCCCAGCTTGTTAGGAAGCTTGGGTCAGAGTGCAGGATCAGCCATGGCACAGCATTCTAGGAGCAGAGAGGATTGAAATCCTTGCTCAGGAACCCAAACGTGGCAGTGCTGGAGCTTCAGTTCCTAACTTTCCAATCAGGAAGGGCCCAGATCCCTGACTACTGAGCTATGACTTAGACAAATAGATATTTAAGATAGGCAATAATATTCAAAACAGTAATCAGTAAAACGCTGCTAGCTAGTGGGGTAGGTATGGCAATTAATGAGCGAGCAATATAAATAATTGAATGATTTTAAGCCCTGCAGTTAATAATGCACTAGGCCCGACATGATGACAGCGACTGTTAGTAATGGACTTAGATGTCTCATTTCATGACCTGTTTCAAAAGATCTTTCTGAAGAAGCTGTTCAAGTGGTTTTCAAGCAAATTAGTAATAATACTATCATACTATTGATTCACTATTACTAGATACAGGCCAAATATACAAAAAAAGAGACAACCACCAATACAGTAACTTAAAAAAACGCAAGTGCAACATTGAAAACAATATGTGTAGGAAAAATACTACACATTTACAATATAATGAAATGTACAATGGCCTCTATCTTGCCACACTCACGGGTTCTAAGCAGTTCTTACACCAGTGTGACATAATTAACGAATTAAATAACACCTCATACTAATACTCATCGTCCATCATAAACTTGGAATTTACTGAGTAAACTCTTTTCAGCCCAGTAATGTTGCATGGAATGGAGGTGAAACTGTGATTCATTTCCTTTTTTTTTTTATACATGTCTTGATTTGTTTTAAATTCAGAAAACACTGATAGCACTTTATCCCTCTACAGACATGTCAGAACGTGTTCTAAACCCTTCCAGCACACTTTTTTTGTTCGATGTTCACTTTTCTTAAATAGCAATTACCTGTGTCAAGAAAACAAGAAGCAGGAAATATAATGTTGAACTGTGCTATTTAGGATGTTGGTGAATTCTGTCTTTCAAAATAAAAAAGGCACAAAATATGTATTTAGAAAGTGTTTCATTCCAACTTTCAGGTGTTCCAGACTCATGCAAATCTTCATCGAATGGGTTGGTGGAATATCATATTAATATAATATTAATAGTTAATTCCATTAAAAACACTCCCCCCCCAAAAAACAAACAAACAAACAAACAAACAACAACAAAAAAACAACATAGTAGCTAGGTAGGGACAGACCACTAGACATTGTATTCGATATGTTTATATTTTATTTTATTACAGTTTGATTTTTCAAATACTGGTTTATGGTCTTAGTCTGACAATAGAATATCCACTAGGTGTTTTCTCAAATGTCATTCAATTTTCCAGTTTTCAAAACCTCAGCAAAAACCCGTCAGACAGACAGACAGTTAGACAGATAGGAAGTCAAACAGTGAGACAGACAGTCAATTGGTCAGACAGACAAATTATGAGACAGACAGACAGAAAGACAGTCAATCAGAGAGTTAGACAAGCAAACTGTGATACAGACAAACTGTAAGACAGACAGACAGACAGACAGACAGACAGACAGACAAAAAGGCAAACAGTAAGACAGATAGACAGTAAGACAACCAGACAAACAGTAAGAAATTCAGACAAACTGTGAGACAGATGGACAGTGAGACAACCAGACAAACAGTGGGACAGATAGACAGTGAGACAACCAGACAAACAGTGAGACAACCAGACAAACTGTGAGACAGATAGACAGTGAGACAACCAGACAAACAGTGAGGCAATCAGACAAACTGTGAGACAGATAGACAGTGAGACAACCAGACAAACAGTAAGACAATCAGACAAACAGTAAGACAAATAGACAGTGAGACAATCAGACAAACAGTAAGACAGATAGACAGTGAGACAACCAGACAAACAGTGAGACAATCAGACAAACAGTAAGACAGATAGACAGTGAGACAACCAAACAGTGAGACAATCAGACAAACAGTAAGACAACCAGACAAACAGTGAGACAATTAGACAAACTGTGAGACAGATAGACAGTGAGACAACCAGACAAACAGTGAGACAATCAGACAGTGAGACAACCAGACAAACTGAGACAATCAGACAAACAGTAAGACAGATAGACAGTGAGACAACCAGACAAACAGTGAGCCAGACAAACAGTAAGACAGATAGACAGTGAGACAACCAGACAAACAGTGAGACAATAAGACAAACAGTGAGACAATCAGACAAACAGATAGACAGTGAGACAACCAGACAAAACAGTGAGACAATCAGACAAAAAGTAAGACAGATAGACAGTGAGACAACCAGACAAACAGTGAGACAATCAGACAAACAGTAAGACAGATAGACAGTGAGACAACCAGAGAAACAGTGAGGCAGATGGACAAACGGTCAATCAGTCAAACAAAGAGTCAGTCAGACAAACAGACGGGCAGATATTTTCTCACTAGAATGTATTATGTAAGACATGACACTACTTGTGAAAGCAGAAAAACAGACAAAGTAAGATTACATCGATTAATACATATATACATTGTATTTTTTTAATAAGTTTAAAAGCAGAATATTTTATTATCATTATGTGGATTTTTACTTTGACCACAGACCATCAACAAAACATTTTCCAAAGAAAGAAAGACCAAAGTATGACCTCTGACTCGGATGTAGATCGTGTGCGCGTAATGGCGTTGCAGTCGACTGGCTTCCTGTTTCTCATGTAAACAGCTCTCCCACATCCAAGCTCCTGTTGATGGTCCTGAGAGCACCCAGGAGCACCTCAGCCGGGTTCCAGGGCAGGTCTTTCTCCGCATGAAGGGCTTCTGATGTGATCAGCGCGATGTCGATGGAAGACCCGTTTTTTGTTGTGAAAGGGTGAGTGTTTCCTCCAGCCGAAAAACAACAACAATGGCGTTAGCGAGCTAGGAGCAGCATATAAGTACCGACCTAATCACCGAAACATGAACCTACCAAATTCTGAACTCACATCAGCTACATGTTCTGGTTTTATAGATCAATTTTCCGATTATTTCACCGTGTACTAAAGACAAGAAATCGAAACCATTGCAAAAACAAAACCCCGAAGCTAGGCGCTTAGCCACACAGACATGCAGCTGTCTGTCTGTCAGTCAGTCAGTCAGTCAGTCATGATCCATCTCTGTGGTTTTCGGGCATCAGACACAGGAGTCGATTCATCTCGAACCTCTGTTTTTGGTTCATTTAGTGGTTAGTGGCCGACTGTTCATCTTACACACCTTACTGATGAATTGATGTCACCATTCCACATTTTCAGTACTGATAGTGTATCCTGACCATCAGCAGAAATATGATACTCATGAGCCCAGAATGAAACATGACCGGATAATCAGGCAGGCAGGCAGGCAGACAGACAGGCTGTGAGACAGACAGACAGACAGGCAGGCAGACAGACGGACAGGCAGACAAACAAACAAACAGACAGACAGACAGACATTTTCAGTACTGATACTGTATCCTGATGCTGGTATATACTGTTAAAAGAAAATAATCTGACAAAGTCACACACAGATACTGATACAGAAAACCAAACAATAATATAAACAGGATTAAGACAGAAAAACAAAGACTTTTTGTGTTGATACAGTACTGATACTGTATTCCGATACCGGTGTTTGATGCTTATAAATGAAACATGACAGGGACATGCAATTATAGGAAAATAATAAATGATTGTGTGGTGTCCTTTGGGCCCGATGCATTTCTTAGAGTACGGTTACCAACCTAACGTTGGTTATTTTTCTACAGCATCATGCCTTGGCAGTAGGTTCACCTCTTATATGATTATCCAGAGCAGTGGGTTTCAGCTACCCTTCACCAGACCAGTCATTTATTTTGGGAGTGGGTTTACCGCTTATACCAGGGGTGGGCAATTAATGTTTACAAGGGGCCACATGAGAAACCTGAATTGTGTCAGAGGGCCACACCAACGATAATATTTTAGGGATGCACCGAAATGAAAATTCAATTCAAAAGGCTATGAAATCCATATTTTTTTTTGTGTTATGCCTTTTGCCTTGGCACCATCACTGGAAAACTTTCCTGCTTTTTTAAAAACGTCCTCTACAGACGGATTACGCATGCTCGGATTGACTTTACTTTTCTGCGCCGCGTTCTTCTCATATTTAGAATGGCAATAGGGATGTTTGGATTTCAGGTTATAAATTAAACACGACTTGGAGAAACTCTTTGCAGATACATCCCCTCTTAAAATTTTAGCATTGCATGTTGGATCTTATCCAGATAACCGTGTGCTGGCTGCGCTTTTTTATTGCGTCATTACAATTGTGTTTCTGCAGTGTTGTTTCGGTGATTTAGGTATTGCGGCCGAAATTTTTCGGTGCATCCCTGTAATTTATGATTGGCCTCACGCGGGCCCGAGAGGGACGTACAAAGGGCCAGATGTGGCCCGCGGGCCATAATTTGCCCAGGTCTGGCTTATACCCTTTTAGCATCTAGGGTAAAGGGGGGAATGACATGTTGTATTCGGGTTTAAACAGCAGGCTAGCGGTGTACACCACGTACACTGAGGAGAGGAAGATACAAAAGAGAAGTTCACTCATTACTTAAACTACCATTTCCATTTATCGCTTTCATTATAGCAGCTATAAACACTGTTGTTGCAGCTTGGTGGTGCTGGGAATTGAACCTATGACCTTTCGATCGAGAGTCCAATGCCTTAACCACTGTAAATACTGTAACAGTAATAAGACTAAAAATTGCATCGTACTTAGAAACAAGAAAACACAAACTCCTCCTCTTGACTCTGATTATGTAATGGAAAGCTTAGGGGTACATAATGCTAGAATTGGAGCCTCCTTAATTAAATGTTCAAATGAACACTTACTTATTTGAGACTTTTTTCTGGTTCAGTGGTACAAATATAATACATTTACTCATATGCCAAGAAAGAAATATGACCATGATGTTCAGGGAAATTAATCAGACAGAGAGACAGACATCCAGTCAGATTGCTGCTTAGGAAGCTCTTAAAATAAGAGTCACAGTTTGTAAAATCCTACCACCAGACCTCAAACCAATAATAATAAAAAAATAAAATGGCAGACAGACTGGGACCAGTGCACAGATAGTGAGTTATATCAAATCAACCCAACTATAAACCAAAGAATTTCACAAATTCCATTATGAATCCAGAAACAAACACATTACAAGATGTGTTATTGGACACTCCAGACTCACACACACACACACACACACACACACACACACACACACACACACACACACACACACACACACACCTCTCCTACCAGATGGAGAAGAACCTCAATATGTCATCACTTCAAAAGAAACATGATCATAAAAAGATTCAAGCTTTTACAATTTGCACTGAAACGACAAACACATTTAGATTAATGGACTGAAATACACCTAAAAACACAGAAAATATGTATGTATGAATCTTTTAAAACGAATCACCAAAGAAAATACTAAAACACTTACAGAACTCCATATAACTACTAATTTTCCATAGTGTAAAATGCCATAATGTCTCATTATACCCACCTTGATCCTGCCATGGAAACGGCCATCGATGCAGGCATGGCATTCAAAAACAAAAAACAGACAAACAGTCAGACAGGCAGATAGACAAACATTCAGAAAGTCCTTACATCCATATAGGAGCCAGTCCCTCCATTTAGACCTCTCTGACAACTCATTTTCCAAAGAACATCAGATCTTATGGTCCATATTTATATACAATATTTCCTATACAAGTTAAAGCTAGTCTATAGTATTGGATCAAAAGCTATATAAAAATAAATATATATATATATATATATATATATATATATATATATATATATATATATATACACACATACATACAATAATCCCTTGTTTATCGCGGTATTATATACTATATATCTATACCTATATATACCTATATATATTATATATATATATAAAATACATTATAAAAAACATATAAATACATTCCTTGTGTCCGTTGTACTGAATAATGTTCACTCTGCTTCAGGGAGGTGCAGAAGGCTGTAAACACCGCCCAGGGTCTGTATCAGAGATGGACCGAGCTGTTGCAGGATCCTGGCAGTGCCACTAAAGAGGAGATTGACTGGACCACCAATGAGTTGAGGAACAGCTTGCGGTCTATTGAGTGGGATCTGGAGGACTTGGATGAGACCATTAATATCCTTACATGTTTTTGTTTGTTTGTTTATGTTTGTGTATATTATTAACGCTGCATTTACACCGTATTTTTTATTTTATTTTTTTCCCCCCCAGAGACACGTTCATGTTTCGTTTTTTGTTTCTATACAGCAAACGTCTATTCTCATTCGAAAATCTTTCCTTGCCATGGGAAACGGCTTTACACGCTCTCGGCATGTGGACAGTTCGTTTCTCCAAACATTTAGCTGAAATACTTTGCGTTCCTTACGTTAAAAACTTGCCAAATGTGTACTTTATTGGTTGGAGATTTCTTTCTTGTGATCCAGTTCATCCCAGAGCAGATCAACATGATTTAGGTGCGGTGACTGGGCAGGCCGTTCAATGATAGGTATCTCTCCAGACGACTGTTTGCTCACTAAATAACGCAGTATTCAGAGGACGCTTTCGGCTCATCGCCCTGTTGTACGGTGAAGTCGGTTCCAATAAGCCGCAGTCCAGACAGAATCGCATGGTGTTGAAGTACGGAGTGGGAGTCGTGTCGGGTTAGGATTTCTTTTACCATTTAAACTGCATGTATAGAATAAGTTAAAGTAGTAACAGGACCTTGCATATGAACATTGGGAACATGCATGTGTCTGTCACAAACCTTTTTCCATCTTAACACATGACCTTAACAGTGAGTTTTTCACGTATCGTGGAAGCAAATCCACGGAAGTTCAATCTTGATTCCATGGAGCTGAACAAGCGGAAAGCTTTCATCACCAACACAAGGCAGAATGTCAAGGCAAGTGAACATAAAAATGGACAGTGTGATGTTCTTTAAAATGCATCATTATATATTCATGCAGTCCACACTGATGATACTCCATTAGAGGTTCAGTCTCAGTAGAGATTTTGCATTACTTTTTATGCAGTTCATACAATCTATTACCATTTATTATAGTGATGTTAATCCATATTTTTTTTACCTTGTGTAGTTTGTGATAAAAACAATTAGGTTTGCGCTCGAGCAAACTAACGTCACCATTCGAGTATCTGCTCGAAGAAATTTTTATGAAATACACAAATGGGACAGATGATTTTTTTTCCAGAATGAGGGACATGGAATCAGGTTTTTGGAATCAAAGTATATTTAAGTGCAAAGTTGTCATAACTGTCAATATCTTTTATGGAGAATAACGTCATCAGGAACGATGTCATCAAGAAAATGACGTCATAGCCATGTTAGACTCCTGACTTCCATTCATTCATTTTTATTTATATTTATTTATTTATTTATTTAATCTTTTAGTTAATGCAGAAGTGGTAGATTAGTGGTTAAGCCCGTGGAGTTCTAATCAGAACGTCATGAGTTCAAATTCTAGCACTACCTAGCATTCACTACACGCACACACACACACACACACACACACACACACACACACACACACACACACACACACACACACACACACATTAGTTAGCTATGTTCTCATTTTTTTTATCTTTCTGCAGTTTTATTCAATTGTGTAATTAAGATATTTAATTTAAATTAAATATTTACAATTATTCATATTTCTTCCTCTCCTAAAAGGTTTTTTGTTTCCACCCTGTTGGGTATAACGTGCCTGAATTTTCACCCTAGTAAATGTCATGATTGATATTTCTCAGGAGATGAAAGACCAAATGGCAAGTCCAATGGCCATGTCGCTCTCAGACAAGAAAAACCGACAGGTTTGTACTGTATTCTGTTCATCATGGTAAACATTATACGGCTTCTTTGCTCTTCATTATTACAACCGTATCGGTGTTGATGTCTGTTTTTTTTGTGTTAGACTCTAATGGGAGACGGGGGGTCTCGTGGACCAATCTGGCAACCAGGAGGAGATAAATACATTCGACTGGACCGAGAACTGCATTCTGCCAACTCTCAGTTTATTGAAGAGCAACAAACCCAACAACAGGTAATAATAAAGGCCACAGTCGGGTAAGACGTAGGTGCTCTGGGAAGCCATGCAGATTATAATTTGAATGCATGAGGATGTGAATTGGTGGACTGTAGTCCAGATGTTGACCCAGAATAGGATTTCATCTGACAGAATTTCATCTACAGTTTTGAAAATCAGCCTGTTTGAGACGAATCAAATGCAATTATGAGAAATACACTATACGGGCAAAAGTGTGTGGACACCTGGCCATGAGAAATCTTTTTGACCATTCCATTCCACATTTCGTTCCCCATTTGCTGTTATAATAACCTCTGCTCTTCTAGGAAGATGTTCCCTTAGATTAGATTTGAGGTCAGGACTCTAGAGCAGAAGATCTTCCAGTCCAACCCATTTAAAGTATATCTCCATAAAGCTGGCTTTGTGCACATCTGCATTGTCATGTTGAAACAGTTTAAATTAGGAGAAATTAATGCTGCTGCATCTAAAGACAACATAAAGTTGGAAAAGTCGGGTGTCCTAATACTTTTGCTCAATATAATGTATATCGCTAGATGCAGCTGTACAGAAAACTGGATACACAGCTGGATACTTTAGCACAGAAAAGGGGAACTGGTGACATGAAACTACTTCAGATTATACGATCATGAGTTTACGGAGACAGATCAAGATCACCAGTCAGACCTGCTACTTACATATCCGTGTCTGTATGTTTCTGAACGCACACAAATTTGATTTCAATACTACAATTCACTATTTGCTTTATTTCATCATGATTTTTTTGCCTGTTTGTGTAGTTGATGGCGGAGCAGCAGGACGAGCAGTTGGAGCTGGTGTCAGGGACCATTGGCGTATTGAAGAACATGTCTGAACGGATTGGACAGGAGCTGGACGAGCAGGCAGTGTAAGCCATACACCTCATCTCTGTTCACACTTAGTACAAAAATCAATCCTTTTACATTGTAGGATTTTTTGGGGGGCTTTGTGGTCACCATGCATTTGAGATAATTTGCATGATAAAGTCGTCTTTGGTTAAAATATCAACAGCATGTTATCAAGCAAAACTCAGGCCAAAAAAAAAAGGCAGAGGGACAAAAGTTTGTGGACACCTGACCATAAGATGATTGGGAGGCCTGGGGTACAGTGTGTTCATATTTATTGTTCAGTGAGGTCTAAGCTCTAGAGCAGGAGATCTTCCACTCCAACCCACTTAAAGTATATCTTCATGGAGCTGGCTTTGTGTGAAGGAGCATAGTCCTGCTGAAACAGGTTTGGGTCTCCTAGCACTTTAAGCACTTTGATTTACACTCGCATGCATTGATCATCTTCTACAGTAACACCACTCACGGATTATCTCATGGGCGTGGCTTGACATTTTCTAAAACATTTAATGAGACATCGTGCATTATATTATAGAACTTGTTAAAAAAAAAATTTTATATATAATGTGTAAATTATTATTATTATTTTTTTTACAGCGATATATATGTATATTTCACATTTTTAGTTTCTTTGGTGTTTTACTTGTCACTGGTGTTAAAATTACTGATCCGTGTTCCAGATTCATACAGGAAACGTAGCAGCTCGTGCGTTTTCGCAGATTTTAGTTTTTTTTACCAGGAATCTGAAACCGTTTAAACATTGTTGTATTGTGATTTCATCTTTGGAAAAAAAAAAACATTTCTACATGGAGTAAAAAATATCTCTCTGGCCAAATTTTGCAGAATGCTGGATGATTTTTCTCATGAGATGGACAGCACCCAGTCCAGGTTAGATAACGTGATGAAGAAGCTAGCGAAGGTTTCACACATGACTAGCGGTGAGTAAACCGAAAAAACCTTTCGGGCCTCTTCACAGCATGTTCACATGCTCGTAAAAAACAACAGCCGTAGCTGACCGTGATGCATGGGCGGGCCGACAGAAACTGGAGAGAATTCAGCCATGCGTTCACTTCCTGTTCAGAACCACCCCACACTTCCTGAGGTCAGTAAGGTTACAGACTTTAGCGGAAGGAAAGCCAGGGCTTGGTTTATGATAGCACCCCTTAAAAGGGTTTTACGTGAAGAGAACAGGAAGTGTGACCTTGAGGAGTCTCAAAGGAAGCTCAAGAACAAATGGGGAAATATTTCACTATTCGGGAGTCTCATGATGTCAGGAAAAAGTGGCCAAAAAAACAAATGTTGAAATTCTATATGAATATGCGCATATTCATATAGCAGTTTATTATTAACATTTGTGAACATCAGCAGTTTACATTTTTAAAACTTTTTTTTTAATAAAACGCCTGCTCGGTCAAATAATATATACACTAATCAATTTTTTTATTAAATAGAATAAATCCAGTGAATGTAATGCACTTTGTATTAGATTAATTAAATTGATTAATCAATTAAATAAATGGAATAATTAAAATAAATAATTAGAAGATAAATAGAAAGACTCTGCCAGTTATCGCAAATGCTTGATCGCAGTTGTTGCAGGTTTACACACACACACACACACACACACACACACACACACACACACACACACACACACACACACTATATGAACAAAAGTAGTTGGACACCTGGTTAAGTTTTGGTATGTACTTTCTAAACATCCCATTCCACATTAGTCCCCATTTGCTGTTATAATATCCTCCCATCTTCTGGGAAGACGTTCCACTCGATTCTGAAATGATTTATGGAGATTATGGTGTTCGTAAAGTAAGGAAATCTTCCTCTACAACCCATGTAAAGCACATCATCATGGATCTGGCTTGTGCACAGGAAAAACCCATGCTTGTGTGCGTCTAACTTTGTGCTACCAGTTTGGTGAAGGATCACATATGGATTAAAGGTTCAGGTGTCCAATAATAATACTTGTCACCGCAATTTTTAGGGTTAAATATTGAGAAATAACAGTCTGGATTGTTCTGACTGTTGTGTTAACTCTTTTCCTCCCTCCCAGACCGGCGACAGTGGTGCGCGATCGGCATTTTGTTGGCCGTCCTGTTCGTCGTGATCCTCCTCCTCATTCTTCTGTGAACAGCACTCCATTTCCCGACCACTACAACTTTCCTCATTCCAACCGAAAGGTCCGACTGAAAACCTACGCTGCTCCAAGGAAAGGAAATCGTTTTCTCCCGAACTCGTTCAGTCGTCCTCTTTACCCGCTGAGTATTGCGCTTGTCTTCTTCTACCACTCCATACCTGCAACCTGTGTGGTACTTTATCTCGATTCTCTGTATCTGTTTTTGTTTTTGTTTTTTGAAGCTCATGGGGCTTCCATTTGTATAGTCCCCATTGCTGAAATGGGGGGAGAAGTCAAAAAAGCTTCGATATTAGCATCCCGAGTCAGGGTAAACCTCATCCGTGCTAACTTTATGCCTCGTTTATGCTTCAAAATGATTTATTGAAGTAATAATAGGCTTCCTCAACCTGACAATTCTAGGGCTCCTATTAAATCTTTTGCTTCCTGTCTGGTTTATCATGTACACCTGCTGTATAGGTGCTGCGAATGTTCAACCACAAAAAAATACCATCAACACCGACCCCTTGCTATTGATAGACAGATGAAAATTCGGGCTGAAGAATCAAGTGTCCATGTCTACATTCAGCTAATGATGTACTACAGAGCGGATATGTCTGATAAAACGGCTAGCAAACGTAGGTACATGTACTGTAGATAGATACCTAGCAATTTTTTTTTTTTATTCCTAGTAATTATTGATAACTACTGAAGTTAAATACACTGGGGTTTCCTGATTTGAAACCGTTTTTTTTTGTTTTTTATTAATTTTTATTTTTTTTTCCCGAAGCGGGTATTTGATAGCACTAATAATACTAATCACTCAACTCTAGAACTTTCCAGATGCTCCCAATTTCTCAAGGTTACTAGTAGAGATTTAATTTCTAGCTCGATGACTGTTTCAACTGTAACCTATTCACGACATATTTAGTTTGCTTGTTGTTACTAGTACAGATCCTGACAGGTAGCAGTGGTCCTGCTAAAGACACAAAGAACAATCGGGGCGGCGGAGATGCCGTCATCTTGATCTAAAAACACACCTGCTACACGTCTGCCTCTGAAGACTTTTTAATGTTTCATGGATTGTGCTTCAACTGGGAGCTTCCTTGCAGGAAGGAGGAATGTCTCCCATCTTTAAAAGGGAACGATCGAGGCAATTTTAAGACGATTCAGGAGCTGTATTCAGACCTGAAGAACAAGTGTCAACACTACTTCATTTCCGTCACTTTGTACATCTCATGTCAAATGTCCAGGGAAGAAAAAAAAAAGTCTGTGGATAAAACCATATGAAATGTTACAGATTTGAAAAGCGAATTTCACTTCTAGACGCTGTACCGCGTACCCAGTCAATACAGGGAATTTCTAAGGAGACATACGTTGCTGTTCCTACTACATATTAATGACTATAATAAAATACACTGACATTTGTGCCCTTTTTTTCCCCCCGCTGCATCTACCAAACACTTGACACCAGAAGCAAGGGTTCCAGTTATCGAATGGGCGCACCCATCCTTTTTACCACTAGGATATCATTCCTAAAACCATCTTCACTGTGAGATTCCAGTTCTTTCTCCAGTACCCAGTAGAACGTAATTTCTCTCCAGCTTTCAAGTCGATCCTATAGTATGGTGTGGAATAGAATTTGAGGAGACAGGCATTTTTAAGGTATGTCCGTAGATATCAATCGTAACGCAATCAACGTAATCCTGATCGAGTTCTCGGTACCCGGCGTGGAGGATTTCACGACCTCCAGCCAATCAGGGAGAACGCTACGGACGAAGTACGGGATATTAGGTAGTGCTGATTTCAGATCAGGTTGATCTTTTGAGGTCAAGCGAATCTTTCAATCCTGTCGATTTCAGGTGGATGATCCCGATGAGAATACAAACAGTAAGATGTTTTGAAACATTTGACGATTCCTGATTTAAATTCGACTAATGGTGATTTGCATAAAACAATTTGAACGATTTAAACGCCTGTATACTGTTGATCCCTTGATTGCTTAGGGTATTAATGCCGATTAAGCGGTTCTGTAAAGTGATCACAGTCCACAAGAATAGTTGCTTAATTCAGATGGAGCACCTGCACGTCTATATGATGGTAGGTGTTAAGGCGTGCTACTTAGGCCCGTTTCTTTTTTTTTTTTTTTTGGCACAAGTGGCCATTTGCATTTTCAGCAGGTAACCATAGCGATTACATTGAACTCAATTACATTCAACTGGATACAGAACCCAATGTTCCACCAACTAATAGTTGGGCCAGGTCTCTTGGAAAAAACACCTATTGTTCTGTATTTTGAGGTTGATTGCATATGATCATTGCCGTGTCTAATGACCCCACTAAAAGGTTCTTAAGACTCCCTAATGAGGACATACACTGTATGGACAAAAGTGTTTCTAATGGTTCCAATAGATTTTAGTGTGTGCTTGTGGAGATTCATAAACCACAAAGGTGTTTGTAAAGTCAGGTACTGATGTAGATGAGGTGAGGAGGCCTGGGGTGCAGTCAGTATTCTAATTCAACATGTTCAATACGATATCCAACTTTATAGCAGGAGATCTTTCAGCCCAACCAATGAGAAGCGGATCTTCATGGACCGGTTTAAGTGGTGCCCCAATACTTTTTCCATATAGTGTATGTTTACACTGCTTTGTATGGCCTGAATAGATTGACTACTTTGCTAGATTTTATCAACCATATCAACCAAACTGCCTCTGTAAAGTGCAGAACACTACATGGCCAGTGCCTTAGTATCTCATACAGGATAGAGGATGGTTTTTTTTTTGCTTTTGCTGAGGATTATATCCCATTTCAGCAGGATAGTCTTACGTAAGATTCTTCTCTTTATTCTCATTTACTGAGAAATCTCAGCAAAAGTTATACGGTTCGGTTTTTGTTTCACACTGTACGTAAACAGAACAGAACCCCAGTTGAGAATGTACGCCTGAAAGTGAAATTTCTTTTTCCTAAAAATACAGAACGCTAAATTCGAGTAAAAATCCCACACCGAGAAGGAGGACACACACACACACCAGGGTTTCATTCAAACAGACTGCATTTTTTTAAATGATAAGAAGTCTAAAACCTTGAATTCTAAGGAGGTTTGGTTCGCTCATTAAGTTTTCTTCACCATAATGTTTACCTGTCACAAAGGATTTCTAACGGAACCCATTTAGGACGCTTCAAACGCTAATCCGTAAATTTTTTAACTTAGTATATTATAGAGAAATCGCTGCTGCTGCGTCAGCATACAAGAATTCAGTATTGTCAAGAAAAAAAAATCTCTGCAGTCCATTTTCATATTGGTTTTCCCATCGGTGTTAACAGTTTATGCACATTTATTTGATCGTTTTTTTTTGTTGCTTTTTTTTAATTGTTGACATTTCTTTTTTTTTTTTTTTTTTCTTGGTCGGAAAATCGTGACGCAATTTATTCCCGTAGCCCCAAACTGAAAATGCCTGATGACTTTGTATCCATTAAGAGCGATTATACTGCTGTTGTACAGTTGTATCACTAAAACAAATCCACCCCACTGTAAAGTAAATGTTGCACAATCGCGTCACCGTGGACTGGTGGCATCGATGGCGAGAATACGGTAGCGAATGGGCTTTTAATGATTCTGATCGTATGATGTTTGTTTGCTGTGTGAGAATGAATTTTGTTGTTTTCCTTTCACCATCCACTTCCCCTAGAAATATTTGTCCCACAATTCCTGTGTGCATCTGAGTCCCCTTATGAATTTAATAAATGCAGAACGCTGCTGAACATCAATGGCTTTGACTGGTTTGTTACTGTTGATAATAATCCGGCTAATGTCTTACATATTTCATTGCATTAATTTTTTTGACCATTTTTTTGGAAAGTGCTTTCACAAAGCTCTGTTTACAAGAAAGTACTTTAAATATCTACATTTACACACTTCAAAATAGTCCCCTTGCACAGCAATACAGCGCTCCCAGTGTTCCTGCCACTTCTGGAACGTGTCCTGGAACAAGCTGGATCTCCGCATCTTCATTCTTCATCTTCGGAAACAGGACAAAGTCTGCAGAAGCCAAATCTGGAAAGTCGGGTGGTTGCGGAAGTGAGCTCGTGCGCAAATTGCCGAACGGTATCGACATTTTCTGAGGTTGAGCTCGTTGAAGGTCTTCCTGATCTCTCGCCGTCTGCCAGTGATGTTCTTCCGTTTAAAACACCTCAAATTTCACGTTTGCTCTTTGTTCTAACATGGTCAGAATAGAACTAGTTAGCACTATTAGTCTAGAAACTTTTTGACACCACCTCATATATCAGTTAGAAAGAATCCAGTTCAAGTAAACAGTCAAACTTTTGAGTATGAAAACAAATGAACGTACCCAAGAGTCCATCAGGGAACAGTTTATTATAAATATTCTACGCACCCAAATGAGGTAGAAATCCGGTTCCTCTCAATGTTTCTTTTTTTATCTCACCAACATCACCTCTGGCTTCTTCATTTGGTTTAAACTTAGGAACAAATTTCTGATAATAAAATTTGTATTCATTTACATTGAACCCTTATCCATAGCGAATTACACTTCAATTCAATTCTCATTCATACAACTGAGCAGTTGAGGGTTAAGGGACTTATTCAAGGGCCCAGTGTAGGATTTGAACTCACACCCTTCTGATCGCATCCTTTTTACGGTAGACATTAGCATCCATTATGCGTTTACTATCTAGCATATTATTGTGGATTTAAGTAGCTTGTCTGGATGTTGATTATCTTTGAGGTAAATCTGTGACTTTGGCAAGATGCCAGAAATTATTATAAAGGACGATCATAAGATTCACGCATGCAGTCTTGTCTTCAGACAGGTGGCTCGGTCCCACCCCCACTTCGGATGCTCTGGCTGGGAACGGGGTCGTCGTTCCCACCTGAGCCTTCGACAACTGGAATATTTTACATGAAGTAATTATTTTATTTGTTACACTTTATATTTAGTGTTAATATATTACATGATTTTGAAATGATTTCTATTTGCTCCATAATGTTGGTCCTGCAGGCCTGTCCTGCATTCAGTCCAATTTTGCTAGCATTTGCAATCAGATGAGGACAAGTCATCATATGTAGCTGGAGGGGTGTTAATTATGGTGTGTGTACGTGCGTGTACGTACGTGCGTATGTTTGTGTGTGTGTGTGTGTGTGTGTGTGTGTGTGTGTGTGTGTTTGTTGGGGGGCAGCAGGTGCAGGATGCAGGTCCTCCATTCAGCTCCTTTATCCGGGGGTAAGTGGAGGGGACAGCTGAGCCCCAACTGCCCCATGGGGAGGTGGGGGATGGGGTGTGGGAGACAGTCCTCAGACAGCTTGGCTCATTAGCATTGCAATACAGACTCTGAGAACACAAACACACACACGTGCACACAGCATCAAAGCGTTTCTTTGAGAATAGATCCAGATAACTGTGCGCCATAGTGTTAGACTGAATTGGTCCATAATTTCCAGAAACATATCGTCTGCTTTATTGTAAATGGATTCCGTGATCTACAGTCACTGGGGATGTGATGCACGTGATTGGAGAAATGTGGGACATTAAAATCCACAAAGCAGTAGATCATCAGAACATGTTCAAACTGCTGGGCCAGATGTTTTTGTGACCCACACCACAGTTTGATTGTGTTTAATCAGGTGTTTGTGACATCCTGATCTTTCCTGATCAAAATGATCGGTTCATACGTGTGAGCACTTCATCCTGGTGTATCCAAGGGAACGCGGGGTTCGAGGTGGGAACCTAACCTGCGTCCTGGATGGGATGCCAAATAGAAGAATTCAGAAAACCCAAAGAAACCCGGGTGAACAATCTCAGGATGAAAACGTTTTTTCCTAATGATATTGCATTTTAAATAATTTTGCAACTACATAGACCAGTCATCTAATGATCGGATGAGCAGAAGAACTTGACAAGCCTCACGCATCATTCAAATCGCATGTATTAAAGCATTTCATTACTTTTCTTGCAATTAATAAGAAGATTAGATTTGTCTCCTCCCCTTTTGATCTGATCCGTGAATAAAAAACCGTCATCCGAACTGCAAATTTTGTGATCCGTTGCACCACTACCAATTACAGATTCTTTTCATTTGAAGGTTCTTTTCATTTTTTACATAACATTTATGGCATTTGGTAGACACGCCTATCCAGAGCAACTTACAGCTGATTAATTGAGGGTTAATGGCTTTGCTCAAGGACCCAGCAGTTCTAGCTTGGTGGTGCTGGGATTTGAACTCATGACCTTCCAATCCAACCTTAACCACTAATCAACCTCCTTTTGCTCCTTTGTTGGGAGGCTGGCCATGATACAGCACCCCTGGAGGTTAAGGGCCTTGCTTAAGGGCCCAAGAGCGGCAGCTTGGCAACACTTGGGCTTGAACCCTCGACCTTCTGATCAGTAGCCCAGAGCCTTAATCGTTAAGCTACCACTTCCCCACTTATCTGACTTGAGCAATACAGGAAATGTTTTTGATGAAGTTTTTATATTAGTGAAGCAAACTACCAAGAAGTTCTTCCCTACAGCGAGCTTTTATCTCTGAAAGATTTACAGATTAATGCCACAGCACTGTTTCATTTATCCAGTCCTGACATTTTTGTGGGTTAATGTTCTATAGCATCAGCTCTGAGAGTAATCATAAACACAATATGAACAACAGTTATTTTGTGAATATCTCATTCCACATTTAGTCCCCGTTTGCTGTTATCATAACCTCTACTCTTGTAGATGTTCCACTAGATTCTGCAATGTGCTTGAGGAGATTTGTGGAGATTCGTTCAGCCATGAAGGTGTTAGCAAAGTCAGGCAGTGATGTAGGTGAGGCGAGGAGGCCTGGGGTGCAGTCAGCGTTCACATTTGTTCATGTTCAGGAGGGTTGAGGTCAAAGCTCTAAAGCAGGAGATCTTCCACTCCAAACCATGTAAAGTATATCTTCATGGAGCTGGTTTTGTGCACATCGTCATGCTGGAACAGGTTTCAGTCTCCTAGTTTAAGAGAACAATTTCTAAGAACAGTCATATGGCTGGAAATGTCTCAGTGTTTTTGTTCATGTAGTGTATGTATTCTGTCATGGCTTTAGTCTCAATTGTTTCTTTTCTGATTGAAACTGAGGATGATGCCACATCATGATCACGTTTTGTAGCAAAAATCACAAAATCCCGTGTTTTCGCAGCGCTCTCGGTTAGCAAACCCATTCACCAAATTCCTGACTTGGATTTAGTAGCGTGGACTGCGGAAGCAAGGCGTCCTGGGATAAAAAAGGAATTTATATGCGACGCCTTTGTGCGCAGCTGTATCGATGAGCCCCATCATTACTTAACCTCTCGGGAGAGGCGGGAATATTGATTTCTCAGCCCTCCCCCATACCTGCTGTCCAAATCGGGACACAGTCGACGGATTTGACCATTTTGCAATTTAAGAACGCTTCCTGTGGATTATACGCCACACGACGAATATTAACATTTCCTGCTGTTAAAACCTGTAACGGAGCATAACCCGAAAGATGCCGAGTCCGCAAATGACTTTAAACACGTCAATTTCGCAGTTCATTTTAATTTTGTAAAACGGTAAATATAAATACAGACAAGAAAACACAATGAAATGAAAGGCAGCCACTGATTTCTGGTGCATGTTTAATAATACTGTTGCCACAATGCAAAATGGAGCCTGGAGCAAAAATTACAGCACTGTTTCAGCTACCAGTTTTTATATTGCGTTCAAAACCTTTCAAAAAACCACAGATACAATACTTTTTTGGTATTTAATTACGCATTACTGTAAGCCTTATGTGTATTGTGTATATTAGGAACGAAGGAAAAAATGAACAACTAGCAACCGCATACTTAAGGTACATTGTTTTCTTTGTATTTTGCGAAACCTTGTGTATATTAGTCGCCTGATTTTTACTAGGCAGAATCAAAATAAACTTTCCAGGATCTATTCAATGAAATCTACAGTGTCTGAGGGTCCATGCTGAAATTTTGAGTCCGGATCAGTCTCAGTGAGCTAGCAAGTACATGCTAAGTGGAATCAGATAGTGCTTGGATAGTGATGTTCAACCCCTTGGCTTCAAAAGCGTTTTTTTTTTTTTTTTTCACAGCGAATTCGCTCTGTTTGAGTGCAAGAACTTTATTTGGCTTTAAGGTACAACAAAATTAACTGCAGAAAATATTTCGAGTAGGAACAAATAGGAATGGGATAAAAAATTAGCCAAGTGCACACCTCTTAACTACATGCAAACTGAACTCAGCGGGTGTTTGGACCCATTAAAGCAAACAAAATAGAAAAAAAACTTCCAAGACTCACTGTTTATTGCCCAAATTATTATTTTTCCACCACCTACAGCAGCAAACAGTGAAATGTAGATGACTAGTGCATGCATTATGGTGAGTTCAGTATGATCTCGGGGGTTTTTTTTGGTCTGAAAATTATTATAGAAAATATCATAGCAAATACCCTGTATAGACTGAAAGAATATACACTATATCCACGTAGTGTTCTCCACTCTTCTGGGAAGATGTTTCACTAGATTTTTGAGTGTGGTTGTAAAGCTTCATGTTCATTCAGCCACCCATACGAGGTGGTATTCAAAGGTTCTGAGACTAGCTTTGTTTGCAAGAAAGTAGTCCCCTTGCCAGAGACGGGAAGTAATGGAGTACAAATACTTAAATACTGTACATTTTTCTGGCATCAGTAATTCAAATTTTTAAACCAGACTCGTTACTTTAGTTTTAATCTATTTGGTGACATGATCGATATTTTTTCAGTCCCTCAACCTATTTCTGTTAATTGCTCAACTTTTTGAATCTAATACTGGTGTATTTTATGGCCATCACACACCACAGACGTAAGCTAGCCTACGAAGCTAAATTTGAGGCAACAAGAATTATAGAATTATATATATAAGGTGGATGAGACAGAGGGAGTCAGTGATGTAAACATGACAGAGAACAGAGACATTCCTGATCACCTGATCATCATCATCTTTTCTCTGCTTGGGTTCTATATGGTGGATGTTTAGCCTGGATACATTCATTAGTGAACAACATTTGAAGATTTTTTAGTTAGAACTTCAAGAGTATTTTAAAACATGAGTATCTGTACTTCTACTTGAGTAAAGGATGTTGAAGCTTGTCATGACATGAGTGGGTGCAAATATGAGATCATGTTTCTGGCAAAAAAACTCCCGTGTGAGGAAAGCTCGGTAAGAGAGTGGGCATGTAATCAGGCTAGCAGACTTGGTAACGCATGTGGTAAGAATTAATCCCGTTGCACACCTCCCTTTAGGACGATATCTTTTGGCACACTGACTTATTGAGGTCAGTGCTCCCCGTGATTGTGCGTGCAAAACTAGTCTCGAAAGTTTTTGATACCACCTCCTATTTCGGCCTTTGTTGAATTTTCAAAAGTTAGAAGCACACACTTGTACACAAGAGCTTCATTGTGCTTAATGGTGTGGAGTGAAAGAACTCAAGGGTCCGGCACAGAGCTCTGACCTCCTCAATCCTACAAAACTCCTTTTGGATGAACTGGAACATTGATTGAACCCAAAAACCTCCTCACCAACATCAGTACCTAATTTAACACCGTTGTGGCTGAATGAATCTCCACAAATCTCCACACAATCTAGAGGAACATCTTCCCAGAAGAGTGGATGTTATTATAACAGCAAATAGGAATGAAATGTGGAATGTTGTGGTAAAAAGTTTAAGAAAGGGTGGATGAATAATCATAATGTTCTGCAACCACACTCCAAATTCTAGTGGAACATCTTCCCAGAAGAGTTGAGGCTTCTATAAGAGCAATGTAGCTGAATTGAGGAGGCCTGGGGTGCAGACATTGTTCCAGTTAATTCCAAAGGTGTTTATTAGGGTTGAGGTCAGAGCTCTATATCAGGAGATCTTCCACTCCTCCCACTCCATGTAAAGCATTTCTTCATGGTGCACAGAGGCATTGCCATGCCGGAATAGGTTTAGGTTTCCTAGTTCAAGTGTAGGGATCAAAGACCCCCTATTATGAACCTTCAACTTGGTTTTTGAGGAAGAACCAAACCTGGCTAGAAAGGATAAGTGTCCCAAAACCTCAAAAATTCATTTCAGTTGGTAGAGCCATATAAAAAAAATCAGATTTGAGCAGTGTAAACTTTGCTGAAATGGTTTGTTTTTGAGAGGAAGATTGGGAACAGTTGAATTTTATGTTAAAGTGCCTCCACAAATCCAAAATCTGTGTGAAATCCACTAAGATAAAAAAAAAAAAAAGGCAGTCTTTGAGCTGTGCACTAATATTTTAGGCAACTGTTTTGTGCACTTTTTTTAGAATGCAGTCAGAAAAGAGGAACATGGCTTTAGATGTGTTTTAGTACTGCGGGGAAAAAAAACCCTTTTTCTCATTTCTCATAAGACCGCAAGCCACGATCTGGTCCTGGAATTCACTCGAGTGTGACGTCAGCGATAAAACTCTGCCTACTAATAAAAGAACAGGCAAAACCTCAGTGTTTATGATCAGAAAATCAGAACCCACACCACATCCTGCCTTCCTCCGCAGTGTTAGCGTTTAGGCGATCGGTGTCGCAGCAAACGGATGGACGCTGTATCGTTCTGGATCATCAGTTGGGTGACCAAGTCCAAACTCAACCCTGCTACCTTCTCCCCATTCACTTCCAGGATCTCATCACCCACTCCCAGAAGTCCAGCATACAGCTTCTGAGTACTGGTGTCTCCCATGGCCTCTACATAAACACCTATAGCAACACACACACACACAAAACATTTCAAAGGAAAGTATACAACAGTTGATATGGTACAAATTCATCCTAATACAGTCCTCTGAGAAGTTCCAGAGAGCTGGTATAGTCCTAAGAAGCAACTGAGGTGGTGTGGAAATCTTATGGCGCTGAGGACGAGAGTTCAATAAAAAGGGTTTTGGTAGAAGGTTGTGGACACCTCACCATAAGATTGGTGTTTCTTGGGCATTCTATTTTATATTGAGTTTCCATTTGATCTTTTGGAAAGATGTTCCACTAGATTTTGGAGATTTGCAGAGATTCATTCAGCCTCAAAGCTCTTAGTAAGTCAGCGTTCCAGTTCATCCCAAAGGTGCTCAAAAGGTTGAGATCAGAACTCTATATCAGGCCACTCAAGATTTTCCACTCTAACCCTTTCTGATTTAACTGTTTTTTAAATTCAATCAGTTCTTTTTATTTAACTGATTTTCTTAGTCTAATTATAGTCTGATTTCTCCTGATTGTTCTCACTTTTCTAAAAACTTTCTTTCGGCTTCTCCCATTAGGGGTCGCCACAGCGGATCATCCGCATGTTTGATTTGGCACATGTTTTTACGCTGGATGCCCTTCCTAATGCAACCCTCCCCATTTATCCGGGCTTGGGACCGGCACTAAGAGTGGCTGGGGTTGTTTCCCTGACCAGAGATCGAACCCGGGCCGCAGTGGTGAGAGCGCTGCATCCTAACCACTAGACCACCAGGGAACCACATTGTTCTCACTTTTCTGATTAGACTCATTTTGTTCCCTGATTAGATGGATGTTCATATATGTTTGGATATATGTAGGTGGAGATTTGTTTGGGAGGTAGTAGCTTAGTGGTTAAGGCATTTTACTTTGTATTCGAAGGGTGTGAGTTCACACCCTCTCCTGAGCCCCTGAGCAAGGCCCTCAACCCAATAGCTGCTCAGTTTTATGACTAAAAGCTCTGGATAAGGCCTTCTGCCAAATGTCATAAATGTAAATAGATTAAAAGGTTTAACAGACTTTAATAAGTTCCCCTTATCCTCTTGATTCACTAATCTGGTACTCCATACATCTGATTTGACTAATTCTCATGATTAAACTATTTCTCCTATAGCAGGACACTCAGGATCTTCCACTCCAAGCCATGTAAACCATATATTCATGGAGCTTGGCTTGCTAATAATGACATTATCATGTTTGAACAGATTTGGAGCTCCTAGTTCAAGTAAAAGGAAAATGTTATGCTACCACATCCAAAAACAGGTTCTTTTGTCCACATAGTGTATGACCAGATAATCAGATAATCAGGCAGCATAAGCTGTTTTTCCCAAGATATTATTTGAGACCTTTAGGTGTTACCTGAGTCTGGTCTTCCTTTCCCACGGGAGATTAGGAAGCCGAAGGGTCTGTCTGGAGGTCGGTTCAGCTCTAACAGTATTGTCCCATCAGGAAACGCCTGAGCGACTCTACCCACTGAACGCATAGAACTGGGGCTGCCTACGTCCTCTACGCTCAGTGCACGCTGCAAACCCCTACACACACGTACACACACAAACACACACACAATTCAATATGTGACCTACATGGATGAGACGTTGTGTTATAAATCACATCTAAAAAAAGAGCACATTGCTGTATCTGGACGATCTGGAATGTGGCCTTTGTGCCTGTCAGGTTTAAAAATAGAATGCAGGAAGCTCGTAACAGAATTAAATCAGGTAGAACTGGGAGACTAAACACGGAGCCTGAATCTGTAACGGAATAACCCACACCTCCTCAGATTTCTGTCTGTTTATTTTCACCCGCCTCCTCTCTCCAGGCTTCTGTCCACCCATCCATCCATTCCTCTTCCTCTTGAGTCTGAGCTGTTTATAGCGTCCACCTCTCTGAATGACTCAGGGAAAGTGATGTAACCCACAGCCCCACTCCTGTAACTCTTTACAGGGATTTTTGTTCTGTCCTCCTTTACTGACCATCACACTTTCACCAATTGTGAGTTCTTTTCTGAAACCTGAAGACAAAAGGCTGTAACACGGACACCCATGTTTGGTGAGAGCAACCTGGCAAAGACCACATCTGCATCACCAGTTTCCGTCTGTTGCACCTTCTGCCAGCCTTGGCAGGTCACGTTCCATCCGTCTTCTCTCCTCAACCGTCTGTCACGGCTCTTCAATATTATAATCACATTCATAGAGAAAAACCTAATCAGTTTGCCATTGCTTTCAAAAACACGGCTTTATTTTATTTTGGAAAAACTGAGGTTGCTAATGAAGATCATAACCTCCTGGAAAGTGGATGGAAACCTGCTTTACCAACATGTAGCACTACTACATGGCTGTAGCAAAACCGAGCTGTTCAGCATCTAAATAAGTGCAGAGCAGCTCGGTTTTGCTACAGTCGGTTTTGCTTGACTAGCAACTTAGCTACTCTATTATGGTGCGACTCCTCGATGTAACGCTAGCGAGCTCATTCCAACAATTCTTCAAATTTCCCTAAAATAAACCTGGGGTTATTAATATTATTCTATTATTATATTTATTACTGAGTTTGAACTGCTTGACTTTTTAGATCACTTTAGCAAAAAAAGATCCTCGTGACAATTCCAGATGTTAGCGACTGCCCTGAACTTAATACGGCTCTTGAACTCACACCACAGCTGATACTTTTAATAAATGTATAAGAAACGCAGGTTTTCTCAACTCAACATGTTGTAATAAGTCTGATTGAGTATCTCTTGTTGTTTCAAATGACCGATCAATGATCACGAATGATAAATAGCCAATCAGCATTGTTCCCTGAAACTAATGACTTCTCAATAACCAATCACAGCTCACCTTGTGGTATCGATGGTGCGTAATATAAAAGCAAGCTATTTTGTCTGTAACCGTTTATTCTATTATTATTTTTATGAAAGCTTTCAGCTTTACACACAAACGTTCTGCTAAAATACTTTAAACTTGCCAAAGATTTTCTTCACTAGTTGGCGATTTCTTTCTTTCTTTCTTTCTTTCTTTCTTTCTTTCTTTCTTTCTTTCTTTCTTTCTTTCTTTCTTTCTTTTCTAAATTCTATCCTCTTTTGTTTCATTCTTCACTTCATTCTTAATTACATTTGTTCTTTCTTTCTTTCTTTCTTTCTTTCTTTCTTTCTTTCTTTCTTTCTTTCTTTCTTTCTTTCTTTCTTATTTGTATTTAATTTATTATTATTTTTTTCTTTCTTTTCTTGCTGTTTTTATTCTGTTTATTTTATGTATTCTTTCTTTCTTTCTTTCTTTCTTTCTTTCTTTCTTTCTTTCTTTCTTTCTTTCTTTCTCTCTTTCTTTCTTTCTTTCTTTCTTTCTTTCTTTCTTTCTTTTTTCTTTCTTTCTGTCATTCTTTTCTAAATTCTATCCTCTTTTGTTTCATTCTTCACTTCATTCTTCATTACATTTGTTCGTTTGTTCGTTCGTTCCTTCGTTCCTTCCTTCTTTTCTTTCTTTCTTTCTTTCTTTCTTTCTTTCTTTCTTTCTTTCTTTCTTTCTTTCTTTCTTTCTTTCTTTCTTTCTTTCTTTCTTTCGATGCAGTTCATCCCAGAGCAGTTTAATAGAATATCGGTGTGGTGACTGGGGAGACCATTTCATGATTGATATCACTCCAGACGTCTGTTTGCTCTCTACATAACGCTCACAGAGTTTGGGCGTACGCTTCGGCTCATCGTCTCGTTGTATGGTAAAATCAAGTTTCAAGTCAAAGCAGCTTTACAGAATTAAACAGTGAAGGTGAACGATGTGTATTTATCCCTGTGTATTTATCCCTGTGTATGTATCCCTGTGGCAAGGAAAAACTCCCTTAGATGTTATGAGGAAGAAACCTTGAGAGGAACCGGACTCAAAAGGGGAACCCATCCTCATTTGGGTGACATCAAGAGTGTGATTATAGTCTTTAAACAATAAAGAACACTGGAGAGTAAAAACATGAGCACTGGAGTATAAGATTATAATTAATGATCTTTCTACAGACTTATACAGTCATTTGTGGTAAAACCAGGAGCTACTGAGCAACTCATAAAATAGCTCAACATTTGTGATCATCACAGATCCAACACCAGCTTCTCCATGCCAGAGCCTTTAAACACTCGAAAAGGTCCAATGTCCAAACTCCAAATGGTGCTGGTACGTCTCTAGATGGTTCGGGATGTTTGTGGGGTTAGCATCTACTTCTGTAAAAGTCCACAATCTTCATAAGGTGGGACGTGACAGTATGGTAAAGTCAGTTCTAATGAGCCGCAGTTCTACTGAGCCGCAGTCCAGACGGAACTGCATAGTGTAATGGTGAAGTATGGATTGGTTGCCATGTTGGTTCAGGATTCCTTTCACTTTCTGGAATAAGTCTCCAACCTTCTCTGCTTCAAAACAACCCTAAAACCTTGGGCTTCCACCTCTATGTTTGACTGTAGGGGTGAAGTTGTCTGCTAACATCTTCTCTCCTGTTCTCCATCTTACACAAGTTTCTTCTAGAGCCAAAAATGTCTCAATGTCTCACATTCATCCGAATTCTTGTGTGTTGCATAGAAATTGCATGCATGTGTCTCAAAATCCACCTTTTGATTGGGACTAAATTATAATTTAACATTTGCTATTTCGATCAAGCAATTTTCTTCTCACATTTTGAAACAATGAATATCCTAAACAGACTATGACGTCACGGGTCTATTTATACACGAGTGTTTAGACTGTAGTTATGGCTGCTCCCTGTGTTTGTGTGTGTGTGTGTGTGTGTGTGTGTGTGTGTGTGTGTGGGAGTGTGTGTGTGTTTCGAGTAGTAGTAGACTATATACTTGGAAGATCTGAGACACAGCCAGGGTGTTAAATTTCACTCCCTGCTCAGTTTATCTGGCAGCCTCAGACACTTCTATATTTAACTCTGTGTGTGTAACACACACACACACACACACACACACACACACACACACACACACACACACACACTGATGCAACCACTCCTGGTGTCTCAGTCAGTCAGATAAAAGTATGCACACACACCAGCTGCTCGGCAGGATACACACACTGCCAACATGCCATGCTTCACACTCACTTCATTCACAACATTGCAGCATTATAAACAGAGCCACTGGCTGATAGCAGGCGGAGCTTTCACACCTTTACTGCATGGACATGGACATGGTCTGAGGAGGACCAGCATGTGTGGAATGCTTTTAACACTCCGGAGTGAGCCAGAGAAATAACGTCATGGGCGTGAACTAGATATGCACTACACTCATCAGACTCTGTGTGTGTGTGTGTGTGTGTGTGTGTGTGTGTGTGTGTGTGTGTGTTCAAGTGTGCACCTGGAGAGGGCGGGGCTACAGAGCAGTTCCCCTGGTGCATATACAGTGGAGCGCTCCAGCTTCTTCTTAGAAGAATGGAGATTCTGGACTGAGGAGGATTTCCTCAGATGAGAGAAGGGAGACCCCTGGTGGCCAAAAACGGAACAGGTATTATTATTATTATTATTATTATTATTATTATTATTATTATTATTATTATTATTATTATTATTATTATTATTATAGTGTATATTTTTTTCACATTGTTTTACATTATCACAAAATGTTTGTTATTAACCATATATAATACAGTGGAATACCTTAAGGAATAATAATAATAATAATAATAATAATAATAATAATAATAATAATGATAATAATAATAATAATAATAATAATAATAATAATAATAATAATAATGATAATAATAGAAATACATTATATTAAATGGTGGCCAAACTTTTGAACAGTTATTATTATTTTTATAATTATCATTATCATTATTATTATTATTATTATTATTATTATTATTATTATTATTATTATTATTACAACAAAGTTTACTTTATAAAACATATTAGATATTAATATGATATACTATTATGTATAATATGAACATAAAAACACTATTACATTATATTACACAAAAAGTTTATTCATCTTCATATTATTATTACTATTATTATTAATAGTATTAGACATTTTAAAAACTATATGATATGATCATAAAATGTTTATTGTATAAATCCTATTATCTAATACAATACAATACACTACCACTGCTGTATATGAACAGAATACATTATATTATATAAATAGTTTTTTATCTTTGTATTATTATTAGCTGTCAATTCATTTAAAGGCCTTTCTCACTCTATTATCCATAAAAAAATAAAATAAAAAAAAATGAATCACAGCCCCCTTGGACTGTTTGCATGTAAATAATGTGTTGAGAAGAGTTGTGTAAAGAGGACAAACCAAACGTAGGTTCTGGAGCGAAGGTGCTTTCTTTAGTGCCTGCGAGGATCCTGGGGTATCTGAGGATTTCGTTCTGGGTTTGAGTGGTGGGCCGAGATGTTCCATGCTGCTGGAGTGACTCTTACCAAGCCGTCCTGCTGAACTCAGACCCACGGCTGAAAAGAAGCGGCGCAGGGCGTGCTGAGCTTTACTCTCCCTTTGCCCAGCTTCTGGGGTCATGGTTCTGAGACAAATCACAAACAATCAGTCTGAATGGTCAGAGGTCTTTTTAAAAAAAAGATATTTCGATTTAGATATCCAAATAAAGCAGTAAAAGCAGAATGAATCTACAACCAGAACTACAATAAATGTTCACCAACATCTCAAATCTATGTAATAAGCATATTTAATAATCGTTGTTTCTCTCTCCCTGTCGTTCTCTTCTTTTGTCTCACCTCATTCGAACCCTGATGCCCTGCCTCTCGATGGAGTTCTCATTAACTGGAGACCACTTCATTTAAAGAGCATCTGAGGGTGATTCCACATGAACATCCTAAATATCCATGACCTTACTGAGCAACTCAAGAACTTCGAGAATGGATTTGAACTATACTTAATATAAACAGCCTGCTACAATGGATAAGATCCACCATTTGCATGAACAGTTCAATGAATAGAAACATCCACAATACTATAGAAAGGAAACTTGGATATATTTTAGGGTAGTTAATATACAGCTTGTAAAGCAGTACAGATTTACTGTGCTCTGGAAATAACTCGTCATGTCGCCATTATTGTGCATTTTTTGTTTTCTCGTTATCACGGGATATTCACAGGAAAATCGTCGCGATAACGAGAAACAAAGTTTGTTGTCAAGATCAGAAGAAAATGGAAGAAAAATATAATAATGCATGGCCTCTTTGGTTGATCCTGCTAACTTTCTTGGTGAACTTTTATCTCCTTCTAATAAATGATAACGCTTGTATAATTCTGCTTTTAACACCAGGGGGCAGTAAAGTTACGATCAGAATCATAATAAGCACTGTGCTCATTCTGACCTCTTTTATTTTGACCTACTTTTCTGCCCAGTATATTTTTTTAATGACTCACTGTAAAGGGTTTGGACTGTCCTCCTTTTCTTGCTTTCCAGTTATAGGTGGTTGAAGATGTCCATTATTCTGAGGGCTTCTGGCAGAGCAGGATGCTACCTCCACGTCCTGAGTCAAACCTGGAGACATGTCCAACGAATAGATTGCAAAAGTACTGATTATATCAAATATCAATAGTATATATGCTGGAAATGAATATAAGCAATATAAAGAGTGTGTGTGTGTGTGTGTGTGTGTGTGTGTGTGTGTGTGTGTGTGTGTGTGTGTGTGTGTGTGTGTGTGTGTGAAAAATAAATAAAGATGGGAGTCAGACAAACTCAATGAGAGAGGGCCCAAAAAATAAAAAAAGATTGTGATGGAGGGAGCAAGAGAAAAGAAAGAGAGAGAAAAAAGAGGTGAACAGAGCTGAATAAATGCCATGCTGAGAGTCCTGCTGTGCTTAGAGCTCAGAGAGATTAGAGGCCAGTGGCTCCACCAATCTGCTGACAACAAAAACCATGCTCTGTCTGGAGCTTGACACACACACACACACACACACACACACACATCCACCACGCTGCCTCCACATTCCGTATGTTCAGCATGACAAACTTCACCTCGGGAGGTCCTTAGACGAAAGTTTTACCACAGTTTACCACATTTTTTGAGATTGTATTTCAGTATTTCAAGGGAAAAATATGCAACACAGACAAACGTCTAGTGCCCAGTCACGGCATGGATTTGGTTCTGCACTAATCTACCCCACAGATAAAGTCATTCATACAGTCTTCTTCATAAATGTCAGCCATCAATCCACTTCAGTAAGGAATGTAATATGCAGAATTTCTACTGTAGCTAAGTACACAATATAACTCAAGATAATCTATTAAACCGAACAAAACGTCACAGCAGATCTCTCGTCCTCAGCACAGTTATATCCTGCTGTTGTAGCTGGTCTTCCTGGAGTCCCACCTTTAATTCAATTCAATTCAATTTTCGATTTAATCTGTATAGCAATTTTAACAATAGCAGAAGTGGAAAGTAAAAATTTGCATGTACTCACGTTACTGTAATTGAGTAGTTTTTTTGTGTACTTCTATTTCTCAAAGTATATTTAAAAAATCAGCAATTTGACTTTTACTTAAGTATGTTTTGTTTGAAGTATTGTATTTAACTACATTTTAAATCCGTTTACTGAGTAAAAATCGCACCCCGGAAACTACTGCCATTGATTGATTGATGGGTGGAGAACAAACGCACTAAACCAGTCCTTTACAAATAGTGTTGCACGCCACCCTGGGGGGGCTCGGGGCGATGCCAGGGGGGCGCGTGTGACCCCGGGGAACATGCTTTTTTTTGCCGCAGGTAGTAGGGTTTTTTGCACTGAACAAGAGCACACAGCACAGAGCAGGAGGTCTGAAGTACAGATAACCAACCCTTAAGAAACACCATGGGAAAATATTTCACAGGGATGAAAAGAAAGGCGGAGAGAGGCGGAGATGAGACAAACGTAAGTCTCTCGAAAGCTAAGACGAGGAAATAAGACGAAGCTTATGTAGTGCTTGGCCTCACTGTGACTACGGTGGGAGACGAGGAAAGACCGGGTGTGTTTTCTGTGTCTAAAAATGTTGGAAGCGGACAGCATGAAGCCAAATAAATAAAGGTGTCACTTAAAGACATAACACCCTGATCACGCCGATATGCCGCTTGAGGTTTTTTAGCGAAAACGTGCCGAATATTGCCAACAAATATCCCACTTTGTGAACGCTACTTCAGTAAACCTGCGAGCTCTGTTAGCATCATAAAAGGTGGCGTACCAAATTGCTCAGTGCAAAAAACCCCACTCCATAGCAGAGGACCTTAATTTATAGACAAATTATACTATTTACAGTCAGTTTTTTAACATTTGATTTATTGTTATTGCATTTTGATTTGTAAAGGTTTGAGATTTATATCTCCTTGTCCATTTTGAACTACACTAGAATAGCAAACACCCCCCCCCCCCCATTGTTAAAAAAAAAAGTACCTCAGAAAATTTTACTCTGAGGAAATTTGAGTAGATTTCAGACCCATAACTTCACTTGTACTTAAGTAAAAATTCATTGAGGTAACAGTAACTTTTACTTGAGTTAAATATTTGATCACTCTTTTCACCTCTGAACAATGGACTAGGTTGAAAAATATAGAAGTTAAATGCCTAGAATGGAAAGTTTATACCTAATGAGTGGGAACTGTGGCTTAGAAAAACCTCCCTGAGATGGCACTAGGAACAAACCTTGAGAGACTCAAAAAGGAACCCATCCTCATCTCATCTGGGTGGCACCAAATGTCCCTTCATTACAGTTCCGTCATTGTTGAGGTGGACTGTTCAGTGATAGGTGCTTAAATGCAAAACTGTTTGTGCAAACTGTGGTCCTGAGCGCATTGTAGCAGACTGTTGACAATTACAGCCCTTATTCATCCTTAAAGTGCTTGAGCCTCTCAGTAACTTTTTAGTTCTTTAGGCTGTTCATGTGAAACCATTTCCAGCTGCACAGAGTGGCCTCCAGATGAAGAGAACACCATCCAGAGAGAGGGTGTGTGGTTAAATCGGAAAAAAGAGAAGTACTTGCACTCAGATCTTACCAGCATCTTAACTATTGTGTAACAATGAAGGAACATTATAATCCACATGCTTCGGAAGTATCAGAGATCTTGCCCGGACTAGCCTGATCCATCCTGACCCTCTTCACCTGGAGACCACTCTGAGTTGAGCTGAGTGCAGCTAAAGATCCATGAGGTTATTGTAAAGGGTTAAACTCCAAAACCATGAAGATGAATTTGGGCTGTAATTTATATAAACAGTTTGCCACAGCATCTTATGGCTACAACTGCCATGATCAGCTGTTTATGTTCTTGATGTACCAGTAATCAGTGCTTCCCTCATTTTCTCCTCTTCGGATCTGCCCGATTCATCCTGACGCCCTAACTCTTCAAATGGAGAAGACCACTCTGTGCAGCTGGAGATGGTTGCACTTGAACAGCCTAAAGATCCATGAAGTTACTGAAGACCGAAGAACTGAAGAACTTTGATGATGGATTTGGGCTGTAATTAATATCCACAGTATGTTCTACATACTGTGTATCCCTACAGTATTAGGGACAAACTTATAGGAACTAATTCAGACGCTAAAATCTTTTATCCATAATCTATTTATTTCCCTGAAGCTACTTTGGGAAAAAACATTGTTAAAATTCCAATTAAACAAGAGTGTACTTGTATACTGCTTTATAATGGACCGACCTGCTTGGTGGGAAGTGTGTTGGCCTGTTGTTATGGGTCCCATCATTGTGTTTTTCGGAGGATCAGGGCTTCTACGACGAAGAACCTCCAAATCTGACTGCTCCCCACCGCCCTGTACAGTGTCATTGTGCATGAGATGATGGTTTTTTGAAGGCATGATTTGCTGGCCATTAGGACTCTCCAGATTGAGAGCAGACTCTTTGGAATGGAGAGGTGGTGGAACAGGCTGAGGGAGCCTAAGGGGAAATGATTGAGCTCCAGGAGCTTCTCCGGTGGAGGCCACTGAAGGCACACGGGCTTTACACTTAGCAAAACCCTCCACCTTAAGCTCTAATGACTCTTTGCAATATGGGTTTGGAGGAAGAGCTATAGATCCATTAGACACAGAAAAATTGGACTTGGAAATGCTTGGCGATCCGCTTGTTCCGAGCCCATTGGGAATCGTTTCTGGACTGCCATCGCGCTTCTGACTTTTTTTCTTCTGCTTCTGTAGAGTTTCTTTATTACTAACCAGACTGCCTGCGGCTCTACAGTGTATGCCGTCGCTCTCCACAATGATTGGGCTCATGGCACCTATGTAAGTCTCTTTAATCTGCTCTATTCGCACCAGGCGGTTAGGCAGTGTGGGTGCAACCCAGCACGGCACCGTCCTTCCCTCAGTTTCTCCATTAGCAGGTGATAATTGCTTCTGAAAATCTCCATTTAGTATTGTTCCACAGGAGTTGCACTGTTGACCCATAATCTCCGATTCATAGTAACTATTAGAACTATTAGCCCCAGGTAAATTCTCCTGACTCCTCCTGCTTTTGTGTTTGTCCTCAAGTCTCTGTCTGTTGATGTACGTTGCCAAACTGGGCTTGGCTCCCAGCAGTCCCTGTGCTCTTTCTCCGCCTCGTCTGCGCTGCCTCTCCAGGTAACGCACTTCGGCATCTTTTTCTGACTCATCTTGAAAACGCACACGCGATGGAGACTGCCCATGTGTGCGACGGCGTCGAGAGCCTCCGGTCGAGTCACTGCTGGATGAGTCACTGAGGTTTCCCGAGCCGACCACCACCCGTTCCGTACCAGCAAGAGGAGGCTGCTGCACTGGTGCTCCGACCCAGGAAAGCAGCTCCCTGCAGAAAAACACTGTCAGACACCGAAACGTGCAAATGTGGTGTTCTATTATTTCAATACTCAGTATGGATCAGTGGTGGACAGTCAAGAAGTGAATGTCATTCGTTACTGTACTCAAGTAGCTTTTTTTTCGTGTATCTGTACTTTACTGAAGTATTTCTATTTGGGGAGACTTTAACTTCACTACATTTCAAAGTCAAATATCTTTGTCAAATGTAATGTTTGTCAAATGTATTCTGAAGTAGTTGAAAAGAAGGTTCATGATCATATTGATAGATATCAGTCTTTTCACATAAACTGAGTTGATTAAGCAAATATTATAGCCATAATAAATCACAGTACATTGGATACTTCAGTACATTTGAAGGCATATAATGTTGTACTTTCACTCGAAGTTTCAAGGAAGCACTTTTACTGTAATATTTTACACAGTGAATCTCTACTTTAACTCAACTACACTGTTTGTGTATGTCGTCCACCACTGGTATGGAATAATATTGGGTTGAGGGAGCAACATTTTTCAGGCTTTTAGACTGCAGATCAACTAAAGGTTGGTGTAAGCTCGCCCGAGTCCAAAGTGGTCCAATAGCAATAGCAATTTACATTTATTAAAATAATAAATATTTATCCATTTATAGTTTTTAAAGATGTTAAACACTGATTACAAGCACTACCTCGTTACATATGATACGGCGATTATACACTTATATTCCCACACCAGCCTCTCTGTTTTTCCACTCCTGACATTAATACAACGGTCTCTGTCCTGAAGACATTGAAACTGGAGACTCCTTTAAATGCTAAATAAAGGTCTCCTCACAAAGGATATACCATTGTATTTTCAGTAGGAATGCACCTGAATAGTAGAAGATTTGATGCTTCGATAGGAGGAGCTTTAATCACCTACCAGTCTCACAGTGAAATGTTTGCACAGGTGTTATGAAACGAGGATCATACCATTTTGGTGATATGTGGGTGCTCAATGAATGAGTTTACGTAGAACTACTGGTTTTCTCCCAATAAGTTAATATACAGCCCATTATTATAATGTTGTAAATAAAAATGTCAAAAGAAAGAAGCTTTTAATAAATATTTTCAACGTGCATCTCCATCACTGCAGACCTCAACATAATTTAGCTGTTATAAATGGACATTTTGGTGACACCCAGATGGTTGGGTTTTCTCTTGAGTCTGGTAAATGTTAAAGGTTTGGTAAAGGTTTATTGTTACTAAATATGTTTTTCTTCTATACCTTTGTGTGATGTTCTGTGCATCATGGCTTTCAAATTTAATGAATTGTTTTACGACTACCTGGTGTCTTCGTCCACGGTGATGTGAATGGAGCTATGACTTTAGATTTGTATAATTACACAGCATTCAGTATATATCAGTGGCAACCTAAATTCTAATATTTCTTCTTCTTCTTTTTCTTTCGGCTGCTCCCATTAGGGGTCGCCACAGCGGATCATCCGTCTCCATACCACCCTGTCCTCTATATCTGCCTCTTTTACACCAACTACCTGCATGTCTTCCCTCACCACATCCATGAACCTCCTCCTTGGCCTTCCTCTTTTCCTCCTACCTGGTGGCTCCATCTTCAGCATTTTTCTACCAATATAATTCATGTCCCTTCTCTGCACATGTCCAAACCATCTCAATCTCGCCTCCCTCACCTTGTCACCACAACATCCTACATGTGCTGTCCCTCTAATAAACTCATTTCTAATCTTGTCCATCCTCGTCACTCCCAACGAAAACCTCAACATCTTCAGCTCTGCTACCTCCAGCTCCACCTCCTGTCTTTTACTCAATGCCACTGTCTCTAATCCATACAACATCGCAGGTCTCACCACAGTCCTATAAACTTTCCCTTTCATTCTTGCAGATACTCTTCTATCACAAATCACTCCTGTCACTCTTCTCCACCCACTCCACCCTGCCTGCACTCTTTTCTTTACTTCCCTAACACACTCTCCATTACTTTGCACTGTTGACCCCAGGTACCTGAACTCCTCCACCTTCTTCACCTCTTCACCCTGCAACCGCATCACTCCACTGCCCTCCCTCTCATTCACACACATGTACTCTGTCTTACTCCTACTGACTTTCATTCCCCTTCTCTCCAGCGCATATCTCCACCTCTCCAGGCTCTTCTCAACCTGCTCTCTACTCTCACCACAAATCACAATATCATCTGCAAACATCATAGTCCAGGGAGACTCCTGTCTGACCTCGTCCGTCAACCTGTCCATCACCACTGCAAACAGGAAAGGGCTCAGGGCCGATCCTTGATGTAGTCCAACCTTCACCCTGAACCAGTCTGTCGTACCTACTGCACACTTTACTGCCGTCACACTGTCCTCATACATGTCCTGCACCACCCTCAAATACTTCTCTGACACACCTGACTTTCTCATACAATACCACAACTCCTCTCTCGGCACCCTGTCGTACGCTTTCTCTAAATCCACAAATACACAATGCAGCTCCTTCTGTCCTTCTCTATACTTCTCCATCAACATCCTCAAAGCAAATAAGGCATCTGTGGTGCTCTTCCTCGGCATGAAACCATACTGTTGCTCACAGATGGTCACCTCTTCTCTCAGCCTGGCTTCCACTACTCTTTCCCATAACTTCATGGTGTGACTGATCAACTTAATTCCCCTGTAGTTACTGCAGGTTTGCACATCTCCCTTATGCTTAAAGATCGGTACCAGCACACTCCTTCTCCATTCCTCAGGCATCCTCTCCCCTTCCAGAATCCTGTTAAACAATCTGGTTAAAAACTCCACTGCCATCTCTCCTAAACATCTCCACGCTTCTACCGGTATGTCATCTGGTCCAACCGACTTTCCATTCTTCATCCTCTTAATCGCTGCTCTCACTTCCTCCTTACTAATCCTATCTACATCCTGCTTCACCAACTCCACATCCTCCAACCTTCTCTCTCTCTGATTTTCCTCATTCATCAGCTGCTCAAAATACTCCCTCCATCTTCTCAACACACTCTCCTCACTAGTCAACACATTTCCCTCTCCATCCTTTATTGCTCTAACTTGCAGTACATCCTTCCCAGCTCGGTCCCTCTGCTTGGCCAATCGGTATAAATCCTTTTCTCCTTCCTTAGTGTCCAACCTCTTATACAGTTCCTCATATGCCTTTTCCTTGGCTTTCGCCACATCCCTTTTAACCTGCTGCCGCATCTCCTTGTACTCCTGCCTACTTTTCTCATCACTCTGTCGATCCCACTTCTGTTTTGCCAATCTCTTTCCCCTAATGCTCTCCTGCACTTCCTCATTCCACCACCACGTCTCCTTGTCTTGCTTTCTATTTCCAGATGTCACACCAAGTACTTTTCTAGCTGCCTCCCTCATCACTCCTGCGGTAGTTTCCCAATCATCCGGCACCTCTTCACCACCACCAAGCCCCTGTCTGACCTCTTCCCTGAACCTTACACTACACTCTTCCTCCTTCAGTTTCCACCATCTTATTCTTCTTTCAAACCTTACTTTCCTCCTCTTCTTCTTCGCCTCCAAAACCATCCTACAGACCACCATTCGATGCTGTCTAGCTACACTGTCCCCCGCCAACACCTTACAGTCTCCAATCTCCTTCAGGTTGCATCTCCTACACAGAAGATAATCCACCTGTGTGCACCTTCCTCCACTCTTATATGTCACCCTATGATCCTCCTTCTTCTTAAAATACGTGTTCACCACTGCCATTTCCATCCTTTTCTACCACCATCTGCCCTTCTACATTCCTCTCCTTAAAACCATACCTACCCATCACCTCCTCATCACCTCTGTTCCTTTCACCTACATGCCCATTAAAGTCTGCCCCAATCACCAATCGTTCTTTCCTAGGTACACCATCTACCACTTCATCTAATTCACTCCAGAATCTTTCCTTCTCCTCCATCTCACAGCCAACTTGTGGAGCATAGGCACTGATGACATTTATCATCATCCCTTCAACTTCCACCTTCACGATCATCACCCTATCAGAAACTCTCTTCACCTCCACTACACTCTTACTGTACTCTTCCTTCAGAATCACCCCTACACCATTTCTCTTCCCATCCACACCATGATAAAACAGTTTAAACCCACCTCCAATGTTCCTGGCCTTACTCCCTTTCCACTTGGTCTCCTGAACACACAACACATCTACCTTTCTCCTCTCCATCATATCAGCTATCTCTCTCCCTTTACCCGTCATAGTACCAACTAAATTCTAATATTTGTTCCATGAAATTGTATTAATTTATTCCCAACAGTTTATTCTCTTCATTTCGTAGCGTTGCTCTTGGCTGCACTGCTTCCAGTATGTGTATGTGGATGTTAGTTTTTTTTGTCCAATCAGATTTCAGCCTCTATGTGCTGCCATGTCAATCTAATCTGCCCAGGGCCTTCACAATCAGTAGTGCTTGCCTTTTTACCACAGTCTTCTTAAGAATTAGCTCTGTTTCTTTAACCAATCAGATTTCAGATTCACCTCACAGTGCTAACTAGCTGGCCCGGAATAGCGTCAGCATTTTCCCGTCCTCTGATTGGTTGGACAGAGGGAGACTGTTACAGTCAAGTTCGACTGGCAAAACACGTGTGTAGCTCTGCACACATTAATACATCTGAGTTAGACTTTTTTATGCCTACGGAGGAAGAGAAATTTATTTGGTCTCGGACATATTTAAAAATACATTTTCCAGAAAGCTAGACATCGTGAGGAGGTCGGCCAACCCCGAAGCTAGCTAGCGTGTCTCAGCCCGGGAAAGGGTTTGTTCACCACATCCAGACCAGTGGTACAAGCGGTACCACTGGATTACAGCCTCTGAGGAGCGGTGCAAATTATGAGTCTGCATCTCTGGTGAGTAGGTTGTATTTTATTTACATTTTTATGTTATTGTCATGTTATTGGACAAATATTGATTTTGAACTGCTCCAGATGTTGTAGGTGCACAGTTGCGGTTGTAGTGTAGAGGTTTGTAGTCTTCACTGGGTTTCTTGCTTTAGTAAAATGGTATTCACCCTCGATATGTGAAATGCCTCTCTCTCTGTAATGCCACGCCTTGTTATATTGTGTTTTTGTATAGTATTGATGTTTCAATAATTGTGACATGATAGTGGTGGTATTAACAGGTGGATTAAGACGGGTAAATCCCCACTGAAGGTCCAGGTAACAAATGCACGGCCTGCCACTGGTATATTAGTACCAATCTGCTGATCTCCCTAACACATAGACAGAGACAGAGGCAGAAAACACAGGCCACAATACAAAGTGGCTAAAGATTTCTAAACCTAAGAAACTGATTCAAGGCCAGATTCCTCTAGAATTCTTTAGTCTGGCTGAGATAATGGCTGCAGCATTCCCTTCATACTTCATATTAATACATCATAATAATGGGCCCTTTGTTGAGTAAAAACGTTTTGAGTCACGATTACTGCAATGTGTGTTCACTACTGTCATTAGCACAGTCCAATAATTTGTATATATATATATATATATATATATATATATATATATATATATATATATATATATATATATATATATATATATATACAGAAAAGACAAAAAGTTTGGACACACATTCTCATTCAAAGAGTTTTCTTTATTTTCATGACTATGAAAATTGTAGAGTCACACTGAAGGCATTAAGGGCTATTTGACCAAGAAGGACAGTGATGGGGTTCTGCACCAGATGATCTGGCCTCCACAGTCACCGGACCTGAACCCAATCGAGATGGTTTGGGGTGAGCTGGACCGCAGAGTGAAGGCAAAAGGGCCAACAAGTGCCAAGCATATCTGGCAGTCGCCAGTCGCCACCGGCTTGCTCATTAGGGACAAACTTACTCATAAAGAACATATTCATTTTTAATCACCGCATTATCTGTGTAAAGCTGCTTTGAGACAATGTTCATTGTTAAAAGCGCTATACAAATAAAAATGAATTGAATTGAATTGAATATCTCGGGGAACTCCTTCAAGACTGTTGGAAGACCATTTCAGGTGACTACCTCTTGAAGCTCATCAAGAGAATGCCAAGAGTGTGCAAAGCAGTAATCAAAGCAGAAGGTGGCTACTTTGAAGAACCTAGAATATGACATTTTTCAGTTGTTTCACACTTTTTTGTTATGTATATAATTCCACGTGTTAATTCATAGTTTTGATGCCTTCAGTGTGAATCTACAATTTCCATAGTCATGAAAATAAAGAAAACTCTTTGAATGAGAAGGTGTGTCCAAACTTTTGGTCTGTACTTTATATATACATATATATATATATATATATATATATATATATATATATATATATATATATATATATATATATATATATATATATATATATACAGTGAGGAAAATAAGTATTTGAACACGCTGCTATTTTGCATGTTCTCCCACTTAGAAATCATGGAGGGGTCTGAAATTGTCATCGTAGGTGCATGTCCACTGTGAGAGACATAATCTACAAAAAAAATAATCCAGAAATCACAATATATGATTTTTAAACTATTTATTTGTATGATACAGCTGCAAATAAGTATTTGAACACCTCGCTATCAGCTAGAATTCTGACCCTCAAAGACCTGTTAGTCTGCCTTTAAAATGTCCACCTCCACTACATTTATTATCCTAAATTAGATGCACCTGTTTAAGGTCGTTAGCTGCATAAAGACACCTGTCCACCCCATACAATCAGTAAGAATCCAACTACTAACATGGCCAAGACCAAAAAGCTGTCCAAAGACACTAGAGACAAAATTGTACACCGCCACAAGGCTGGAAAGGGCTACGGGGAAATTGCCAAGCAGCTTGGTGAAAAAAGGTCCACTGTTGGAGCAATCATTAGAAAATGGAAGAAGCTAAACATGACAGTCAATCTCCCTCGGACTGGGGCTCCATGGAAGATCTCACCTCGTGGGGTCTCAATGATCCTAAGGAAGGTGAGAAATCAGCCCAGAACTACACGGGAGGAGCTGGTCAATGACCTGAAAAGAGCTGGGACCACCGTTTCCAAGGTTACTGTTGGTAATACACTAAGACGTCATGGTTTGAAATCATGCATGGCACGGAAGGTTCCCCTGCTTAAACCAGCACATGTCCAGGCACGTCTTAAGTTTGCCAATGACCATTTGGATGATCCAGAGGAGTCATGGGAGAAGGTCATGTGGTCAGATGAGACCAAAATAGAACTTTTGGGTCATAATTCCAATAAACGTGTTTGGAGGAAGAAGAATGATGAGTACCATCCCAAGAACACCATCCCTACTGTGAAGCATGGGGGTGATAGCATCATGCTTTGGGGGTGTTTTTCTGCACATGGGACAGGGCGACTGCACTGTATTAAGGAGAGGATGACCGGGGCCATGTATTGCGAGATTTTGGGGAACAACCTCCTTCCCTCAGTTAGAGCATTGACGATGGGTCGAGGCTGGGTCTTCCAACATGACAATGACCCGAAGCACACAGCCAGGATAACCAAGGAGTGGCTCTGTAAGAAGCATATCAAGGTTCTGGCGTGGCTGAGCCAGTCTCCAGACCTAAACCCAATAAAGAAATTTTGGAGGGAGCTCAAACTCCGTGTTTCTCAGCGACAGGCCAGAAACCCTACTGATCTAGAGAAGATCTGTGTGGAGGAGTGGGCCAAAATCCCTCCTGCAGTGTGTGCAAACCTGGTGAAAAACTACAGGAAACGTTTGACCTCTGTAATTGCAAACAAAGGCTACTGTACCAAATATTAACATTGACTTTCTCAGGTGTTCAAATACTTATTTGCAGCTGTATCATAAAATAAATAGTTAAAAAATCATATATTGTGTTTTCTGGATTTTTTTTTATAGATTATGTCTCTCACAGTGGACATGCACCTACGATGACAATTTCAGACCCCTCCATGATTTCTAAGTGGGAGAACTTGCAAAAAAGCAGGGTGTTCAAATACTTATTTTCCTCACTGTATATGTCCCCTTCTGTTCTCCGGCCTGCCACGATCTGTTCCTGATACCCTGAAGAACTTCTTATCTCTTGAAAACCACTCTGCTGCTGGGCTCCAACTTGACAGCCTAAAGATACACAATATGGTACTATGGATAGCACTACTTAGAAACCATGAAGATGGCTTTGGATTTCATTATGAACCGATAATGAATGAATATTTAGTGTCACCCATATGAGGATGATGAGCTTCTCATTTGAGTCTGGTTCCTCTCAAGGTTTCTTCCTAATAAAAATCACCTCTACCAATTTAAAATTGAATTGAATGCAGAATCATTGAGCACTGATTGAGCACTAAGGAACTAAATACGCTACTTAAGGATAAGAGATGGGGATCAGAGCCTTGAGTAATTGTTGTATAATTCAAAATGCCTTATGTAACTCAGCGATCATAAACAGAAGTGAGGGTGCATCTCTGAGAAGGATGATGCATTGTCTACTCTGCTTTCATTTACATTTATAACTACCAGGCTCCTGTCTTTTATATCTAATGTATTACCAGCTATACACAAAAATATACTGTGAGACTAATATATGGATTAATATTTGATAAAGAACATATATACTACACAATGGATTTATGCAGAATGTAACAGAAGACAATGGTTCAGGATTGTTTGGACATAACAAGGATAGCCACCTAACCCATAATCCTACTGACCAATAAAAGGTACATGTGGTGCGTGAGTGCCAGTATATGATACGGCAGTGGTATGATGATGGTGGCAGTGGTAGATTGAAAAAGCTGCGCAATAACAAGAAATAGATTAAGGGGCTGAAAACGGTGCGTGGAAAAAATATTGATCATGTCATTAAATAGATTAAAACTAAAGTAACAAGTAAAATCATTACTTCACTATTTATTTATTTTTAAATAGTGAAGTAATGATACCAGAAAAATCTACTTAAGTTCACTAACGAAGAATTTGTACTTCCTTACTTCCCATCTCTGATATAAAACTAAGCAATAGAGGGTTAAGGGCCTTGCTCAAGGGCCCAGAAATGGCAGCTTGGTGGAGGTGGTATTTGAACCCATGACCTCCCGATCAGAAGCCTTATCCCCTGATACAGCACTTCCCAGTTATAATAAAATGTCTGTCAAATGCCATCAGTGCAAATGTAATGTTACCATTGTACCAACAGTATTGACAGAACATGTGGGTGGGGCTAAAGAAAGGACCAATAAGAATTGGTCAAATGTCAATGTAGTCAAATGTAGTGTGTCTGGTAACCTCTGGAAAGTTCTAATTGGACATTTCCTTTGTTTCTCATCATTTGTGACCAAAATGCAGAGGACACAAGCTGAATGGAGGTTAAATCAGATGTTGATAGTCTTAAATTCATTAGTTTACCTGTATTATGAACAGTTCTGGGTGAAGTTAGAGTATTTGCAAGAACAAGCAACGCTCAAAATATCTCCAAATTTGCCTGACAATGAGCCTTTTGTGAGAAGATCCAGAATTCCTGTCACATATTGTTACTATTAACATCAGGCTTGTTTGGGAAATGATGTCACCACATCACATATAATCTCCTACATCACAGCCAGGATGCAGAATGCTGTTAGAACCTACAGTCCTTTACTGTTACCTTCTGCACCTTCTGTACATTAATCACTCTCACCCCTGTACATATGGAACCTATTTACCATATTTCTATTAATTGTAAATAAGTCACTTCTGTACTTCTGGTTAGATGTTTACTGCATTTCATTGGCTCTGTACATGCACTTTGCACAAGGACAATAAAGCAGCGAGTTTAAGTAATTGAGTTAAAAGTAGAGATACACTCTGTAAAATATGACTCCAGTAAAACTTACTTAACTATACCAAGTACTGTAATTTATTATGGCTATAAGGTTCATATTGTTATTTTTGTCACAAGATTCTTGCTTAGTTTATGTGAAAAGACTCTACTGTTACTCTTAACACGTTAATCTATTAATGGAATATTATTAACGAGTTCAGGGAATGATGTTGCTTTCAGGGAAACACTTCCACTCTCTGAAAGCAAACACAGAGAATAAGAGAATAAGGAGCTTCTTTCCACAGGCCATTCGGAGTTTGAACCAGGAAACACCCAGGATCTAAAAACTGGTCCACTCTCTCCATCATCACACTTTTTCTCTGCACAAATTTTTTTTTTCGCACTACGACACTTTAAACTCTGGACTGTCACTTTAGCCCTGGACTCGTACACAGCCCTGCACAGTGCACTTTATACTTTATACCACACCATATCGCACACGGACACTTTAAGGACAATCACATAAACCACAATTTGACTGATTTGATGAGTCAAACACTGATTGATATCCATTAGAATGATCATGAGCCCAGAACCTTCTTCCATCTTTTATTCCTCTCAAAATGTTCTATGTTCATGATAAGTAGATACCACCAAACAAGAAAAGTTCAAAACAGAGCACACGCTCTACCCTGATTGGTGGCTTACTGTGTGTTTGACCAGATTTTATCACTAATAAATAAAAAGGCACGACTGATTTCACAGTGTAGTCGAGTTAAAAGTAAGATATTTGACTTTGAAATGTAGTGAAGTTAAAGTCAAAGTCTTCCCAAATGGAAATACTCCAGTAAAGTACAGATACGAGACAAAGTTGCTCGTACAGTAACGGATTACATTTACATCGTTACCGTCCACCACTGCAATAACTTTAAATCTAATATAATCTTAATAGACTTTTTCCACAATCAGTTTCCACGTTGTACAAAATGCCTGCCATAAATCACAAGCTTTGTATTAAAAGTTCCACTATCGGGCTTGGACCAGAGATGGATAGTTCCTCACTAGAGTCATCAATATGCAATTTGAAGGTGTTTTTTTCCTCTTTGTTCTTGCTTGGGAACTGCTTAATAGAGGTACGAACACCTCTATTGTCATTTTACAAGATGCGGTGCAGTTTCCAATTAGAAAAAAATATAAAGAAATACAATGTGAATGAGTGACTTGTGCTATTAAATACATTTTAACTAAGCGGTCCCCAACCTTTTTTGTGCCACGGACCTGTTTAATGTCAGACAATATTTTTACAGACCGGCCTTTAAGGTGTGGCGGATAAATACAACAAAATAAAATGATACAACCGCCATAAAAAAATGGAATTTTCTAAAATTAATAATAAATGTTAATCCACTGCGTTTTTTTTGTTCATTTTCCTGGCTTGGGGGTTTGAATTTAGAGGTAATGTATTATGTGTTAGCGGCCGGAGCCCCTTTAAGAAGGTAGTGGATGTTGGTAAGACATGTGACCGAGGCATCATGACCTGCATCAAGAGTGAGTCATAGACAGATGTGGCAGAGAGAATCCAGTCATTTTCCAAAATTAAACATTGGTCAGAATCACATAATAAATAAAACAGAAATAATCTAAGTTATATATTCTTTCTGTGCGTCCCGGTAACAATTGACCCACGGACCGGTGCCGGTCAGCGGCCCAGGGGTTTGGGGACCACTGTTCTAACTTAACTGAATTTCGAAAAAGAGAGACCTGTTGCTGCTGGGAAATCCTACACCTCTTCAATAGAGCACATCCCCCTTTACATTAACAACATCCTCCACAGCAAAACACACACACACACACACACACACATACACACACACACACACACACACACACACCTACACACACACACACACACTTTTACACCCCCCTTAGAATTTAGACACCATAAAATCTACAATACTGTTGTGATCTGTGTTATAAACCATGTGAATAACGCCTCCCTGTCTTTCAGCACTTAAGCTTGTCTTGGTCACATCCCCCAACCACTTCAGACCACAATATTTTGCAGAAGGAAGAGAATAAGAGATCATGTACTCACGGCTTGTCCCTCTGGACGGGTACGATGGTGTGGTCGGCTTTCAGAGGGTTCGAGCGGGCCTTCATGCGCGCTCGCTCCAACAGTTTGGCCTGTTTATGACGAGGACTAAACGGCAACTCGGAGCCAGAGACAAAAGGCCTGTTGCTCAATCAGATACACACACAAGCACACACACACACACACACACACACACACACACACACACACACACACACACACACACACACAGAGGCAGATGTCAGCTACTGTGAAGCAGGCACACTCATACAGCACAGGATTAAGTGGAGCAGCCCGTCACTACTAATTAGACTGATGGGACTGAATGCGCATGAGCGTGTGTGTGTGTGCATAAATGAAGTATCTGCCAGTATAAATAGGATTATGATTATAATTATACATATATTACATAAACTTGACATCACGTTTTTGTTTCATGAAGCAAAACAGTGAAACAAGTCGACTCGTAATGAAAACGACGTCTAATTCTCTGATCCGAATGTCAATTTTTTTTCTACTTTTGTGATCGATTGTGCATTTTTTTACTATTTTAAAGTACTAGAACAGAAAGACACTGAGAATAGTATCGGCTTTAGACTGAATCTCCATTGTCAGCACTTTAAACTAACTCTTTGTTGTGTAACTATACTGTAAAGTTGTGTAACTATAAATGTATAAAGGTTTGTAGTGTCATCCTTTAATTAATTGGTATTACAGTATAACTGTTAGCTAGATACATACAGCTATAGACAAATAATCAGTTTTTGTGTACCTTTTATACAGTATATGTGTATGTGCATGTGTATATATATACCTCTGACATGGTTCACTATCTTGAAGAGAAATCCCAGAGTCCCAGTCACTGTCATTCAGCCCACCTGTAAATGTGATCATAACTGAGTAAATATACATCACTTGTCATAAAGGTGGAGTCTTTTGTGGTTTTTCAGACACATGTATTGTTTCTATGTGAATGAGTGAAAGAAAGAGTGTCCAAATGTGATATTTTTTCTCTAACAAAAAAATGTGTGTAAGACAAAGAACAGGAGTTAAGATGTAATCAGATTTCCTCACCCCCACAGTCAAACATTGAGGTGGAAGCGTATTGATTTGGAGTTGTTTTGGAGCAGGGAATTTTGGAAAATTATTCCAGAAAGTTAAAGGTATCCTGACCCAACATTGCTCCCAATCCGTACTTCAACACAATCTGCAGCTATGGCGGTTATTTAGAGAGCAAACAGTCGTCTGGAGTGATATCTATCATGGAATGACCTGCCCAGCCACTGCACCTGAATCCTATTGAACTGCTCTGGGATGAACTGCATCACAAGGGGGGCCAAGGAGGAGGTTCATGGATGTGGTGAGGGAAGACATGCAGGTAGTTGGTGTGAAAGAGGCAGATGTAGAAGACAGGGTGGTATGAAGACCGATGATCCGCTGTGGCGACCCCTAATGGGAGCAGCCGAGAGAAGAAGAAGAAGAAGAAGAAAGTGGAACATCTGGACATTTATATATTTGCTTGGTCAAAGTAAAAGTTGTTGCATAGAAACAAAAGCAACATGTATGTGCCTCTCAAAAAGGATAAAACTGTGTTCAAACTGTTCTCAGACTTTATAATTAATCTGTTTTTGCTATTTCCATGCAGAATAACTAACCACCTCACCACCAGGAAAGAAGAGGGGTGTGTTATTATTAGGTTTTGATGAAGAAGGTTTCAAGAAGGTGTGATAGAAGAGTATCTGTGAGAGTGAAAGGGAAAGTTTATAGGACTGTGGTGAGACCTGTGATGTTGTATGGTTTAGAGACAGTGGCATTGAGTAAAAGACAGGAGGTGGAGCTGGAGGTAGCAGAGCTGAAGATGTTGAGGTTTTCGTTGGGAATGACGACGATGAACAGGATTAGAAATGAGTTTATTAGAGGGACAGCGCATGTAGGACGTTTTGAAGACAAGGTGAGGGAGGTGAGATTGAGATGGTTTGGACATGTGCAGAGGAGGGACATGGGGTATATCAGTAGGAGAATGCTGAGGATGGAGAAACCAGGAAAGAGGAAAAGAGGAAGACCAAGGAGGAGGTTTATGGATGTGGTAAGGGGAAGACATGCAGGTAGTCGGGTTGGAAGAGGCAGATGTAGAGGACAGGGGGGTATGGAGACGACCCTTAATGGGAGAAGCCGAAAGAAGATGAAGAAGGTATTGTAATATTTACACCAATAATAAACCACTCAACAAAATTCTCAATTCTGATTGGACAGATATTCTATTACAGCAGTTTTGATAGTCAAAGCTGTACTGTAAATCAGATGATATGGATTTATTTAAAATCTCTTGTACATTATTATTGATTATTATATTCTTACACATTATTGCTTTTTAAGCAACAACTAAACCTAATAATAAATAAATGAATAAAAGTGCTGTTATCTACAGTTATTCTCAGTTGCTTAGAAGCGTTTCTCGAATCATCCTTAATATTTGCAAACCAGTGCATTCTCCAAACAATTTATAAAAACAGCACCACACATTTCTTCATCTTTAAATTTGAATAAATTATTGTTTTTTTTTTAATTGATTTGTATATTGATTGCAAGATACCAGACTCATTGTATTACTGTTCGTTCGTTTCCTGGTTGTTCATCCATTTTTAGAAATTGTAAGGTCGCCAATTGAAGGTTCACAAGATTCACCTCTGACCTCTTTTAGAGAACTAGTTGATCAGTGGTTGATCTGATGCCATACACTGACTATCATTAGTGACATTCAAGATTCATCTGCACAATTCACCAATTTACAAAGAAAGGATTTTACAGTTCTTCTCAGTTGCTTTGGAGCGTTTCTCGAATCATTTTTAATATTCGCAAGTGCATTTCTCAAAACAGTTTGTAAAAACAGCACAATACATTTGGGATTTCTTGCAAAAGAATATACTTTTCAAAATCCTTAGTTCTCAAAAGTAAGTATTTGTGGCAGTGAACATCTTATTCCCATTAGAATGAAAAATCCCTTTTTTATTGTTCACGAACAAAATCGTCAAAATGTTTGGTCGTGTTGGCAGTATGACGGTGCACAGTTTCAGGATTTCTTGATATGAACTATGGTTTGGATCACAGCGACTGAAAATGCAAAATATTTGTCTTCTTTCTGTTTGGCATCTGTGAATTTCAGCAGCACAAATGTATTTATTTGATTGTATATTTGATTTATATTGATTGTAAGAGACCGGACAGGATTCAGACTTTTACTGTACTTTACAAGTGTTTGTTCATTTTTAGTTCTTCATCTATTTTTTTAGAAATTGTAATTCTGTGTTTTGCTCCGTCTGTATTCACTCTCCAATTTAAGGTTCACGAGATTCACCTTTGACCTGTTTTGGAGAACTAGTTGATTATTGGTTGATCTGATGCTGTTCTGCACAATTCATCAATTCAAGTAACATTTACAAAAAAAAGTTCAAAAGATATTTTAGATGACAGATGATGAACTGGTTGAACCATTTTGCATTCAATGTCTTATGCAATGAACTGATGCCCAGATGTTTTGGGGGTTAAGACCAAGACCAGGTGAGAACCAGTATAATATATTTTAAATCTGATTCCTCTCAAGGTTTCTTCCTCATACTGTCTCAGCGAGTTGAGATGTTTTAATGGTAATGAGATGTTCATTGACACAAATACCTACATTTAGATTAGATAAGATTAGATTAGATTCAACTTTATTGTCATTACATATGTACAAGTACAAGACAACGAAATGCAGTTTAGGTCTAACCAGAAGTGCAATAGCAGCAGTGCAGGATCTACAGTGTTTACATCTTCTTCTTCTTCTTCTTCTTCTTTCGGCTTCTTCCACCACAGCGGATCATCCGTCTCCATACCCCCCTGTCCTCTACATCTGCCTCTTTCACACCAACTACCTGCATGTCGTCCCTCACCACATTCATAAACCTCCTCCTTGGTCTTCCTCTTTTCCTCCTTCCTGGTTGCTCCATCCTCAGCATTCTCCTACTGATATACCCCATGTCCCTCCTCTGCACATGTCCAAACCATCTCAATCTCACCTCCCTCACCTTGTCACCAAAACAGTAGTGTAAATTTATTAATTATAGACAGAAGCTATCTAGGAACAGTGCAATGGAAAACGTTTATGTAAACAGTTACTGTAAACTGTTACTGTTCTGTAAATAATTGAATGATTTTGAGATTTTTGAAGGATTTTGAGAAAAGTACAGGCTTTTTCAAGAAACCCATTGCGTCGTGCTGTTTGTACAAATTGCTTTGAGAAACGCACTTAATTAAGAAGGATTCGAGAAATGCTCTAAAGCAAATGAGAACTGAGAACCTACATAGTAACCTCATGGATCTTTAGGCTCGTCATTTGGCACCATAAACTCTTAAATTTACTCTGTAGGCATTTGATCAATCTGACATATTGGAGCTACGGGGCTAATATAGATAACAAACAATGAAATCCTATTTATAATATTTTACATAAACACAAAAGCCTACTCACTTCAAACATTGCCATGATAATTTTCTTTTAAATACACATTTTCTTTTTTTTATTTTTATCATCATTCAGTCCTCTCTTAAAGAAGGTCTAGTTGTAGTTCGAGAAAAAATTTGACATAAATTCAGTTTGCTAGCATTGTATCTTTTCCTCATGACCTGAAAGAAAACGATTGTCAGATAACGAACATATCTTGCCTAATTGCTTATGTTTTCAGAACCATTCTTTTGGGATGACCTTCAATTTCTGAGATTCTTAATATTATTTCAGTGAAGACAGTCTACCTCTGCTTTGTGTATTCTCCATCTTCTGATCAGGGACTGTAGTTTGTTGCCCCTCGCCGCTCTTCCTTTGGGATATCTGAAGCATCCGTCTGAGGATGGTTCGGTTTATCTCCACTCTTTCTGCTAGTGAGAGAGAGCTTCCACTGCTGCAGATGCTTTCTAGACTCTCGGCACGACATAATTCACTTCCTGTTGCTTCTGCCAGGCCTGAGTCACTCGACCTACAACTCTTAGGATGCCTCTCTGCTTTGTCTGACCTATTAATCTCTCCCTGAATGCTGGGAACTGTCCTCAGAGCCATGTACTTGGGCAAGACCCCATTTGTCGATTTCTCTCTTCCTGAAACCTCATCTCCGTTTGATAACACAGGCTCTTCTCTGGCCATCCTCCAAACGCCCTTGGGTGAAGAACACGGTTTGTTGATGCACAAAGAGATATTATGTTTGCCGATGTTTTGTGGAACGTTCCCCAGAAATACTTTTCCCTGTTCTGTGGATGTAATGATCCCTTTATTTTCAACCCTGTGGTTGGCCAAATCTTCAGCACATGCTTCCATGTCTTCATCACTGCTACTGAATCCCCAGACCCTTGTGTGAGAGCAGGCTGATGTGTAGAACCCAGGTATTGTTCTTCTCCCTGCTTTCTTTTTAGAAGCTTGTTTCGAGATTACCCTGCGCTCTGAGCAAGTCTTCAGCATTGACTGCAGTGCTTCATTTTGCTGCATTGAGCTTAAAGAAGAGGAAATGTCAGATCCGAGTGCACTGGTGGGACTCGATGAAGGTTGAGATTCAGATTCCTGGTCTGATCTGTCCATCGAGTGGGTGTCATTGGCCATAGCATTGCCCTGTTCAGGCACATTCTCCATGGCCCTTTCAGAGAGTCAGGTGAACGTCATGGAACCTATGTAAACAATAGGAAACAAGAGTCAATCAGTAGTCACCAATTTCCAGACAAACAGCTACTATTGTGTAGGAGTAAGCAAAGGGAATTTTTAATTTTTTTTCTGTAAAGGATTTAAGTGGATTTTTTACCTGGAATATACTTAATGTCTACTGTATTGTCAGAATCCATAGGAAGTTCAACTGTAAATGCAAATTTGTGACATGTCATGAAGAGCAAAAGGCCCAGTTATTTGGTGGCAGAGGTGGCAAAAGTACACACATCCATTACTTAAGTAGAAGTACAGTTACTCATGTTTTAAGATACTCGGGTAAAAGTTGAAGTACTGATAATACCTTTTTACTTAAGTGAAAGTAAAGAAGTCTTGGCTCTGACATGTACTTAAGTAAAAAGTAGTTATTACTTCTACCTGTTTAGCTGTTAACTGGACCTCACATCATATTAATATTAGATAGATAGATAGATAGATAGATAGATAGATAGATAGATAGATAGATAGATAGATAGATAGATAGATAGATAGATAGATAGATAGATAGATAGATAGATAGATAGATAGAACTTTATTGTCATAGCATAGTACAGGTACGCAGCAACAAAATGCAGTTTGGCATCAAGTAGTGCAAAAAGTAGCAATCGTGCAAATAGTGCAGATAAACATGTATCATATGTACAGCATGTGATATGTATGTAAGCATATGTACAGTGATTAAATATAAAGGCTATAACAGTGCAGAGATGTGTGGACATCATTAAGAGGCTTTGCTATGTTTCCACACGGACAGCTAATGAGGTGATACCGAAGAAACTGCACCTCTTCAAGTCAAGAAGCTTATATATATATATATATATATATATATATATATATATATATATATATATATATATATATATATATATATAAAATCATAGACATTTTACAGATTTGAATGATGTATTGTTTTTATCTGTACGAAAAATAAAGACAGTAATTTAAGTTTGTTTCGCCATTATGGGGGAAAAACCCACAAAACGTCACCTGGAGGTCTGGGGTGCAGTCAGCATTCACATTCATCCTAAAGGTGTTTCTTAGGGTTGAGGTTGGAGCGCTATAGTCAGAGATCTTTAACATCTTATAACCAATGTATCTTCATGGAGCTTGCTGTGTGAAATGTCATGCTATTACATTTAAAGGCATCCTATATAATTGTGTGCCTCCAAGTTTCTGGAAACAGTTTCGGAAAGAACCACAGATAGCTGAAAAGTTCAGGTGCCTCAGTACTTTTGATGCATATAGCTGGCAGTCCAGACCTGGAAATATGCTGGTGTAATAAGTGAAAAATAAACAATACCCATAAATCTGTGTTCCTTTTTAGCCCTAGTTGCTTCTATCATTAAAGTAGTTCAGAAGAAAACGAAACTCCCACATGCAAATATACACTGGGAAAAGAGGAAGTTTATGCATGGCTGTGTTCTTCTCAAGACTAATTTGATTGAAGTATTCCCTTCCTAATTAGAGCTCCCAGCATTTGCCCTAGCTTATCTCTTCCGGGACCTTTTACAGCATCCCGTGCTGAGATACAGGCACCGTACCCATGGGGGCCAGGTCATCAGAGTAAAATCAGTCTACCATGTTGGAGATATACCGTATTATTCTGTTTGAATAAAGTGAGCAAAGAATCCTGTGTGGACATGTAGCTTTTAAAGCTGATCTCACATAGTGGATGGAATTAAGACCAAAAAAAAAAAAACGCAAGAGGTTTGTGTGGGGGTGCAGATTACTCATGTCGTCCACTCAGATTCAAGTACAAAACTCTAAGTATCCTGGAATCCATATCTCTGTAACTAATGAAGCAAATTAACGTGTTTCTTTTTTTCCCCCTCGTCCTTCTGCAAATGTCTTTTTCTTAGATTTTGGCGTTCTGGTTAAAGGAGGGAATCTTATGAAAAGAAATGTGTTGAGAATGTTGACCATTTGTTACATCGGATGGTGTATATGATGTGCATTCATTATATTTTACTTAAAGTCAAATAATAGGTCAAACAATATTTGTTTAATTTGTGATAAACCTTTTTAAACACTAAGAGATATGATAAGCTTTTATGTGTAATGAAATTCCCCAAACGATTCAGCTTAATTGAAAGCAGTAACCAATTATATACTAATAAGCCATGACTGGGATCTGTGTTTATGCTCCATAATGTGATGAATAGTGCAAACATTCAAACAGCATCTTACCTCCTTCTCTAGATAGTCTCTAGAAGTCCATTTTATCCTGACCTCCATCTGAAAGTCAGCCGACAAACATGCCACATATTCACATTTCAACAGCGCTGAAAAGTCAGTGCGGGTCCATTTTCTGTTTTTTTAATTTCTTTCATAAGTAGCTCTTTCCTTCTTGCTCTTTCTGTTTTTCTTGTTCCGCCCAATTCCAGCTGTTCACAAGTAGAACGCATGAAGAAAGTGAGTTTTCTCCGAAAACTCCCACTCCTTAAGAACATGACCTTATCCTCATGACTGTTCTCCTTTACAAACCTTGTCTACTTCCCTCCTCCATGAGCAATGCTGTGTGGGACTGAGTCTGACTGCTGAAGGTCCACACATGTGTTAGGATTCCTGTGTTGCTCAGGAGACAGGCATGACCAGCACTGGAAAGGAATAGGCTGGACAGTGGGTTTAATGGGAACAAAGCTAAAAAGCTATTGGTGAAGCAGCCACTGAGGTCAACCCCTCAAAGGAGGAGCGTAATTCAACCCGTCTGAAAAAAAAAAAAAGAGAGAGAGGACGGAATCTTAAGCAGCGAGTGAAGAGGAAGTGCAGGAATCTCCAGGCACATACTCCTTCAGCCAAAGAATTTCCTTTGTTGATTATGATTTCAAACTGGACTGCTTCGGCGCTCACAATCTGCTCTAATGATTTATAGCCACATCTCAATGGATTGTCTGTAAAATCATCTCAGAGTTACAAAAAGAAATCCAAGAACCTGTTCAAACCCTTCTAATGATTTAAGTCAGTGCTAATTCTTGGTAGAAACTATACAGATCCTTCAGCCCAGGCCTAAAGTGAAGCAACACCAAATGGCTGGGTTTCGAACTTCACATGCAGTCAGTGCCAAGGATGCAAAATCTGAGACACCCTCGGCTGAAACCTGAGGCTCTACCGAGAGGCCTCACGCAAAAATCACATTTGTTCTCTCCGCTTGGTTTTGAAACAGACTCAACATTCCACCAACTTTGCTCCACTTAATGTGTCAAATGCCTATTTGGAACAAGAACCAGTTGTGTTCATTCTTCTGTGAAACGGTCATGTGAACAAGCGTAGACTGGACTTTTAGTTTTTTTTGTAATGTAAAAGTGATCTGAAGTCTTCAAAAAACCTTCTTCCAGACATAAGAGTGCTTTTATTGTAGCAAACAGAAGAATAATTCTGTCATGTTGACAAAAAAGACTTTAATGTCTTTAATGTTTTATGAAACATAAAACAACGTCGGCATAAAAGTTCATGTGCTGCATCGCTTTAAAAAGTGTGCATTGGTAAAAAATTATTAGTAGATGCGCTACACTTGAATTTTTAAAAAAGTGATCACTACTTTGTGACCAAAATTTCCGATTTCCGATTTCTCCTCGTTAAACTGTTTCTCGAGCGCGGTTTCTCAGCACTGCTGCTGTTACGTGAATGACGCATCACAACACTGCGGAGACCGAGGCGTGTCCTGAGAGTCACGTAGAATACAGATTAATATGGCAGAGGTAGAGCTGTGTCTATCTGGAGACTGAACAGCAAAAAAAAAGATTGCCTGGTTTCATTTAATCTTTTTTCTTTCTTCTTTGTTGCGTTACAAAGGAGTGTATGTGAAAGAGCCATGTGTTAGAAGTCAGAAGGCACTAAAGTAAATTGATGATTCGCTGGTTGTCTGAACCAAAGGAATAAAAATAAACTATGTACCCAATTGAATTGCAGAGCCTTGCATTCTTTTTTCTATTGCATTGTGTTGCATAGAATTGCATTGTGTTGAATCAAATTAAAATCGGATCGCACTGCATCGTAATAGCCGGGAATTGTTGACATATATGGGTGGGGGGTGGGGGGGTGACAGAGAAAGAGAGAGAGAGAGAGAGGAGAGAGAGAGAGAGAGAGAACGAGCAGGAGAGTAGGGGGGGGGGAAAGAGAGAGAAAGTGAGAGAGAGAGAGAGGGAGACAGAGTGGAGAAAGAGAGTGAGGGAGGAGAGAGAGAGAGCAGGAGAGAGGGGGGGGATAGAGAGAGAGAGAGAGAGAGGGGGGAGAGAGAGAGAGAGAGAGAGAGAGCAGGAGAGAGATATGGGGGGGATAGAGAGAGAGAGAGGGAGAGAGAGAGAGAGAGAGAGAGAGAGAGAGAGAGAGAGAGAGAGGAGAGAGAGAGAGAGAGAGAGAGAGAGAGAGAGAGAGAGAGAGAGAGAGAGAGAGAGAGAGAGAGAGCAGGAGAGAGATATGGGGGGGATAGAGAGAGAGAGAGGGAGAGAGAGAGAGAGAGAGAGAGAGAGAGAGAGAGAGAGAGCAGGAGAGAGATATGGGGGGGGATAGAGAGAGAGAGAGGGAGAGAGAGAGAGAGAGAGAGAGAGAGAGAGAGAGAGAGAGAGAGAGAGCAGGAGAGAGATATGGGGGGGATAGAGAGAGAGAGAGAGGGAGAGAGAGAGAGAGAGAGAGAGAGAGAGAGAGAGAGAGAGAGAGAGAGAGAGAGAGAGAGAGAACTTTATCCACTTCATGCTTCTTCTGTGTGAAAAATCAAAAACGGAAAGCTAAAATTCAATCCGTCAACCAATGGCTTGATGTGGGTCCATAAACTACTTCAATCAGGAGCTCATTGTTTTGAAACGAAGTCAGATGATATCTGTCAGCACTAACATGAATTTCTGCTGAGAACTTGAAGACTGAAAACTCGCTTCTGTAGAAATAATGGCACCCCGTAAAGCACCTTAAATGCTTCTGGGATTTATTTTCTTAGAGTGTATACACATTAAATAAGTTCCTTATGGGTTTGTTTGAATAGTTAGAGGTTTTTTTTTTTAGAAGTTCTTCGTGAAGTCCTAATAAAAGGGAAAGTTTTAGTGTCAGAAATATTAGTTTAACAAATTAAAACCACTTTAAGGGTTTTAGATTGAACTTTTTTTTTTACACTGGTCTGCAGTGGACATTAAGACCTGCTATTGTAAAATATAGCTACATTATCCACCCCAGAACCCACCTGTTGGGGGAGTGCAAATTTTTGCTCCCGTTTGTACTTGCAAATATTGCACATAATGTTTTAACCTAATATGCAGCTTTGTATGTGCACTACATATGTCCCAGCTCTGTAAGCGTTATTTAGAGAGTCTGGAGTGATATCTATCGTTGAATGGCCTGCCCAGTCAGCGCACCCAAATCCTGTTGAACTTCTCTGGGATGAACTGGATCACTTGCAAGAGAACATCTTTGGAAAGTTTAACAAGAGGCACGGCAACGTATTTCAGCTGAATGTTTGGAGAAACGAACTGTCCAGATGCTGAGAGGGTGTACAGCTGTTCTTCATGCTAATGGAGGATTTTTCACTCAAAATAAAGTCGAACATCTGGACATTTATATATTTGTTTGGTCAAAGTTATTCTTCAAACCGTTACATGCCCTAGCTTGTTGCATAGAATCTAAAGTAAGATGCATGGGTCTCTAAAAAAAAAAAAAAAAAAAAAAAAAAAGAAAAAAACTAGAGCTTGGCATTAGTCATGTGGATTACAAGACAAATAATGAATCATCTTGAAGAAACCAGACTTTTGACTGCTCAGCTTTATGCTTGTGCTGGATTCGGTCTCATGTTTAGGTTTCTCTGGCTCCGCTAAATGAATAAACTCCAGCCTTCTGCCATTTTTTTTTTACTAGGGGTAGACATCACATCTATTTTAGGAACAATGAATAATCAGAACGAAAGTAAACGTGTTCCTTTGTCTCGTCTTTGCATTTTTTTATTATTGCATTGTATTTATCAGCTAATGGAACGCTTTCTCAGACAAGATCTTTTCCACAAATTGCCATATGAATCTTCATACACAGGCTTCACAGGACAATTCATCTGAATCGATTGTGTAAACAGCAAGTATAAAATCTGTAAAATTTAGACTGTATAGTCTGCATGAATTAAGTACTGAGTGGAATTTTATTTTCATATATGAAGGCTGAAGCATTGATTTGTGTTGAAAAACACAGTTTTCCAAGTTTAGAAGATTAAAGCACTAAGCTACAATGCAAATCTGTGTTTATGCTTATTCCCTTATTCGACTTGTGTTTTTATTTCGCAATGCTGCGTCCTAACTGAAGAACCGGATCCAGTTTGAGGTGGATATTTAAAAAAAAAAAAACTATTTGGATGAGTTACTCTTTCACTTTTTCTCAGTGTTATAGCGCACAACATAAGACGCCCTTGCAGAACAGCGAACATGTTGTTGTTTTCTAATGTTGGATGGGCGAGTGGAAAAATTCAGCTGAATATTTTAAACTTTTTTTTGTCCATGTCCATGCACGTGCCCTGAATAATAACACGGTTTATTTTATTTCGATCCGAGTGATGACACAGAAAAGGAGGAGACACGGCCCAAATTTGTCCATTATAGTTTTTAATATTGTAATAATAAACATATTGAGATATAAAGTTATTAAACACACAGCTGATTTTTGATGTGATTTTATTTTGTTGTCAGTAATGTGAAGCAGGCCAGCCTAAAAAATAGATTAGAGGTAAAACAGCACCACCTAGAGGAATAAAGCACTTACGGCAAAAGAATCGCCATATACAGGTTAAACAACATATTCTACATGGACAAAAGTTTGTGGACACCTGAGTAAGACAGACTATAAAAAACATCCTATTCTACATCGAGTCCTCATTTGCTGGTTACAATAACCTCCACTCTTCTGGGAAGATTTTGCTTGAATAATAACACACTGCTCTGAATGCATCTATCAGAAGTAAAGGTAAAAATAAATAAATAAATAAATAAATAAATAAATAAATAAATAAATAAATAAATAAATAAATAAATAAATAAATGTTTGGTTAAACAGTCAGTCCTTGGACTTTTTTAAATTTAATCTAGGAACATGTTCATGCTCTCTCAGAACAGAGACTAGTTTGCGGTCAGAAATAAGAAAAACGAAACACAATTTGACGCTCGGATTGTAGCAGTGGAGGCTGGATACTGATCGACAACTATCCATTGTTAAATCCAAAACCATCAACACAATTATTGAATTAGAAATGAATCTAAATTAGACGCATTAGACGACATGCTTTTTACGACAGTCCGGCATAAAGGAATAAGACGGGGAGAAAAATAAACCAAGAAAAAAGAAGGCTGATAATAAAGAGTATATACAAGGAAAAAAGTGTATATACAAGGATGTTCTGATCAGTTCGGACCATGACAAGGAGCTCTGGAGATCAACAACACTTGGTTTTGATCTTCTCCATACTCGGATCGATTTACTGAGCGATTCAGAGGGATTTGAATCTGTAAACGGATTCGGATTTCTCATCTCTAGAGGCGAGTGGTGAAAAACTATTCTGTGCTGCTGGATCATCGCTTTCATTAGGACTGTTATAGACTGATTATTGTTCATTAGCTGCATGCAGATGTGACGGTCTTGCCCGGGCAGTCCTTTCTGCTGACCTGCACGATGGGGAACAGGAAATAAGGGAACCCGCATGGAGAATTAAAAGAAAACTTCCACCGCATAGTCTCATTATCTCTGCTTTTTTTATTTAAAACAATTCTTTCTTTTTTTTAAATCTTTTTGAATCAATGAAATCTTTATGCGTTGTGATCGTATAGTGTATAAAATGTTGCAATTTGACAGCTTCAAATAGACATTTTCGATGAATTGATCACAAATCAGTGAAAAACTTAATTCAATTCAATTCAATTGGATTGGAGGGTAAACAGCCCCACCTAGCGGCGAACACCGTTCAATTTGAACAATTAGTTCAAACACAATAATACAACACATCTTACAAACATACCTGCACGATGGGGAACAGGAAATAAGGGAACCCGCATGGAGAATTAAAAGAAAACTTCTACATAAAACAAAGACAATGCACAATCTATTATGATTAGGCCTCGTAACACAAACTAAAAATAACTCAATATAAAACACCACATTCAACGCCAAACACATAACAGTTCCACAATTAGTTAATTGCAGAATAAAGCAGTTAGTTATGTGTTTGTAATCAATTTAACATTTAATTATCCAGCTGCTGAAAACGTGTGACTTACCCACAGCATAGTTTTATTATCTCTGTTGTGGGCGGTCCCTATTTCACGTGCTAAATGCCATCACACAGCAGACAGATGGCGCTGTCCCCATTTAATGCATTCATTTAACTATTTTACACACCGTTACACTGACACCCAAATCAAAAGTATAGAAATCATGCTGGTATTTTCTGTGTGCATTTTCCCTTTGGCTAAAATCATAAATTCAAACTTTGATTTCGGTGAGCAAAACGTACATTTGAAAAAACTAATTAAAAAAATAAAGTACTCAAAAAAAAAAAAAAAAAAAGACCCCAAACACGGCAAACGCACCATTGACGCAAACAGGGTACATGCAGTCAGAAGCAAAACAATCAGTTCTCGAAATTTCATTGGACCGTCAGATTCTGACGCGCAGCCAATCAGAGCGCAGGTAGAGGGGACGTAAGGAAAAAAGAGGGCGTGGTTTGTATTTAAGGCGTTGCCTAGCAGCGTTCGTGTAAACAAAACAATTTCAAGGCACCGAGCGTCAAGCTGAGTGGTATTTAGTTTAGCAAATTTAGTAGTAGTAGTTTAGCAATTTTTTTAAAACGTGTAGATTTTGTTGAATATTCCGTGAAGGAGCTTTCATAATGCCTTTGTGAGTATTTCTTTCACTTTTTTTTTTACCATATTAAAGATGATCGCTAGTTGAAGTAGATTGATAGTTGAACTAGCTTAGCTTAGCTGTTCGGCGCGATAAAGGTTTTTCTTTTACATCTTTCAAATCTTTATTTAATTAATTTGAGTTAAGGATATTATAATTTATATTTAAAAAATCTCTAGAAATCTGCAAATATTAACAATACAATTATGAATATTATAATATACATGTTTTTTCTTTTACTGCCAGTGTAAATGTAATTTTAAATGTGTTGAATTATTTAGAAAGTCTTCCAGACTGGACCGCAGCTTCTTATACAATCTTCTGCAAAATGCCTTTAAGCTTGTTCAGGAAACAATTGTTTAATTGTTTAATACCTTTTTCATATTTACAGTCTGATTACAAATATGACACAACCGACCAAAGCCAACCCGAAGCATTATGGGATCACGTCCCCCATCAGCCTGAATCTTCCTGAAGAGTCGGAACTGGAGCAGGCGCAGAAACTGGTGCAGGCGCTGAAGCCTTTCGGAGTGTTTGAGGAGGAGCTGGAGCTGCACCGGAGGTGACTGTTCCTGTCATTCAGTCTGTAAACTTGGCTTGTTCTAACTAGGAGGTCCTCAAATGATTCAAAAAGATCTGTGATGATTTCTTAGTGTGCTTGTAGTTTCACGTGTCTGTCGTCTGGTTCTTTTCATTTTTCTAGTTGATTCAGCATATGTATGATTTTGTTCATCTGCTAGCTGTGAAAATCTTAGAGTTATATTTTTTAGCATGTGTGTGTGTGTGTGTGTGTATATATATGTTTGTATAAAATGTATATACATTTGCAAACACTTTGTGTTTTTGTTTGCACAGATTCTTAGTTTTGGCAAAACTGAACACACTTGTCAAAGAGTGGATCCAGGAGATCAGCAGATCCAAGGTATGGTGTAAGCTAGTGAAACGATATGAGGATGTAAATCTATTTCTATTCTAAGAGAGCAATGTGTATCTTAGCTACCAAATAAAAGGCACACACACCGTACTTTCTTGGTTTATATTTATGGAAAGCAGTAACATTATTGTCTTGTCTTTTTCTGGACAGAATATACCCACGTCACTGATAGACAACATTGGTGGAAAAATATGTACGTTCGGATCCTATAGGTTAGGAGTCCACACAAAAGGTGAGTTTGTGAACGTTATTACGCGCTAGTAGTCACGGTTTTGTCTTTCATGTACTTGTATTACTTAATAAAGCCAGTGTGGATTGTTGATTGCACTTTGTCATATCTTTCTGCCCGTAGGTGCCGATATTGACGCTCTCTGTGTCGCCCCTTGCCACGTCAATAGGACCGACTTCTTCACTTCTTTTTACGAGAAGTTAAAAGAGCAAGAGGAGGTCAAGGATTTAAGGGTATGCTCTGAAAATATATATATAAAATAGCCTAGTGCTGATATACAGCTATGATGGATACTTTGGTATGATGGGATTTTATCACTTAAAAGTAAAATAAAAACAATAATAAAAAAAAGAAAGTTCTTTTTTTGTTTCCTCATCGTGTTTTTTGTTGTTGTTGTTGTTTTTGTCCATTTATTTAGAAAATGTTACAAAAAAATACTGAACTGTTACTGTAGAAAGAACACATTTTTAATATCAATGCTTCAATTATTGATTATTTATCAAAATTTTTTTGACCAATCAATAAAAAGGACAAAAAGCAGTGGCTTGGTATGAATATTGTAGAGTTCGATTAGACAAGAGAAATTATATTGAGCGTAACATCACGACGGTTAAAAAAAAACAATAAGCAAAATTGTTTCTTTGGGAACAAAAACAAAAAAAAAATAGATACTTTAGGAACTATTTCCACTGATGGTGCAAAAAAAACAAAGGTTGTATTTATAAGGTGTGTTCGACGGTATCATTTCTGGTATATACGACTGTTTTGTAAAAACACTATCGCACATGCAGCAGTGCTGTACCTGTGATAAAGTCTTATTACCTCGGGTGAACTCTCATGACCTGAGATCATATCCACTCTGCATGAGATCTACCTTTGAACCGCTTTGATCTTTTTTTTGTGTTATCCTTTAGGCTGTCGTGGAGGCGTTCGTCCCTGCGATTAAACTCTGCTTTGATGGCATTGAGGTATTTCGGTTTAATGAATCCTAAGGATACTCAGACAGTAAGACCATCGGTCATCTAACCTTGTTTGTTTGTAATACTTGTGATAGATCGATATCCTGTTTGCTCGATTAGCGCTGCAGATCATCCCTGAGAACCTCGACCTGCAGAAAGATATTTTGCTGAGGAATATGGATATCCAATGTATAAGGAGTCTGAACGGTAGGTGTTTTTTTTTTCTTTGTGTATGTTTTTATGCAATGATCGATTAACCAACGAATGCTCTTCGTGTTCATATTTGTGTTCAGGCTGCAGGGTGACCGACGAGATTCTCCACCTGGTGCCCAACATCAAGAATTTCAGACTCGTTCTTAGCGCCATCAAACTGTGGGCTAAACGTGAGTCAGGTCTTTTTTTTATTACATTGTTATGAAATTTAAATGATTTGTGCTCAAAGTGTGTGCCACAAGGCTACTAGTACCATCAGGCACTGATGTAGGTGAGGTGAGGAGGTCTGGGTTGTAAGTCAGCATTCTGATTTATCCCAAAGGTCTTCAGTAGGGACGAGGTCAAAGCTCAAGACATCCTATAAGATTGTGGGTTCGATCCAAGCTGCCACTCTTGGGCCCCTCAGCAAGGCCCTTAAACCCCTGTGCTCCAGGGGCGCCATATCATTGCCGCCCCTGCGCTCTGACCCCAGCTTCTAAGCAAGCTGGGATATGCAAAGAACAAACTTCACTGTGTTGAAATGTATATGTGACGAATAAAGGCTTTTCTATTCTATATTGCTGGAAAAGACCCGTGTCCCAATACGTTTGTCTGAATAACACAGCATTTATGTCCAGATGCTGATATTCCTGTCTAAACAGTTGCATTTTTCTAATTTTCTAATTCCCAAAGCTTTATTCCAGGATTTAATGTTTAAACTTATTATATCAACAGTCCTTCAAGGCTTTTCTGTGATACACAGTACATACAACAGTAGTTTTCGCCAGATTAAAAATGAAAGTGCATTTTCTAAAATAGATCAATAGAATAGATATTCTCAATATACAGTGGTACCTCGACATACGAGTGCCCTTACATACGAGTTTTTTGAGATACGAGCGGTCACTCGGTCGATTTTTTTGTTTTGATACATGAGCAAAAACTTGAGGTACGAGCTCGAGACGCCGCTGCTAGATGTCGAATCGAAGCCAGAAAGCGAAGATTGTGACAAAAATTAAGATAAGCAAAAAAGTGAAATTGTAAAGTTTAGGGTGTGCAGGAGTTATAGTAAAAAAAAAAACGAGTTTTCCCTCCGCCTCCGCTTATCGCCTCTACCCAATCACAAAAATCCAAATTTTTCTTCTGCTTATGAAGGACACTTCTCATTTTTGTGTATATGCATGTACACGTTACTGTTCTAGGAATATAGTTGTGGCGTAACCGAGTACTGCAAAATCTCGTTGTTTCGATGTATCGCTTGTAGCTCGTAGTTTTTTGGTAAAAACTACATTAGTACGGTAGATTTTTGGCCTTTAGTATAAATCTTAAGTGTTCTATATTTAGCACTCTGCATCTTCCCTTTACTCCGTAGGCTGCCCTTTGGGTCAGCATTTGCAATTTTGTAATAATGGCTCACCTTAAGGCAAATGCAAACTACAAGAGTTTCTAAATCTCAGGATCGCTGGCGAACTCACATTAAAAGACCAGTCAGACGCACTACTCTCTTCCCCTCTTCCCCCCTGCCTTTACATCAAAGCTGTCTGTCATGTGACTGTCATTATTTTGTATGGATGTCTAAACTTGAGTGCCAACAGGAATCATGTAGTCCCTGAGAACAGAAATTCTTTCAACATTGCAGGGATCAGTATAAAATTACTGAATGGTCACCATGGTGGTATTCCACGATAACATGGAACAATCTATTCGACTGTCTGCTTTTCATTTTATCCACTGTATTCAACATGTACATTTCCATTCCAGGTCGCAACATATATTCAAACGTCCTGGGTTTCTTGGGCGGCGTGTCGTGGGCGATGCTGGTGGCGAGGACGTGTCAGCTTTATCCCAATGCTGCGGCTTCGACTCTTGTGCATAAGTTCTTCCTGGTGTTTTCGATGTGGTGCGTCCTTTTCTTGTAAACATTCTGAAACGGTCTCGAAAAAAGCATTTATACATTTCGCATTTCGTATTTAAAAATATATATAAATATATAATAAACCATTTTTTTTTTTCTTTTTGGATGTATGTCTTTGTGAGAAAGTGTTGTATTTTTATTAGAATTAAAGAGATGCGTAATATTAAAAGATGTAATCGTTGTTTCCGAGAGACTGATGATATTTTAATTGTATATATCCAAAAATGTAGATTCTCAGAGAGAATTATTTGTTAAATTGAGACTCTGGGTTCAGTATCAAATTTTGTACTTCCATCTCAATGTCCCCACCCCCAATCTCTCTCTTTTTTATATGTTGTGTTTAATCTAGGAAGTGGCCTGTTCCAGTCTTTTTAAAACAACCAGTGGACTGCAACCTCAACCTACCAGTGTGGGACCCAAGGGTATGGCTTTTCTTTTGAAAGTTCAGTGTAAAAAAAAAAAAAGTGTATCCTTCCGTCTCCAACTATAGGAAAGATCACCAGTAAATGTCATTTTTAATTCTCGCAGGTGACCCCAAGTGACCGGAACCACCTCATGCCCATTATCACACCATCTTATCCTCAGCAAAACTCCACCTACAACGTGTCCGTGTCCACCCGCAACGTCATGGTCGAAGAGTTCAAACAGGGTCAGTCACACTTCTCTTTGGATTTCGGTTTTATCATTGGATTAAACAGTTATTGCACATGGAACAGCTGCTTTTTTTTTATTAGTACAGAATTATGCAACATAAACCTTTTCATTGAAGGAAGATATATATTTTTTTTTACTTCAGCCAGGTTTTTATTCATAGAAGATCACTAGTTTTACCTGTTGGACCATAGTTTCTTGTAGACCAGGAGACTACTGTTCTTGAGCTGGACATAATGAACCCAGCTGATTGTTCATAGGCTTCACTGAACGATCTTTCTTCTACCCAGCGTTTAGCTAATGAGAAAAAAATAAGTGTGTTTATTAAGATGTAGGGATGCAATATGTAATTATTTTCTTCCACAATGTTTATAATGAAGTCCTTTTATATAACAGAGGCTTCACTTAACGTTATTTCTTATTAAAAGGCTCCTGCAGGGCAAAATAAACACAGTATTTTATCAACCTTTAAAATTCTGAAGAGTAGTTGGTTTGTCTCTCTGGTTCTTGTCTCCAGGTCTGGTCATCATGGATGAAATAGTGCAGAACAAAGAAGACTGGTCGAAATTATTTGAAGCACCAAACTTCTTTCAGAAATACAAGTATGTATTTAGGTGTCTATCCTGTTGAACGCACATGACACGGTTCCACTATTGAAATAAAGGTTTCTTTTTTCAATATAGCACACACACACACACACACACACACACACACACACACACACACACACACACACACACACACACACACACACACCACCCCCTTTACACACCTCCCACTCACATCGTCTTTTGTGTGTATTTCTGTAGTTCATGCTAACAGGTTTCAACAGTACTGGTCTGTTCTAACACTAGATCATTTTGTTCCATTGAATGATTGTAAACAAGCATTTATTTTTCATATGACTGTATATACGGCCTCAGGTAGGTATTTAAGAAGCAAATTTTTTGTACATTTTTATGCCGTTTCCTGTCTTAAAACTTGTCTGCAATAAAAAAACTTTAGTCGGTTTCACGCTTGTTTTTATTCCCTGGATAATGAAACTGAGTTTTGGTATGTTTGAACTGGGAATGTTGGTTTGGAGTCGAGAAGCGGTCCATTCAACCGAGGTGTTGAAGACGAGGTCGAGCGACACCTTCGGCGTTTGATGCTACTTCCTGTTTCTTCTCTCACGCACGATGCTGGGGAGAAGGTTTTTGTTTGTTATTGATATAAAAAACCCATTTTTTTAGGGTTGAAGCACTGCAGTCACTGCAATAAATGCATAACTTAAACATATGGGAATGCTCCTCATGTATCATGTATCCTATGATGTCATGCTTTCAAGGGTTTATTTTTTTTCCCTTTTCTTTTTTTTTTGACTTGGTTTTGTTAAATTTTTTAAAAGGTAATAATAATATTAAATGCCAATCTGATAACACTAATGCCTCACATTTTGTCTACCATTTGATGCATGAAAGTGATTGCAACATTTAATTAATCGTTTGGAAGAAAGTCTGCAATAAGTGGGTTGTTCAGGCTTCTCCATAAAGGGACAGTGGAAATACGGGTTTTAATATCAAACAGGCTTCTCTTAGGCTGACGCTGACCCTTTGTGGAGAACATCTGACACCTTTGTTCTAATTTTAATGCAAACCCTGCCACCAACCGAGCCCAGACTCAGCCCTGAGTCCAGGCTCGGGTATTCGGACCAAGTGTGAAAACGTTCCATGTTCTTGTTTTGTACATGGTAGTTTTTTTTTTTTTTTCTTTCTGTAAATGTTGAGCTTGCATGACTAGATTTCATGATATGTGAGATCAGTATTTGCCCGTTAGAACAGTCTGAAGCTGATGTTTTAGTGAAGCAAAGTCCATTAATCATAGCTGAAGCCATAAATTTGCTTTTTTCCCATGTTTGTTTGGTACTTTCTGATCTTTGTATTGTGTTATTCAAGTCTTGTAATAAAAAAGAACTCTTAGGCCTTGTTTTTATTATATATTTCTGCCAAAAAATGCCGACCATGCTGTTTTGTAATTCCAGCGCAATATAAAAAATGCTTATATAAATGAATATTTAATGTATATGTCACGTGTATGTGTATATAAATGTATATTTGTTAAGGTACATTATAAATATTAAAGCACGATGAAATGGTCACTCTGGTGAAAGGTCATTTGAAAATACTATATTTCATAATAATATACTAATTTTCCAATAACAGAGTCTGTACATTTGGGGGGGAAATTGTGTCATTTTATTGTGTTAATGTATTTACTATAAAACCTAAGAACAGCATTTCTAATTGTTAGTAAAATACAGTAATTAAACTGACATTAAATTTATTTGATCAACTTGTTACTTGGGTTTGCAGCCTGTAGATGGTGCTATTGTGCTGCGAATGCACTCATTTCTGACAAAAAAGCTATAAAGAACTCCAGGTCTTGTACTGATGCTGTGATTCAGACAAAATCAATGCATTGATTAGGATTGTGTTCATTACTATAGAAATTTTTTTTTAAGAACAGTTGGATGAATGTAGGTAATAAAGTGCAGCTTCGGTGGAGCTCTAATAAGATTTTCAATAAGATAAGAGCAATAAGACTTTTTTTTTCTTTTTGTGTACTGTTGCATTTTTCCAAATACACTGCATTTATGATTTTAGTTGATCATGAATGACTGAGAATAGAAAAACTAGAGTCTGGTTAAAGTAGTAATTCTTCACCTTTTTTTTCTTTCTTTTTTTCTTTCTTTCTTTCTTTTGTATTTTTTTTGTTTTTAATGGACAACAGACACTTTTTTTGTTCACTTTATACCAGTGCTCTATCATTGATTCTTGATTTAATCTTTTTGTGGTAGAAGTGTTGAGAATTAGCTGTACCCTTGTGCAGAAACAGATATTTTTGGGACACAAGCGGAGAGGACTGAAAAATGTCAACTTAATAAAAAAAATAATAATAATAATAATTATTATTATTATTATTTATTTATTTTTTATTTTAGTTGACATTTTCCAGTCCTCTCCACTTGTCCCAAAAATATCTGTTTCTGCACAAGGGTACAGCTAATTCTATATAATATATAATCTAATTCTATAACATATATATATATATATATATATATATATATATATATATATATATATATATATATATATATATATATATATATATATATATATATATATATATATATATATATATAGTGGGTATTAGTAGTAATGTTCTCCGGCCGGCACTGCACTGTTTTTTTTCCTCACCTAAGGTGTATATTTTGCTGCATCAGAGCATGTGATTTAACATGGGACACCTGTTGCCTTCCAAGTGTTTCATGAATTGAACCCCTGACTAAAAGTGTTCTTGTTTTTTATGTTCTAAGGCATTATATTGTGCTGCTTGCAAGTGCCCCTACTGAGAAACAGCACCTTGAGTGGTAAGTACACTGTGTCAAGTCACACAAATAGTATGATGAGCTTTGAGAATAAAACTTTGCACACAGCATCCAAAAAAAACAGAAACAGACTTTCAAAGATCTGATATGTGACAGGGTCGGTCTCGTCGAGTCCAAGATCCGAGTTCTGGTGGGAAACCTGGAGAGAAATGAGTTCATCACTTTGGCACATGTGAATACACAGTCATTCCCAGGGCCCAAGGAAGACAATAAAACGTGAGTGTAGTAGATTAGCTTTATCGCAAATAAATATCTGAGCAATTTGGAACGTTGATTATTTATTTCTTTTTTGTCATGTTTGTGCACAGGCCAGAGTTCAGCACGATGTGGGTCATTGGGGTCGAGTTTAGGAATATGGAGGGGTCTGAACTTCTTAAAGTTGACCTAACCAATGACATCCAGTCATTCACAGACACAGGTAGGCGAATAAAATGAACTACTTTTTGTTGTGAAACCTTTCCTGCAGCCTGGTTGTGAGATCGTCGGTAACCTGTTCACTTTTTGCATTATAAACGCAGTGTACCGTCAGGCCGCCAGCAGCAAGATGATTGAGTCCGACATGAAAATAACGGTGATGCACGTGACGAGGAAGCGGCTTCAACAGCTCCTGCCGGATCTTGTCATCCGAAAAAGAAAGAAGGCAAGCAAAGAAATCTGCTTAAACCTCCACCATATGGTTTTGTTTGTTTTATAAGTCAGTGTTTAATCATTGCTGTCCTTCTCTGCACTGTAGAATCTGACTAAAGGCCTGCATGCCGTGAAAGAAAGCATGGTGGACTTGTCTCTGGACAGTGATAACACTATATCCATGCCCTCATGTTCATCTCTACACAAGAACAGCTCCACAGGGACCAGTTCCAGCTCAGATTCTCAGGGTGAGACGGACACCTCAGGAAGCACACATTCTGCTGCAGGTACGTGTCCATGTTCCAGTGTTTTCTCTCCTTCCTGCTTCTTTTCTGTCTCATTTCAATGTCTGTTTAGTCAGATACACTACAAGGACAAAAGTTTGTGGACACCTGACCATAATATTCGCATGCTACTTGGGAACATCCCATTCCACATTTAGTTTCCTTTTGCTGTTATTATAACCTTCACTCTTCTGGGAAGATGTTCCACCAGATTTTAGAGTGTGCTTGTGGAGATTTGTGTTCATTCAGCCAATAGGGTTTTAGTCAAGTCAGCTACTGATGTAGGTCCCAAAGGTTCATCCCAGAGATGTTTATTAGTGTTCTTGCCAGAGCTCTATAGAAGCTCACTCAAGATCTTCCATTTCAAGCCAATATTTTTTGTCTATATAGTGAAGATGCAGTGTTTTGAGTTCAGGTAGTGTGTGAGAGAGAAGGAACTTTACACAGTGTTGGTATAGACTGATCATTTTTAGGCATTTCTCATTGCTCGATTCAGTCTCTGTAATTGCAGCATGTCAATGTACCGCTTTTGTTACAGAATGTCTATCAGATTCAACGAACCCAAGTACGAGCAGTCCTCCTTGTGCTCGCAAGAGACCGGGCTCACCAATCCATGATGAGAACACCAAGAAGCACAAATATCAGGAGGTATATTCAGAGCACTCCTGCTAAAATACTTAATATATATTCAATTCTACATTTAGATTATTCTGTCAGAGACACGATGCAGGGACAGGGCCATATTATACTGTTAGAGACGCGGGCAGGGACACGATGCAGGGCCAGATTATACTGTCAGGAGTGTGACTGGAAGGAAGACCCAAATGCAGGATGCGACAGGGGAATAGGGAACACAGTTTTTAATGAAAAAAGAGGCAGGGAGAAAAACTGTTCAAATGCAGACCAAAATTCAGGCACTGTAATTGAGGAATAGAGGGCAGAAACCGGCAGGACATGGATCAGGTACAAGAATCTCAGGTACATGAAAAGCCGGTGAGATAATCTGACCCCAAATAAATGTACAAATTGGCCTAAATAATGGGTGGTGCGGCAAGATGGCCGCCGACTCGGACCCGCAAACCAAGAGGACAGTGCCCTAAAACCGAAGTCAGTGCAGAGAGCTCAGAAGACCCTGATCTTCACTATACTTTCTATACTTTGATTTGTTCAAAGTTTGTCAACCTATAAGAGCCCAAACAGACTACAAACATGTATTTATATAGAGTTCATATATCTTTCATTCGGCCTCAGCAGACACGTTTAAATAGACATTTTCGTATGAGTTTACATGTTTAAGTGTTGCTGTTTTAATCCTGTCTCCTGTAGCACTCGACTGCGAATGATGACAGTGTGGACGTGTCCATGGACAAGGAGACGAACACACCTGTCCTCTCATCCACCTGCAGTGCCAGTTCTCACCGGTGAGCTCGTTACACACTCGCCAAATATTCGAACGCCTAAATGCGAGGATGCAAGATTTCATTCAATAGTATTTTAAAGTATTTAATAGTATAATGTAATATCTAAACATATTTCCTTTAATTATACATCATTTTCTAAAATGATCTGCAAATACTTTAGCTTCTGTAACTCACCTTCCAACACTGATAAAATGTTGTTTCATAATACCTTTATAGCAGTTTGTGTACACTTTTGCTGTCAGGTTTATTCCATTGTCTTTTTAAATTAAAGACATTTTTTACTAAGCTTTATGGTTCTCTGGTTATCTCCACACATGAACAGCTCCACAGGGACCAGTTCCAGCTCAGATTCTCAGGTTGAGACGGACACCTCAGGAAGCACACATTCTGCTGCAGGTACGTGTCCATGTTTCAGTGTTTTCTCTCATTTCTTATGCCAGCTGTATACCTCAAATTAAAATATGTTTCGATATACTAATGTTTTTTTTTTAGTCAGATACACTACATGGACGAAAGTTTCTGGACACCTGATAATAAGATTTGGATGTCAATTGTGAACATCCCATTCTCTATTTAATCCCCATTTGCCTCAAATTTGCTGTTATAATAAGCTCTACTCTTCTGGGAAGTTGCCTCACTAGATTTTGTGCAGATTTGTGCTCTTTCAGCCACAAGAGCGTTAGTAAATTCAGGTACTGATGTAGGTGAGGTGAGGAGGCCTGAGGTGTAGTCAGCGTTCACATTCATCACAAAGGTGTTCAGTGGAGTTGAGGTCAGAGCTCTATAGCAGCTCGCTCAAGATCTTCCACTTTCCATGTAAACCATATGTTCATGTAGCCCGCTTTGTGCACGGGGGATATGCCATCCAGGAACGGGTTTAGGTCTACTAGTTTAAGTGAAGGAAAGTTTTTAATTGTGCTGCCTCCAAAATACATCCTGTACAATTGTGTGCCAACAACTTTGTAGGAGCAATTTGGAGAAGAGCCATTTGTGGTTCATTAAACACAATGTCATGTTAAGCACACCAGTCTTATCAATGCTTGATTTGAGTCTCTGTAATGGCAGAATGTCAGTGTACCAATTTGTCTTTTGTTACAGCGTGTCAATCAGAGTCAAAGAGCTCAAGTCCTCCTCGTGCTCGCAAAAGATCAGGCTCACCCCTCCATGAAGAGAACGCCAAGAAACACAAATATCAGGAGGTATATTCAGAGAACTCCACTGCCAACGTAGGTTCTCAGGAAAGGATGGATACAGCAGTAGACACGTGTGCTGCTGCAGGTAAGCGTTCACACACCTGCCTCATATTATTTAATACAGCGTGTGTGTGTGTGTGTGTGTGTGTGTGTGTGTGTGTGTGTGTGTGTGTGTGTGTGTGTGTATATATAACTTGGCTGTGGTCATGTCTTAGAAAGACAGACTGCAGTTAGACCATATTTTAATGCCAAGTTCTCTGTATCAGTGTGTCCATCAGAGATGAAAACCCTCAATCAAGGAACGAGTCCTGGCTCTCCACTTCATGTTAAACAACCCATGGAGCTCATGTTAGAGGAGGTAAATCATATTCAGTTACATACATATTCATGAGTTATTAATAAGCTTTTATCGCTTTTGTGTTTTCTATTTACACAATATAATCGAGTTATGCAGCTCAGGCTTTTTCAGATTCTGAAAGGAGACAGGTGTTTAACTTTAAAGAAACAGCTGAATAATTAAGATCTACTGTACTTTTACTAACTAGAGTATAAGCTATATTGAGATGTTTTAGCACAATGAAACAGGACCCAGTGCTCCGTTGCTTGTATTATTTATTTATTCATTTATTTATTTATTTATTTAGAAACTGTCCAGCACTGATCTCTCTGAAGTTCCTCTTCCTTCACCTAACCACACCCGAGTGGTGAAACATTCCATAAAGCTCAGACTACTTAGGTAGGATCAGTCAGGCCTTAAACCAGGTTAAGCTTTTTTCTCAATGGGGTTATAAGAGAAAAATGCTAAACACGTAATTGAACACATTCGTATTCTGGACTTATCTGCTTGTCTGTACATAGGATGCTTTATTATTAATGTGTTTACTGAGTTAGTCTTTTAAAAACAGTCTTATTAGCCACGTTAAGCTTTTTTCACGTTAAGCGTTTTAGAACGTCGAACGATTTTTTTTAATCTGAATCTGATTTGCGTGAAAACAAAGACTGTAGTAAATGAGCATCAGACGGCAATGGGATTTAGCACTGAATAATATCGCACCTTGTTAACATAAGATGTCCTAAAACTAGCGGAAAAACTATTTTATTTTTATTTATTTATATATTTAATATAAATATAATATATATTAGTATAATATAAATATAAAAAACAACTAACAAATGATGGGTAAAACAACACTCACACTGCTGAGTGTCATAATAGACATCATTTTTTATTCTTTTTATTTTTTTATTTTGATATCCAAGATAATAATATTTTTAATATCATCTGCAACTAACATTTAACTTCTACTGTTTCAGTAAACACTGCCTATTCGCTGCTTTTCATTTCACTGCATTGTGGTCCTTTATTAATGCCTATTATGCTTTGTTCTTAGGACAAACTGCACACTGCTACAAACACGTGGAATAACCACCGAATCAGACGTAGCATCAGTCGTGACATAGAAAGTGGGAAACCATTCCTTGTGAACAACTTAGAAAAGGATCGATCAATCAAAAGACTATTTATATGCAATAAATGCTGAAAATTGTTTTTGTAAATATATATTTATATCTTGCAAGTTGTATGTGTATAATTGTTTTGTGGAACTAGGTGTTTATTTAAACATTAAAAAAAAAAGGTTCATTTTGTCAGTTGATGCAAATAAAATAATTTAAACGAAACTGTATTGCTTTAATTGTTGAATGTGTAAATGGAAAAAAGCATAAACATGCAACAAAAACATGACAGAAGGACAAACAACTTCACCATGGTGGATCCAGATTTTTAGTTCAGAGAATTGCACTTAAACTTCACACAAAAGTGCAGTCTGTGTTGAATGTTCTGTTTAAAAAACCCATATATAAGCCGCACCCACTGAATTTTACAAATATTTTTATTTTTAACATAAATAAGCCGCACCTGTCTATAAGCCGCAGGTGTCTACACTAATGTACTTTACACAGGCTTTAACGGAAGACACGTTACACACGGTGTAACGGGTGAAATATGTTGCGCTTCCTTTAGGAGCATAGCGGTATTTTGGGAATAGCCTGGCACAGCATTTTTCCGCTATTACTGCATGTGTGTAAGACTGAGGAATATGTCCTTATTATTTTCTGATGCTCATTTCTAAGTTTCTTTGACTAACCCGTAACGCTGTTGCCAAGAAAAATAAAAAAAGCACGAGTTTTGGAAACCTGTCTGTGCTTATATGATTTCTGTTGCAACTGGAGTTAGCGAGCTCTCCCTTCACCCAGACTCAACGCGTTACAACGGCTTGTATCTAAACAGTAGCCTACCAAGAAAGTCATTGATTACTGTCTTCCTCCTTCCTTTCACAACTATTTCTCTCAGGAGTTTATCTTTTGGCATCGTTGTGCGTTTAAAAATGATCCGATGGAAGTTTTTTCTCCCGATGGCGTGCAGTTTGGAACACAGGTGAGGTGCGTTTTTTCGTTTCCGTTCGGAAATTTCATTGGTCTAATGTTATGGGGTTCAGTTTTTTGCCTTGAAGTTTGTGAAACCGGGAAAAACCCAGGAAAAATCCATAAATTAGCCGCTTCATTGTTTAAGCCGCGGGGTTCAAAACTTGGGGAAAAAAGTAGCGGCTTATAGTCCGAAAAATACGGTAATTGGGATATTTGAGGTTGATCTTGGAGGTTGCTTTGTTTTGTAAGAGATATAGTTGAAATAGTTAATACAGTGCAGTCAAGAATTTTCGAAGGAAAAATTATACCAGTCGTTAGTTACCGATATCCATTGGTTTCTTGAGGATGGGAATAATCCTTGCTTTCTTGCACATAGTAGGAACATACAGGAACAGATGTAATTGTAGAAATTGATACTAGTAGGAACATAACCAGATGTTATGTAGAAGTTCTAATCTATCTCTTCAGTTGATAGATTTGAAAAATGTGGTAGTGAAAGAAGACAAGAAACCTGAGTGTGTCATTTGGGAACTTGGGTTGTAGGTAATTGTACATTTACAGTGTATTTATTTCCATTTATTCCTGGATCAGTAGTAGCTCACAAACTATTTAAGACCCAAACCAATATACTACATCAGACAAACTGATATACTAAATCAAAGTTTGCATCTGCGGTATTAAATCAGTTCTTGTTTGATGCAGTATGTCAGTTTGTCTGAAGATATTGGTAAATTTTAGGGACCAGTTTAGAGAATTCGACCACTGAATGATTAGAAATCCAAAGGTGTTTCCAGCTTAATGCCAAGAAACATTTCAATTTCACTTCGTGCAGTGGAGTTTAGAATTCAAATATTATGAGTGTGTTTACCTCTGGGTATAGAGAGTAAGCCAGCAAGAGGCGATTTTTTTGTAATTCAAGTTTGTTGCCACGAAACTCACTGGCGCGTTTGTCGACCCCAGGAGGTTATTTGTGTTCATCATGGCAGATTTCGGTGATTGGTTTGAGACTTGGTGCATCAATAAAAGAATTTCATTTGAATAAAAATTTATATAAAAATAAAATGTATATAATAATAAAAACAAATTTCTAATTTTGTTATCTAATGAATGTATCCAGGCTGAACATCCACCATATAGAACACAAGCAGAGAAAAGATGATGATGAGGTGATCAGGAATGTCTCTGTTATCTTGCTACTAACAACAACATATAAACATACAAATTGTAAATGACACCATTTAGTTGTTCTAAGTTGTTGTTAGCAAGAAACTGTTGCAACAAGTAGCTGACTGAGTTGTTCAGAAAACTTCCCGTATAGTCAGAAACACGAGAGACTTAAAATCACGGATCCTGAATGTGTCCTCGCTGATACACCTGAACCTTCGGGATTCAGCGGATCCATCGGAAATGTAGTGAGGAGCGAATCAGTCGAATCCGAGGAAATTGGATAAATCGGCAGGATTGCATTAGGAATGGCATCCAGCGTAAAACGTGCCAAATCCAACATGCGGATCATAAACCAGAATTTCACCCCGGATTGGTCGAGGCCCGCAACAGGTATTGTTACCCAACAGGGTACCGGTGGAAATTGGGCTACTGTTGGCCGAAGGAGGGAAAGGAAAGGAGGAAGACGTCTACAGAGACAGCTGAAAAAGGAGAGGTGTAGGAGAGTGGAGGTTCGGGTTGGTACTTTAAATGTTGGTATTATGACTGGTAAAGGGAAAGAGGTAGCTGATATGATGGAGAGAAAAAAGGTAGACATGTTGTGTGTTCAGGAGACCAAGTGGAAGGCCAGGAACATTGGAGGTGGGTTTAAACTGTTCTATCATTGTGTGCATTGATGGTGAAGAGAGTTTCTGATAGGGTGATGAACGTGAAGCTGGAAGTTGAAGGGGTAATAAACAATGTCATCAGTGCTTATTTCTTGAATGAGTTAGTGGGCTCGATGTAAAACAAATGTTTAATAAATGACTAAATTATATGTAAATTTCTTCTTATATATATATATATATATATATATATATATATATATATATATATATATATATATATATATATATAGTCCCATCAAAACAAACAAATGTATATGTTGTACTTTACATTCCACATTTTTATTCTCTGTATAAAAAAACAACATAAAATACAAATTCCTGTCAAACGCCTCCCCTCCCCTCCCCCCCGAAAAATCAGCTGACGCTGATGACGTCACTTGTGTCCACGGCTGGAGTCCATTGCTAGGTAGCTCTACGCTCTCAGACGCGACGGTAAAGTCATTTATTTTTATTTTACATATTTATATATCTATATATATATATATATATATATATATATATATATATATATATATATATATATATATATATAATAAAAAAAAAACATGCAAAAATATTCATTAAGATTTCATTTTTCGCCTTATAGCTTCAACAAACAAACAAACCCGGTCCTTCAGCTTAGCAAAAACAACATCGGGATTTTCACGGTCAACCCGCGTTTAAATAAAATAAAATTAAATACATGTATTGTTTATTTGGTTTTTTTGACAGATTATCCCTTTCTTCAAGAATATGGCGTTTGTTAAAAGCGGATGGCTTCACCGCCAGAGTAAGTATATTTTCCCCATATTTACTCAAGGTCCAATTCCATTTCTCTCACTAATGCCTATGTAGGGGCCCTACCTAGGGCTCCAGTTTATTAATTCTATAAGCCCTACCTAGGGCACTAGAGAGCTTTTTAGGATGCAGCCTCGAGTCCTAGGCTTTTTGCTAGACTTGTTTGTACAGTTTGTTTATGTATATTTATACAGTTATTGGCAATCATTTTAGTGCATTAATAATAATAATAATAATAATAATAGTTACATGTGCAATAGCTAGTCTGACTTTTTCTGCCATCTGTTTCACTATTGCTTTTCACTATTTTATTTCACTTAATATGTAAATAATTATGTATATTTATCAATCATTTTCTCATATTTTTTTTATTCCATTTTATTCTTACTTTAATTTTACTGTGAGCAACTGCGATCCAACAATTACCCTATGGGATCAATAAAGTGTTCTGATATATGGACAAAGGTTTGTGGACGCCTGATCATAAGATTACGATGTGCTTTTTAAACTTCACATTTAGTCCCCGTTTGCTCTTTCAATAATCTCCACTCTTCTGGGAAGATGTTTCACTCCATCTCTCTCTCTCTCTTTCTCTCTGTGAGATATAGTTCAGTGCTCCATTCTTCTGCACAAGCAGTGAGAGACGCCAAAACTCTTTCGGTTGTATCTGTACTTTCATGGTTATAATGGTAAAAAAGGGCTCAGTGGTTAAAGCTCTCGGTTACTGATTGGAAGGTTGGGGGTTTGAGCCCTCAGCCCTTGGGCAGTGCCCTTAACCTGTCTCTGTTCTTTTTAATAATACCACACCCCACATTTGGTTCAGGTTCAGGCTTTTTTTTTTTACCTAGGTACCATTTTGCGTCGCTGGAAGAAAAACTGGTTTGACCTTTGGTCCGACGGCCGTCTCGTTTTCTACGATGACCAGCAACGGCGCGACATGGAGGACGAGATCCATATGAGGGTGGACTGCATTAACATCCGCAATGCCAACGCGTGTCAAGGTCAATCTTTACGGCTGCTATTATTGTTTATGCTCATGAGTACAGGTAATCCTTTTGTTTCAACGAGAGGTTTATTTATTTTTATTCCCCTACAGATCTAAAACCCCCCGAAGGAAAAGGCAGGGAAGCGCTTCTTCAGATCGTGTGCCGTGACGGACGTGTCATCAGCCTCTGCGCAGACAGTGCGGACGATGCCCTGTAACTCAGCAGTTTATTTCATACTTGGATAGACCAAAGCACAATAAATTATGAAAAAGATGTAATATAAAAAAAATAAAAAAAAATCACGTTTCCTGGTTTACACGGTCAGTTCTCTTGTTAGCGTTTTCAGAATGAAAATTTGTGCAGTTCTGCCTTTATAAGCGAAAGACAAACCGTGCAGTGTCTTGCAGTGTCAAAATCGTCAATGTTTACTCAATGCTGTTGTTTTTTCTTCCCTCCCCAGGGCCTGGACCATGGCCCTTCAGGATGCCAGAATCAACACAGTGAGTCATTGCTTACTTAAGGAAGCACATCATGGGTGGAGGAGTTTATTCTTTGGGCTTGGGTCACAACAGCTCTGTTACGTCTTAGATCAATCGCTTAAATATCGAGGATTTTCTCTCATTTTACTGTGCCATATTTTTTAGTCGTTCTCAGCATGTGAAATTCTTTTGCGTGCCATTTCTTTTTGCAGATTGTGGCCCCTCCTCAGTTCGGTTTCACCCAGGAAGTTATCGCCTCTGCTCCACCTTCTTATGCGGAATTAAACCCGACTCCTCAGGTTACGACCCACGTATTAACCGTTATTTATTTGTCGTGGTTGAATCTTAGGTCCCAGTATTATTTCAGACATTTCTGCATATAGATTGGTGATTAAGGTTCTCTGTCAAGAATTGTGTGCTTGTATTTTGGATTAAAGCATCTGATCAGTAACAGAATGGAGATTTTGTTCCAGGTGTACTACCCGGACCAATACGGTGGCTATGTCCCTTATCCTCCTCCACCGTACGCCCCTAATGCTGTATACACTGCAGGTAGGCACTCGTATTCATTTATTTATATATATATATATATATACATTTCTAAAGTATTGAAACATTTGTCCAACCATGAGACCTCGTGAGACCTGGCCATTCATTTTTGTCCACACACTTTAAAAGAGATCACGTGTGAAAGAGGCTGAGAAGATTCTGTATAAAATCATTAAGGGAGATTCAGGGAGGAAGTGTGGAGATGATAATACAGGTGGAAGTGATCGTTCGGAGGAGGAGGAGCCAAATGACGAAGAGCCTTCTTTTTCCGTCGTCCTCTATGAGCCCAAACCAGCACTTTTAGGTTCTAACGAACTAAAAATTAGATTTTCACTGTTAATTTAATTATCTGGATGTGTCAGAAAATGAAAGGAAGAATTATCTGCTTTTTGGAGAGGGAGGCCATTTATGAAGAGGAGGTTGTCTTTCCAGGTCAGCAAAGGTCTGCATAGATGAACAAATGATCCCCCATGTATTGTATTTTGAGACTTACCAGCGAAAGAACACCTTCACTCAAGACCAGGCAATGGAAATAGGTGAAAATACAGTCTTCAGTTTGCCTGAGACATTTCCCAGAGGAACACTGATGTACTGATGTTCTGTGACCGAATGCTCAGCGTCTACAAAATGTCCAGCTGCACAAGACATTGGACTTTACCAGGATTTATTTGAATGATTTGGCAATAACCAACTCATGGATTGAGAAGACAACAAGACAGCCAGACTTTACAACGACCTTCAAAGAAAACCTCACAATACGGAAATATGGTGCAAACCATTCGCCTCAAATGATGGACATTCCAAATGGTAAAAGTCACCAGGTTTCTTCAGGTGCCATGATTTTGGGTCAAATGTCTAATGCAGAAATCTTGTCCTCTAAAGTAAATGTGCAAAAATATCAAATAAAATATTAGAAACACTAAATGATAAATGGATGTAAAAACCGTGTCCAATTCAGAACATCAAAGTCCTGTTGTCCACTCCATGCTAGAACATTTGAATTATTTATTTATTTATTTTACTTTGCAATGTGTTTATTACCAATCAAACAATTTATAGAGCAGAATTGGAAATTCTAGAACTTTTTCCCATGGGTCTCAATAGAATATGTTGTTCATTCCTCAAAATTGGAGACGTACAACCGTATAGGACGTCTCTGGATGCAGACATATTGCTTGACATATTTCCTTCGAACTAGAAGACCCAAACATGCTCCAGCATGACCGTATCCCCATGAACATGTAAATCTCCACAAAATCTTGTGGAACATCTTCCCAGAAGAGTGGACGTTATTATAACATCAAGTGGGGATTTTCAATAAAACACACCAATCTTATGGTCAGGATTCCACAAACTTTTGTCCGTATATTGTATTCTCTCAATTGCCCGCTAATTATGTAACCAACTTGTAGCTATATTCTGAAATTTGATCGGAACCATCCATCTTGTCTTATTTTATTGCTTTTTTATTTGATTAATCTTTTATATAAAACAAAACTCCTTGTAAGTGAAAACATATGCGGCAATAAAGCTCTTTCCGATTCTAATGTAGGACCCCCATGCATGTTTCTCAAAAGGATACTATACAAGTGTTAAGTATACAAAATGGTCAAAACTGATGGTTCCCCCTCATGTCCCCCCAGGAGTGTACCCCGCACACGAAGTCAACCACGTGATCATCGAGGAACGTCGGCGTGACGACGCGGGAGATATCGCCCTCGGCATGCTCACCGGCGCCGCGACGGGATTGGCTATCGGTTCCCTGTTTTCCGTCTTTTAATATGCGTCGTCGTGTCCCTCCGAGTCCCACCGTGGGACGGACTAGATCTGCGCTACCGCTCTTCACTTTGCTGCAATGTAATACTTAGATCTAATAGATGTTAACTGATCACAAGTGCTCCCCCACACCCCCACACCCAAACACAGCTAATTAGTCCGGATGAACCAAAGCCTCATGGTAGCATTTCTAACTTAGAGAAACGAAGCGGAGACGGTACGGAACAGGCGCGGTGGGCCGTGAAAACAGTCACCGGTTTAGACCGCGTTTGTAAATTAAACACGCAGAATGTAATTGGTGTTGTATTATATTTATTTCTCTCCCTGCGTCCCTGAGTTTATAGGCAGACCTTTGGGTAGTAGTTCGAGGGATAAAAAAACCCCATTCCATTTGCCTAAAATTTCAATCTACCAGTAGGTTTTGCCGAAGATCTATAACACGGAGGAAACCCGTAATATGAAGAGTGCAACGATTGATGCATTTCTGATCGTGATTTCGTCACAGGTCAATGATGGCCATATTTCGGGGCGCTTTAAAAAATACTCTCATTGTGGCCTTACAAGGAGACCTGGATAAATAACAGACAGCGAATCAGATGCTAAATGCATATTATAATAATATATGTTGAGATGATTTTTCCAGTGTTAACAAACCAGTTGTAGCCATGAATTACAGTTCATAAACTGGCCACGACTCGGTATTATGATAAAATTAGACCGGCAGAAAAAATGAAAATTTATATAGGAGCAGAGCTGCAAAGGGGTGGAAAATTTCCAGTAAATTTCCCGAAACCTTTCAAAAACTTTAAATGGGAATTTTTTTTTGTGTGGAAATTTTCCAAGTTGGAAACCTACCAGAAATCTTTGTGGGAATTTATGGAAATAAATTTGAATTTTGGGGACATTTATATAAACTGCATCATATACAAACGTAAATCTAAAAAATTTTTAGTTCGGTCTTAAGCGGCCATGCATGCAAACTAATACAGATTTTTTACATTTTTTTAATGGACATTTTTGACTTCGCTTTAATTGTTAGTATAATTTTGTTGCACGCACACACACACAGCACGAGCAAGTTAACAAAAAAAATTTGCCATTATTTTGTGTGTGCAGGATTCAAGAAGTGATGGAGGAATGCGCAGTGCATGCAGGGGGCGTGGCCTCAGTGGGCCTGCATTTAGTGTGCAGTGTTAAATCTGGTTGTTTTAACTAAATTTATTGGAATTATTGGCTAACCTGTTATCTGCTAATTTTGTAAATTCCCAGTTTATTCCCTTTAATTCCCATGGAAAGTTTCCAGTCTTGAAAATTCCCACAATTTTAGCAACCCTATATAGGAGTTCATCATTTAATGCATCCATCCATTCATTGTAACTTGCCTTAGTGCAAATCATTTCTGTACCAAAATGTAAACACTGCCAGAACAGTCCGAATATACACCCATCGCCGACCGGAACCAGAGCTCAGATTCCAAAAACCAATATCTGCTCAGTTAAAGTTAATTCCAAAGCAGCAGCAGCAATGATGTTTAATGTATATTAGGATAATTGAGAAGTCCTCCAGGTCTGCAAGAGCTTGTTCTCCTCCTGACTCTGGCTTTTCCTCTCTTTCCAGACGTCCTTTACTTCTCACCAAGGGTTCATTCTGAAGAACTTGAAAAACCTCTTTAATAATATGATATTTATTTCTTATTTGGGAAGTAATTTTTAAAAAAAAGCTTCCGTTTCAGTGTTATTTATTCGTTTGGGTTTGTGTAAAATGTCTTTATTGCCTTGTTGTGATTCTTTTTCTATATTATGGTTTTTTTTGTTTGTTTAATGAAGCAGCACATTTGAACCCATTAACACAAAACTGAGCGAATGAAAGCTCTCTGAGGAACATCCGAAGGGAATTTGACCTCCCGTGGGAATACACCGGGCATTTTCACCTTTTTGCTTCTAGTTGGTTTTCTCCTCTAGATATTCCCTAACATTAATTCTGGTCTATGTTAGACCATCTTCGTTACTGACTACGTTTACTGTACGTTTACCCTAGCATTATGTTTACAGGATGTTCAGTTATGTTGAAACTGATAATCATTCATGCTTTAATAAAATCCCCTCAACATGTGATCATTTTATGTCTTACAGATTTATTTTTTTTTTTTTTTTGGGAACCGAAACATGTCGATCAACTAAAGATATAAGTTGAAGATAATTACTTTTATGTTGTATTTTTTTTTCCGTCCTATTCTTGGACCTATAAACCTGCTCACGATCTGTTGCTTAACCAGCTTGCATTTCCGTTATACTTTCACGATTCTAATTAAAGTGACTAAACCAAATGGCAGTGCACGTGTTCAGTGTTCTTCCAGAAATATAAAAAGATTCGTATTTGCTTCTTTTTGAACATCCCATTCCACATTTAGTCCCATAATAAGCTCCACTTTTCTGTGAAGATGTTCCTCTAGATGTTCAAGTGTGCTTGTGAAGATTTGCAGAGATTCATTCAGCTACAAGTCAGATACTGATGTAGGTGAGGTGAGGAGGCCTGGGGTGCAGTCAGTGTTGAGGTCAGAGCTCTATACCAGTAGACCATCCACTTAAACCTATGTAAAGCATGTCTTCATAGAGTTGGCTTTGTGCACAGGGGCATCGTCATGTTGGAACAGGTTTGGGTCTCCTAGTTCAAAGAAATATTTAATGATAATGCATCCATAGACATTTTAAACAATTGTGTGCCTCCAAGTTTGAGGTAATAATTTGGGGTTGAACCACATATGGCTGGAAAAGTCAGGAGTTATTTGTTCATATAGTGTATATGACCAGCACATTTGTCTGGACGAATACACTGCACTGTGAGGGGAAAAAAAGCTGTTGATGACTGGTGAGGTCCATGTCCTGCTCAGACAGAGGGATGCTAACGGACCGGTCATCAAGAGAGCGAAACACCAGTATATATATATATATATATATATATATATATATATATATATATATATATATATATATATATATATATATATATATATACATATATACATATATATATTCCATGTTGTACATATACTTACATTTTATTTGCACATGTTAGTTTGCACAATTGCTACTATTTGCACTTCTGATAGATGCTAAACTGCATTTTGTTGCCATCTGTCTGTTTGTCTGTCCACGCCCCCACCCCTGAGCAGCAGGTGCTCTGCCTGGCTACAGCTAACGTGAGGAGGACACTATTTGGAGTCAGCCCATGGAAAGCTGCAGGCCTGGATAACATACCAGGGATAACATACTAGAAGTGCTTTGAGCTTCTAGTCAAGAGGCACATTCACTCGGCTCTGCCCACCTCACTGGACCCACTCCAATTTGCATACCGTTCCAACTGCTCCATAGATGACGCTATCTCCTACACCCTGCACTCTCCCATCTGGACACAAAGGATAGATATGTCAGAATGCTGTTTGTTAACTTTAGTTTAGAATTTAATACTATCATCTTCTGGCAACTGGTGAGGAAAAACTCTCTACTGGGTCTCCATACGGGATTCTAGAATTCCTGATGAGAGACCAGTCTACCAGCACTTCGGCAGCAGAACATCAGGCACCATCACACAGAACACAGGTGCCCAATGCTGTGTGCTCAGCCCACTGCGTTTCACACTGCTCACCCATGACTGCATCGGAATCCATCATTATCAAGTTTGCTGATGACAAAGTGGTGGCAACAACAACCTGTCTCTTCATGTAGAAAAAGCAAAGAAGATTGTTGAAGGCTTCCCTTAATCATAATCAGTGGCACAGTAGTGGAGAGTCAGTAGTACTACATTTCTTAGCGTGCACATCTCTGATGACCTTACCTGGACTACCAACACCAATTCCATTGTGAAGACAACACTTTTACTTTCTGCAGAGCCTGAAGAGAGCCAGCCTCCCACCAGTAATCTTTACCACCTTCTACAGAGGAACTGTGGTGAGCATCCTGTAAAGCATCACTGTGTGGTTTTAAACTGCAAAGCCTTAGAACACAAGACTCTACAGTGCATAGTGAGGACCGCTGAGAGGTTCATAGGGGTCTTCGTCCTCTCTATCCAGGACATCTTCCATACACGCAGAGTACGTAAAGCCTCTACCTCTTGTGAAGGACCCATCTCACCCCTACCCCCGTCTCTTCAAGCCCCAGCCATCAGGCAGCAGGTTCAAAGTTCTGAAACTGCTTCTACCCAAGCTGTCAGAGCCCAAACACCCTGGTGCCACCCGTGACCTTGCTTTCATCTCCCTAAGTGTTCACTGTGCACATTAATGGTCACTCAATAGACATTAACACACTCAGCCACTTTACTGTGCACTAAAAATGCACATTAGACATTGTAGCACATCTGCAAACATCTGCACTCAGGGACTTTAACTGATTATTACAGATGAATTAGAACACTGACGGCACCCCAGGGCTCCTCACCTCACCTCCATCAGCACCTGACTTTACTAACACCCTTGTGGCTGATGAACACAAATGTCCACAAGCACACTCATAAAATGTGGTGGAACATCGTCCCAGAAGAGTGAAGGGAATTATAAGAGTGAATTGGGACTGAATGTGGAATGCGGTGCTCAAAAAGCACATACCATACTTATGAACAGGTGTCCTTAAACTTTTGGCAATATCTTCTTTTTCTTTCGGCTGCTCCCATTAGGGGGTGCCACAGCGGATCATCAGTCTCCATACCACCCTGTCTTCTACATCTGCCTCTTTCAAACCAAAGTACCCGCATGTCTTCCCTTATCACATCAATAAACCTCCTCCTTGGTCTTCCTCTTTTCTTCCTTCCTGGTGGCTCCATCCTCAGCATTCTCCTACCGATATACCCCATGTCCCTCCTCTGCACATGTCCAAACCATAAAATTTTGGCAATATAGTGTACATATATACAGAATGCAATGATTGATTATATACCCAATCTTTTTGTCTAAATCTTGACTTTACTACTACAATAATGTCAAGATTCGGACCAGAAAGCTTGATCTGTTGCATTGTGTAGCACAGGGGTCACCTACCTTTTTGACACCGAGAGCTACTTCTTGGGTACCGATTAATGTGAAGAGCTACCAGTTTGATACACACTTCTGAAATAACAAATTTGCTCAATTTACTTTAATATGTTATTATTAATAATTAATTATATTCATCTATATCTTGTCATCTATATTTTAATATTGTAATTTTTAAATTCACAGCAATGCAAGTGTGATTTTGTCAGGGAACCACCAGCCACACCTCCCTCCAAGACTCTAAGTGTCACTTAGCCTCTCCCTGCTCTAATCACCTACACCTGTTCCCCATTACCTTTCCCCTTTAGAAGGTCCCGATTCCACCTTACTCGTTGCCATGAGAGATCTACCAGACTGCCTACCACTAGTATTCAACATACTTCCATGCTCCTGGCTTTACTTCGGAGGTAGCGCTCAAGATAGGTTTGCCTTTAACGGTTCACATTGGCGATCATCCCTAGACTACCTGCATTATGGGTTCTACCCGTTTTCCGGTTCTCCTCAAGCCTCTGCCTTGTATATGTTTAGACTAAATAAAGACAAGGTTTTTAACCATACTCCGGTTTCTGACTTGTCCGTGACAGATTTAAAAAAGAATAGCAACATAAAAAAATTTATTCAGCTCTCTGGTAAGTGGTGCTATGGTAAGCTATTTTTAGAATAGGCCCATGGGCGACTCATTTGGTCTATGTTGGTGACCCCTGGTGTAGCGTTCATGGGAGTCATGTGGGGAAAAAAAAAAAAAAAAACGAATGCTACCGACAAGAAGACATAAGCGGTGAAGCTACTCATTCTGTTTATCATAAATTGTCTTATTGCATTGTCATATTTGAATTATTGGAACATGTAGTCAAAGTGGTTGTATGTAGAAGTGTTGGAGAATCTGCTTATTGAAAATGTAACATTTGATTTTATTTCGTAGAAATTAACTGAATGACTCAAAAGAAGATTCATTTTGATTAACAACATTTAAAGAACCAAGTCACTAGAATAATCTTTCCATCACTAATGTCCTGTACTGTACACATACAACATCTGGGGAGTGGAGTTTTAGTAGTTAAGGCATTGGTCTTTGGATCGTGAGGTCATGAGTTCAAATCCCAGTGAATCGTTCTGGATGAGGGTGTCTGCCGTAAATGTAAATATGCAGCTAGAGAAGAAAAATGACAGCAAGTGCCCACATACAGCTTATTATTCCCACCATTATAACATCCACATACAATAAATAAGTGATCTCGTTTCCCTGTTTACAGCGTATCGAGTAGGCAGATAGGTTCGCCATGCTTCATGCAAACTGAGTAGAAAAATAAAAGCGAATATAAAAAAGCATAAAACAAAAGGTTCTTGGTGTAGTTAGCCTTCTTGGCCAAAATCCTCAGTAAACTTCACCAGCTTCTTCAGGTCTTCTTCATTCACAGTAGGCTTGTTTTTTTCCAGCGACCTCAGCATGTCATCCTGGAGAACAGGGACACACAACAAATAAACGACTGAGAGAATGAGTACTGCCATTTAATAGCTATTGCTGTGTTTTTTCTGAATTATTTAGTTCCAAAATGTTTGGGACACTGTGTAAAATGTTTAGTCTGAAGGATGTGGTATCCATGGTTTCCCCCAAAAAATTTAAATTGTCATTTGTCTGAGCAGTTTTCCACTTTGCCTCAGTACATTTGAAACGAGCTTCAGCCCAGCGAGGATGGTGGCGTTTCTGGATCATGTTCACGTGCGCCTTATTCTTCGCACGATACAAACCTGCGTTTGTGGATGACATTGCAAACTGTGTTCACAGACAATGATTTCTAGAGGTGTTAATGAGCCCATGCAATGATTTTTTTAATGAGGGCCCAAAGATGATCATCCAATTAATTAATTAATCCAATTAACATCCAATATTGATTTTGGTGATTGTCCCTTGTGCTCAGAAATTTCTCCAAATTCTTTGAAACTTTTGATGATATTATGTGCTGTAAATGTTGAGATATTCAACTGTTTTGCAATTGTACATTATTCTGAAATTGTTCTTACTGACCTGTTTGATTAGTTGTTGCTTTTACTGTTACATTTTTACTCTTAATACTTTTGTTGCCTCGTCCCAACTTTTTTTTGAAACGTGTTGCATTTGGTAAATTATTATTTTTTTAATGTTCTACTGTAAATAAAATATGGGTTTACCAGATTTTGAAATCAAAAAATGTTTTTTATTTAAATTTTACACAGTTTTTCAGTTTTTTTTTTTTTTTAATTGGGGTTGGTTCTAATTATTAATTAATTACTTTCACACTAGTGTGTAGTTTGGATTGTGCTTTGCCTGCTATGTGGTGCAAATGCTTCTAATACAATGTACAAACGTGGTAACTTATGCCCACTATATGGACAAACAACCGTAGACACCTGAGCATAAGATTATTACATGCTTTTTGAAAGTCCCATTAAACATTGAGTCCCTATTTGCTTTTATAATAACCTCCACTCTTTTGGGAAGATATTCCAGTGGATTCTCCACAGAATCCACTGGAATATCTTCCCAAAAGAGTGGAGGTCATGAGTTCTTTCACACTCACTTGTAGCTGAATGAGTGTGTGTGTGTAATAATCCCCCCAAATATCACGATATTTCGCATTTTGTGCTCACCATGCTGACGATGGGCTCCAGCAGTTTATCAGATTCCACATCTACCCAAGTCATCTGTATCGCGTTTGGGTCAGATGGAGAGCAAGGGGTCAACAGGTCATCCACTATTACATCGTTGTTCTGAGGTTTTCCGCGGACCTACACATAAAAACAAGAAAAGCATCACAGTAATACAGAAATCCGCACACACTCTCCCGAGGCTTTGGAGAGGAAGCATTGTTTAACCTCCACGCCCTCAGGGAAGGCCCCAGGGCCAAACGGATTAAACTGTGAGTTTGGTAATACCTTTAAAGACATTCTTCTAGATCCTTTGTTGGCTATGTTTAACCATTCTTTTGATATCAGTATTCTGCCTTAATCGCTTAGAGAAGCAAATATTTCCTTCATTCTTAAAAAAGGGAAATATCCTGAATACTGCGCCCCCTATAGGCGAATAGCCCTATTAAACTCTGACCAAAAGTCGTTTTCTAAAACATTGGCCATGCGTTTAGAAAAGGTGCTCCCTTGCATTGTTGGAGACAATGTAAAAGGTTTTGTAAAAGTCCAGAACTCCTCTGATAATTTGAGAAGACGACTTAATATTAATCAGCTTTCTTGGAACGCTAATGAAACCTGCACTCATGCTTTCTCTGGATGCCGAGAAGGCATTGTAATCGGGTGGAGCGGTCGTATCTATTCTATACATTCGAAAAATTTGACCTATGCAATAACTTTGTCAATTGGGTAAGAGTACATTTATAATACTTCAACACGCAGTGGCTCGCACTAATGGTATGAGATCTAGCAACTTTTCTCTTCACCGTGGGAAAAGGCAAGGTGACCCTCTCAGCCCACTGCTTTTCGATATCGCAATTGAACCATTAGCTCAGGCATTAAGAATTCTCTAATATCTGGTGTTTCTGTTGGTAAAAAAAGAAACATAAAACGACTCTCCATGCAGACGATGTGCTTATTTTTCTGTCTAAACCACAGTCTTCTATTCCTTACCTGACTAATGCCATTTCGTTATTCGGTTCTTTCTAGGGTTACAAAATAAATTTAGCAAAGTCTGAGGCTATGCCGCTGGGATATCCAGCATCTATGCTAGCTCTGACAAAACCCTTTTTTAAATTCAATGGTCTCCCTCTGGTTTTGTCTATTTGGGGATACGCATAACTCCTGAATATAATCAAATGTTTAGTGCTAACTTCCCTCCTCTTCTGGATACCATCAAAGCAGACCTAGGACGCTGGTTTCCTGGTTGGGGAGGATCGCCCTTATTAAAATGAACATTACACCCAGGCTACTTTATCCTTTACAAATGATCCCTATTCTGCTATCTAAGAAGGTTATCAAAGTGCTTGAAGGCTGGTCGAGTTCCTTCATTTGGAGTAAAAGGAAACCCTGTTTAAAAATGCCAAAACTGCAGCTGACCGGTTCTGATGAGGGCTTGGATTTTCCAAACATTAGACTGTATCAATTGGCTGTTCATCTTCGGGTGATGGCAGATTGGTTTAGATCAACTGAAAAATTCCCAGTCCCTTCTGCACTAACCCTATTACAATAAATACAATCAGAGCATGGCGATCCATCCGAACCTTCATCTCACATCTCCTCTTACACTCGTTCGAGGTAATCCAGACTTTCTGACGGGATTCAGAAATGGTGGTTTTAAAGCATGGTATACACAGGGGTTAGCTAGGCCAGGAGGTCTATTTAATAGGCAGACCTTTCAGATGGTACAGAAACACTAGATAGCCTACTAAAAGGTGAATTTTTTAGATATCTCCAACATTTTATTGCTACTTATACAATATTATTAACTAAATGCCACCTCTGATGTAGAAAGAGCATCTTCATCTCCATAAGAATCCAAGACGTGCTAATCGCTAATTTCTAACAGCTCTCTTACATCCCATGCTACTAAGCAAGCTTGGGAAAAAGACCTTCAATTCACTAGTGTGTGGCAGGAATGATTCTACATCATACACACATAACACATGGTCTTAAAAATAAAATAGATCCCCATGTATCCCCCAAACTGTTGCAAATACAAATCTGAGAATGGTTCCACTGTTTTTGGTCATGTGTCAAATTACAGAGTTATTGGTCTGGTATTGTGGATAATCTGTGTGTTATATTTGATGTTCCAATTGAATTAGATGTGCCTTCTTCTTGGCCTCCCAGATACTCCTATTTCCAATATCAGGCATGGAAGGCTTTCAATTTACCGACCTTTGCAGCTAGGAAAAATGTCTTCTTGATCTGGATTAAGGACACGGCTCCAACAAAAAAAGGTTTTGCCACAATATTATTATGGATGTCATTCCTAATTAATATTTTTTTTTTTACATGTCACACTGTTCTACTAAAACCTTCTTCAAGATTTGGGACCCTTACAGGGGTTTCCCAACCCAGTGTAAGAATACTATTTTTGTTTCCGTGCTGAGCTAAAGGGTTTTTTTTGTTTCGTATAATTAGTTCAAAGAAATGTATGTACAAAAATAATATTATATAAAAAAATAAAAATAAAAAAAAGGAAATCTGCACACACAGTATGTCATATGTCTTCTCAGATCACCTCAAACTAAACTCGGATCGTGCCCCAAATTCAGGAACTGTGTCTGTAGGAGGAAAACATCAGCAAAAAGTTCCTCACCGACTCAAATACCTGGTGAAATTGAAATTTCTGGGGAAACTGAACAATGGGAATTATCACCAATAATTTATACAATAATCCAAATTCGAATCATTGTTGTATTTGGTGAAAGGAAAAAAATCAGACTAATGCTTTAAAACTTCATAAACTTCTCCTCGCTCACCTTTTTAAAGTGAGTGGCTGACTGCACTTTGCGGATGGGCTGCATGAGGGCGTCCCTGACGATGATGCTGATGTCCGCGCCTGAATAGTGGTCTGTCTTTTGCCCCAGCGCAATGAAGTCGTCTTCAGAGAGGCTGTTCGGAGTCGTACCGAGGTTTAGCTTGAACATGAACGATCGTGCATGCTGCTCAGGAAGGGGGATGTAAATACGCTTCTCAAACCTGAGCCAGAAGAAACACAGCAGAGAAGCACAAAGACTGAGATTAGTGTCTGTCTGTCTGTCCATTCATCCCTTTCTCAGAGTTTCTTCCTCACCAATGTCACCTCCCACACACCCGAATTAGTCCCGTCCCTTTAGGAAAGAACTCCTAATTATGTGAAAAAAGACACTAATCACAGAATCAACCTCCACCTTCCATTTAAACCTCTCCACCATCATGGGTAAGACCAAAGAGCTGCCAAAGGATGTCAGAGACAAGATTGTAGACCTGCACAAGGCTAGAATGGGCTACAAGACCATCAGATTGTTGCTTTGGCTGTAGATTTTGGTCACTGTCATGCTGGAAGACCCCTGTCCACCACCCATCTTTAGTGTTCTGGCTGAGGCCAAAAGGTTCTCATCCAAGACTCTACAGCATGGGCCCTGTTCATGTGGTGAAATCTTCCTGTACTCTCAGCAGAGAAACAGCCCTAAAGCAGAATGTTTCCTCCTTCATGTTTGGTCATATTCAGCAATTCTCTGCCTCCAAACACCGCAAGTCGAGGCGATGGCAAAGAGCTAAATTTTGGTCTCATCTGACCACATCACATTCACCCATGTCTTCTCGGAATCATTTAAGTGTTCATTGGCAAACTTCAGATGGGTCTGTTCATGTGCATTCTTGAGCAGATGGATTTTGGTGTGTTACCAATGGTTTTCTTGGTGACTGTGGTCCCAGCTCCCTTGAGATAATTACCAAGCTCCTTCCGTGTAATTCTGGGCTGATCCCTCAACTTTCTCATCCTTAACCCATTAGATGAGATTTTGCATGGCGCTTCAGAGCGAGGGCGATTGACTTATCTTGTATTTCTTCCATTTTCGAATTATCGCACCAACAATGGTCATCCTCACCAAGCTTGTTGCTGATGGTCTTGTAGCCCATTCCAGCCTTGTGCAGGTCTACAATCTTGTTCGTACCTGACATCTTTTGGCAGCTCTTTAGTCTTACCCATGATTATGGAGAGGTTTGAATGGAAGAGGTTGATGCTGTGATTGGTGTCTTTTATACATATAATGAGTTGATATTAGGATTTCTTTCCTTAAGGTACAGGAATAGCTTGTGTGAGTCAGAATTCTTGCTGGTTGGTACGGGATCACTCAGGTACTTATTTCACTCGATCAAATACAAATTCATTTATATGTAATATAATAGTATTTTCTGGATTATTTTTCTTTCTGTCTCTTTGTTAAAATAAAACTACTATAAAAAATTTGAGACTGTTTATTTCTTTGTAATGGGGCCCCTGGTGGTCTAGTGGTTAAGATACAGCGCTCTCACCGCTGCGACCCGGGTTCGATCCCCGGTCAGGGAACCATCCCCAGCCACTCTCAGTGCCGGTCCCAAGCCCGGATAAATTGGGGAGGGTTGCGTTAGGAAGGGCATCCAGCGTAAAACATGTGCCAAATCAAACGTGCGGAGGATCTGCTGTGGCGACCCCTAACGGGAGAAGCCGAAAGAAAGTTTATTTCTTTGTAATGGGGGTCGCCAACTGTCGTCATGGCACACTCATTAGGGATGAACTTATAGGCACTAAAGTATAAATTTTACATTTATATTTCTAACCTGTTATATTTCTGTAAAGCTGCTTTGGGGCATTCAAACATTGAATTGGATTGAATCGAATCAAATAAAATTGAATCGAATCGAATTTAATCGAATCAAATCGAATTGAACCTCTGTTCCTTAGGGATCTAAATCTTTATCAAGATTTCCTTCAAGTTGTCTACACTTACTTGTTCTGGTTAACTAGCAGTTTTTATTATTTTAGAACTTAGATAAAAAAAAAACAACAACATTTAATTAGACCAACTTCCTGATAATCCTGTAATTTTGGAAATGGAAAAATCAAAGCCAAAATTAATGAAAGTCATTTTATAAATGAATAAATATCATTTCAATGTCAATAAATATTTATTTCTTGCCTTCTTCTGATGGCAGAATCTAAAGTCCAAGGTATATTTGTTGCTCCAAGCACCAGAATTCCTTCGTTATCGTTTCCAACACCTATAGATACAAAAAAAAAGAAAAGAAAAGAAGTACAGAATGATATATGCTCATGAATGTAAAACACCAGTCCTGTTTCCACCCCTTGACTAACCCTGCATCTGAACCAGGAACTCTGTCTTTATTCTGCGAGCTGCTTCGCTCTCGTTATCACTCCTGGAGCCACACAGAGAGTCGATCTCGTCGATGAAGATGATGGAGGGTTTGTGTTGCCGAGCCAAACTGAACAGGTTCTTTACCAATCTGCAGAAGGAACATGCAGGGATTATTAAGTGTAGAGATTATTAGCCTCATCCCTTAAGGTTCATACATAATAAAAAGACATTGAATTTATGATTAGGTTGCAGAGTCTGTATCATGATCATGCTTCTCAAACAAGTTCAAGACCAGGACTTACTTCTCACTCTCCCCAAGCCATTTGGACACAAGATCAGAGGAGGAGATGGAGAAGAAGGTTGAATTGTTGGCTTCGGTGGCCACTGCTTTAGCCAGGTATGATTTTCCTGTACCTGGTGGACCAAACAGCAAGATCCCTCTCCATGGAGTTCTCTTTCCTGGGAGTGAGAGATTGCACAGTTGGTAAAAATTAAACAGAAGATCAAACAATGACTTCAATGATTCTGTATATTCCTCCTGATTACTGACAAATGCCTCAAAGTCCAAGCTTTGTATTTGGTTCATATGAAGATCCACCTCAATGCTGTATTGCAGAAACTGTGCATTTCTCTTCGTGTGCTTTGTTGACTTTTGCTGAATTTACATTCTCGTCATTCTAATAGACTTTATTACAGAGGGTTCTCTAGACACTATTTGACACAGTGCAAGTGAGCAATTATATAGTAGTGGCATAGAAATGCTTTTTCTGGCAACTCTTCCCCGCTGGAAAGTCAGAAACAGCTACCAATGGTGTTCCAAATTAGCATGTATTTGACTAGAAATTGCTTAAAGAGGATTTTTTTAGTATCCTGTGGAATTTTCTTAGCTGAAATCTTTCATGATACGGTGCCATGACTTTACAGAACCACCGGTTCCACTCCTTTATTTTGAGTATTGCTTATCTACGATGGCATTTTAGTGCCATATAAAACAAAACAACAAAAACTCTACGATCATGAGAATAAAGTCTTAGCAATACAAAAATAAAGTTGCAATATTTCGAGAATTGTGAAAAAACTTTTGCGGTTTTGCATAAAATACATATGGAGGATTTGGTTAAGCAATAAGGGAAAAAGTCTTTTGCCACATCGGCATGGAGTAAGGATTATAAACAAACACTGCGGTGGTTATGTAGGAAGCTTAATTTATTCAGGAGAAAATATTTAGACAGACATTGATAAAACTGCCACTTTTGTATAGTCTGAAATGGCTGTGGTCGACTCTAAGGATATCGATGGTTGCATCAGCGTGTTATTCGAAGAGGAGATGATGTTTCTTAAGAGACTATGAGGATGGTCTTCAAAGAAACCACCCCAGTACCTCACTCGGGGTCTCAGCGAATTGTGGAGTATAGGATTCATATGACAAGCTTGTAATTTTGACTTTATTCTCAAAATATTTCGACTTCATACTCGAAAGTTAGACTTTTTTTCTTTAAAATATTATGACTATTCTCGTATTGCTCTGACTTTTTTTTTAACAAAAATGGAACATGGCACTAAAACAGTCATACTTATAAACATATTTTAATCTGTAGATGTCTTTTTTTTATCACTCGACATTTTCAACACTCTGATCACAATCAAACATAACCGTTACATATTCATGAGCGAGTAATAAAAAGCCATGTTGATAAGGTGACACTCTTGTCACTCTTGACTTGTGTTCAACCTGCATAAGTTCTAACACACCACCCCACAGCTGCTCCCTCTACTGGCTTTTAGCATTCAAAACAGTGATGCTTGCCTACAAAGCCATAAAATGAACCTGTACATCAAAACTCGCATCTCTCCTCATACTGCACCACTCTTTCTCAGATCTTCTAGAACTGCTTATTTTGTACAGATAAATGAAGACCTTCCTCTTCCAGAAAAACTTGAACTCGCATTTAAGAACTGATGGTATCTCAAGTCTGTAACCTAGTAAACCAGTGTCGAATCAGAATCTTACTATTTTTTTTTTTTGTTTTCTTATTTACCTGTGAAAAGGTGTGGAAATTTAATAGGTAGAATGACGGCCTCTTTCAGCGCCTCTTTGGCTCCTTCTAATCCAGCAACATCATTCCATTTAATGTTAGGCTTCTCCATGATGATGGCACCTGCAAAAGGTAACAGTTCCTAATATCTTTACACGCAGCAGTTTTTTTATTAATAGAATAATATTTTATAACAATGTAAAAAACAATTAAAAAAATGTTGCGTTCGTTGAAACTAGATGTCACACACCTTGAAGCTGATTCTGCAATTTCTTCTTCTCTGAATTATCACCATCATCGCTGTCATTCCTGTGAGAAATTGCATTCATGGTTAATGAAGAGCACGACTGATCCTATTGGTAGTACATTCACATCAGCTGCTTTGTGTGGCGAGAACTCACCCTTTGTCGTTGGACACTTTGACAGGCTTGGCAGGTGGTTGCGTTTCAGCCTTTTTCAGATATTCCTTGAGCTGCTCAGCTCTATCCAGATAATCTTTACACTTTGTCCTGATGCTTTGCTTGGCCTTTTCGCCCTGAGCCTCGTCTGGAAGACAGCAGCAGAGTCGCATTTTATTTAGAATGTAACATTCCACAGATGACAGATAGATGACTCCATTCAGGTCGAGTTATCAGTAATCTAGCACCTGATTCACACTCATCTGTTTCCTGCTTGTTTAGCTTGGTTCACGTTTGTGTAAAGATCGGATCCCTGAGTCACGAAGAATACACAAATCAGCTCATAACCGTTGACAATTTACTCGAAAACGCCGACATAATCGATTATGGTATGAGGCAATGTTTTAAACAGAGATCAGTTGCTTTGGAGCGTTTCTCACATCGGAAATGGAAAAAACTGCTTGTTCAACCTCCACATCACGTCACTTGTGCGCATTGTAAACACTATTTCTCATTGCTTGAACGAACCGTGAATGCTTTGGTACGTCCGTTTAATTGATGGTGTACAATTGTTTGCCGTTTTCCAACATTATTTGCTACATTGCTAAATTGTGCAGATGAACGGCACTAACGAAGGAGAGCGAACGGCTTCGAACCAACCAATGATCAAATCGTTTTCTAAAGCAGGTCCAAAGTGAATCTTGTGAACCTTCATGTGAACCTTCAATTTTCTAAAAAAAACACAGGAAAAAAAGAACGAACACTAGTACAGTAAAAGTGTGAATCCTGTCTGGTCTCTTGCAATCAATATTCCCACATACAGTAATGTGCTCATTTGTGCTGTAGATCCCAGACAGAAGAAATGTATCCTTTTCAATCGTTGTGATCCAAACCGTATTTTACATCAGGAAATAACATTTTTATCATCTTGCTTGTGAACAATGACAAAAAAGGACTCGTCATTATTTTGAGAGATGAACTAAGGATTTGAGAGAAGTACAGGCTTTTGTAAGTAATCCATTGTGTTTTGCTTTTTTTTTAGTAATTCACTTACTGGTTTGCAAATATTCAGAAAAAAGCAAATGAGGAAAACTAAACTTGTGTAAAATCTGTAAGATCTGACAAACAAACATGTTTTACACTTATCTGGTGCTCAACAAACCAAAAACTCCTGTCATTAAATTAATTTTATGATGGTTATAAAAGTCTAGATGGAACCAAAATGTGAGACTCGTGAGGTTCGGTAACCAGAGCCCAGATAAATCAGGACAATAATCGCATAGGAAGTATTCCAACCTGGAGAAATTCACATGACGCTGATTTATATTACAAAATGAAAGCGACCCGAGATTAGACGTGAAGGTAAATACGGTCGAGATGCTTTTAATCCACAGGATTTATACAAAGTTTCACTTACATTTCACCACATGCAGAAAGTACTGAATGGATTGCTCGTAAAGGCGCAAAGCTTCCTTGTAGTTTTTGGCTTTGTCCTCCTCTGAAGCCTTGGTGGCCAAGTCAATGGCTTTCTATCACACAAAAAAAGGAGAAGAACTTCAGTGTTTTTTTTTTTTTTTTTTTTTTTAGAAAGTTCACTCTTGGGTTTGACAGTCATTGGAGAAAAATGTCGAGTAAAAAAAAAAAACACAAGTCTCCTGCCACCACCATGAAGCGCTAAACACACATTTATACTAATGTGACTTTGTGAGAACTCAGTGGTTAAGATCGTCATCTTAACCATTTATTATGGTTCTGATCAGAACATTTTTTGTTTGTGAGCGCATTTAGGAATGATCATTGTCCTACAGACTTAAAATGTGAATTTATATGTTAGTGCCTATAAGTTTCCCCCTGATAAGAGTGAGCCAGTGGCAAGTGTGGCAAGAAAAAACTCCCTGAGATGGAATGAGGAAGAAACCTGTAGAGAAGCCAGACTCGTCACCCGAATACCCACTGATTAGAGTTTTATCATTTTTGAGGTGCACAGTGATCCTAAGCCATTGGAGCAGACTGTTTATACAGTCAAATCCCAGTATTGCTAAGCTGCCACTGCTGGGCCCCTGAGCAAGGCCCTTAACTCTAAACTGCTGAGTTGTAAAATAATGAGTTAAATGTAAGCAACATCGTATATCTGCAATAAATGGACATTCGGTGCAACCCAGATGAGGCTGGGTTTCCCTCTTGAGTCTGGTTCCTCTCAAGGTTTCTTCCTTATGCCATCTCGGGGAGTTTTTCCTTCACCACGGTCGCCACCGCCTCGCTCATCAGGGACAAACTTACACTTATAAAGAACATATTCATTTTTTTATCACCACATTATCTGTGTAAAGCTGCTTTGTGTTTTAACAATGTTCATTGTTAAAAGCGCTATACAATTGAATTTACACTGGATGAGGCTTCTGCCAAAATGTCATAAATGCAATCAATCAGTGTCTTGCTTATAACAATGGGTAATTGGACTGACTTGAAAAATGTGGGTATAAATGTATTCAGTGTCGTCTCACTTCACATCAAGTCACACCGGCCCCCTGGTGCCACCCTCTGCACCATACCCCACCCCCAGGCCACATCACAGACCTGCCTATGACCGCTAAGCAAATCGATTATGATCAATGCATAACTTTACAAGCCTGAAAAGAAACATTATTTAGAAACATATTTGGATTCAAAGAAATCCTCCTGTATCGTGTTGAACCCTGACACCCCTAAGCTCATAGTCTGGCTCCAGGGTCATGGTGGAATTATGATAAACCACAAGATCTTTACATTACATTTATGACATTTGGCAGATGCTCTCATACAATCATGTCATCTATACAAGTGAGCTTTCAGGGATCCGAGCCTTGTAGAAGGCCCAGTAAAGGCATCTCGGTGGTGCTGGGATTTGAACTCATAACCTTCTGATCAGAAATTAAACATTTTCACTACAGAATCACAAATTGTAAGCCCGTTTTTTGTAGTGAAAAAAGAACAAGAAACTGTAAGAGAACTGGTTAGACAGGTTTGGATACATGGCACATACCAGAACACAATAATAATACAGAGTCAGGCTGAAGTTCATGTGAAATGTTTCTCATGAAATATATAAAAGTTATTATATAATCGATTATAGACTCAAATATGAACAATGTGACCCTATATATATATAATGATCTGTTCCATGTCTTTTACTCTCATTTCACCCCATGTATCCTTCCGCCTTCCCCGGACAGGTGACTTACCTGTAAATTATTATTTGCCATCCCAGTCGTGATGTTACAGCCAAACTTTTCTTTCTTAAAATAATAAAAAAAAACGATTAGAAGATTTTATAAATTGTCCTGCTGCTTACACCATTGTTCCACAAACACTAAATACACTGGCGAAAACATTTCATTATATTTTCAGCGTCTTTTTACTCTCAACTTATTTTCCCTGATCTGTTCGGCGTCTCCACTTCCGCATTGATGAGGGCCGGGTGGTGCTTTATGACGTCACATACTCCGAGCCAATCGGAGTGAAAGCACCTTACCTGACTGCTTCTTCAAAAAGTAATCACCTGTAATTCACACAGAATGCGTTAGGGGCTTATAAATACTGGACATTAATTTTCCTGTAAAATAAAATAAAATAAAATAAATAAATAAATAACCCAGCCATTATGGATGCACAAGCCAGTGCACTCGTAGTGCCGGTCCCGACCCCGGGTAAATGGGGAGGGTTGCGTTAGGAAGGGCATCCAGCGTAAAACATGTGCCAAATCAAATATGCGGATCACAAATAAGAATTTCATACCGGATCGGTTGAGGCCCGGGTTAACAACGACCGCCACAGGTATCGTTAGCTGACAGGGTACCGGTGGAAATTGGGCTACTGTTGGCCGAAGAAGGAGAAGGAGAGGAGGAAGACATCTACAGAGACGACAGGGAAAGGAGCAGTGCAGGAGATTGAAGGTTAGGGTTGGTACTTTAAATGTTGGCACTATGACTGGTGAAGGGAGAGAGATAGCTGATATGATGGAGAGCAGAAAGGTAGATATGTTGTGTGTTCAGGAGACCAAGTGGAAAGGGAGTAAGGCCAGGAACATTGGAGGTGGGTTTAAACTGTTTTATTATGGTGTGGATGGAAAGAGAAATGGTGTAGGGGTGATTCTGAAGGAAGAGTACAGTAAGAGTGTAGTGGAGGTGAAGAGAGTTTCTGATAGGGTGATGATCGTGAAGGTGGAAGTTGAAGGGATGATGATAAATGTCATCAGTGCCTATGCTCCACAAGTTGGCTGTGAGATGGAGGAGAAAGAAAGATTCTGGAGTGAATTAGATGAAGTGGTGGATGGTGTACCTAGGAAAGAACGATTGGTGATTGGGGCAGACTTTAATGGGCATGTAGGTGAAGAGAACAGAGGTGATGAGGAGGTGATGGTAGGTATGGTTTTAAGGAGAAGAATGTGGAAGGGCAGATGGTGGTAGATTTTGCTAAAAGGATGGAAATGGCAGTGGTGAACACGTATTTTAAGAAGAAGGAGGATCATAGGGTGACGTATAAGAGTGGGGGAAGGTGCACACAGGTGGACTATGTGCTATTCAGGAGATGCAACCTGAAGGAGATTGGAGACTGTAAGGTGTTGGCAGGGGACAGTGTAGCTAGACAGCATCGGATAGTGGTCTGTAGGATGGTTGTGGAGGCGAAGAAGAAGAGGAGAAGAGTAAGGACTGAAAGAAGAATAAGATGGTGGAAACTGAAGGAGGAAGAGTGTAGTGTGAGGTTCAGGGAAGAGGTCAGACAGAGGCTCGGTGGTGTTGAAGAGGTGTTGGGTGATTGGGCAACTACTGCAGGAGTGATGAGGGAGGCAGCTAGAAAAATACTTGGTGTGACATCTGGAAATAGAAAGCAAGACAAGGAGACGTGGTGGTGGAATGAGGAAGTGCAGGAGAGCATAAGGAGAAAGAGGTTGGCAAAACAGAAGTGGGACAGACAAAGTAATGAGAAAAGTAGGCAGGAGTACAAGGAGATGCGGCAGCAGGTAAAGAGGGATGTGGCGAAAGCCAAGGAAAAGGCATATGAGGAGCTGTATGAGAGGTTGGACACTAAGGAAGGAGAAAAGGATTTATACCGATTGGCCAGGCAGAGGGACCGAGCAGGGAAGGATGTGCTGCAAGTTAGAGCAATAAAGGATGGAAATAAAAATGTGTTGACTAGTGAGGAGAGTGTGTTAAGAAGGTGAAGGGAGTATTTTGAGCAGCTGATGAATGAGGAAAATCAGAGAGAGAGAAGGTTGGATGGTGTGGAGCTGGTGAAGCAGGATGTACAGTGAGGAAAATAAGTATTTGAACACCCTGCTATTTTGCAAGTTCTCCCACTTAGAAATCATGGAGGGGTCTGAAATTGTCATCGTAGGTGCATGTCCACTGTGAGAGACATAATCTAAAAAAAAAAAAAACCAGAAATCACAATTATTAAACTATTTATTTGTATGATACAGCTGCAAATAAGTATTTGAACACCTGTGTATCAGCTAGAATTCTGTCCCTCAAAGACCTGTTAGTCTGCCTTTAAAATGTCCACCTCCACTACATTTATTATCCTAAATTAGATGCACCTGTTTGAGGTTGTTAGCTGCATAAAGACACCTGTCCACCCCATACAATCAGTAAGAATCCAACTACTAACATGGCCAAGACCAAAGAGCTGTCCAAAGACATTAGAGACAAAATTGTACACCTCCACAAGGCTGGAAAGGGCTACGGGGAAATTGCCAAGCAGCTTAGTGAAAAAATGTCCACTGTTGAAGCAATCATTAGAAAATGGAAGAAGCTAAACATGACTGTCAATCTCCCTCAGACTGGGGCTCCATGCAAGATCTCACTTCGTGGGGTCTCAATGATCCTAAGGAAGGTGAGAAATCAGCCCAGAACTACACAGGAGGAGCTGGTCAACGGCCTGAAAAGAGCTGGGACCACCGTTTTCAAAGTTACTGTTGGTAATACACTAAGACGTCATGGTTTGAAATCATGCATGGCGCGGAAGGTTCCCCTGCTTAAACCAGCACATGTCCAGGCACGTCTTAAGTTTGCCAATGACCATTTGGATGATCCAGAGGAGTCATGGGAGAAAGTCATGTGGTCATATGAGACCAAAATAGAACTTTTGGGTCATAATTCCACTAAACATGTTTGAAGGAAGAAGAATGATGAGTAACATCCCAAGAACACCATCCCTACAGTGAAGCATGGAGGTGGTAGCATTATGCTTTGGGGGTGTTTTTCTGCACATGGGACAGGGCGACTGCACTGTATTAAGGAGAGGATGACAGGGGCCATGTATTGCGAGATTTTGGGGAACAACCTTCCCTCAGTTAGAGCATTGAAGATCGGTCGAGGCTGGGTCTTCCAACATGACAATGACCTGAAGCACACAGCCAGGATAACCAAGGAGTGGCTCTGTAAGAAGCATATCAAGGTTCTGGCGTGGCCTAGCCAGTCTCCAGACCTAAACCCAATAGAGAATCTTTGGAGGGAGCTCAAACTCTTTGTTTCTCAGCGACAGGCCAGAAACCTGACTGATCTAGAGAAGATCTGTGTGGAGGAGTGGGCCAAAATCCCTCCTGCAGTGTGTGCAAACCTGGTGAAAAACTACAGGAAAAGTTTGACCTCTGTAATTGCAAACAAAGGCTACTGTACCAAATATTAACATTGACTTTCTCAGGTGTTCAAATACTTATTTGCAGCTGTATCATACAAATAAATAGTTAAAAAATCATACATTGTGATTTCTGGATTTTTTTTTTAGATTATGTCTCTCACAGTGGACATGCACCTACGATGACAATTTCAGACCCCTCCATGATTTCTAAGTGGGAGAACTTGCAAAATAGCAGGGTGTTCAAATACTTATTTTCCTCACTGTAGATAGCATTAGTAAGGAGGAGCGATTAAAAGGATGAAGAGTGGAAAGTCGGTTGGACCAGATGACATACCGGTAGAAGAGTGGAGATGTTTAGGAGAGATGGCAGTGGAGTTTTTAACCAGATTGTTTAACAGGATTTTGGAAGGTGAGAAGATGCCTGAGGAATGGAGAAGTGTGCTGGTACCGATCTTTAAGCATAAGGGAGATGTGCAGACCTGCAGTAACTACAGGGGAATTAAGTTGATCAGTCACACCATGAGTTTGAGTTTCACACCAGTTATGGGAAAGAGTAGTGGAAGCCAGGCTGAGAGAAGAGGTGACCATCCAGGTGGAGGAGTTCAGGTACCTGGGGTCAACAGTGCAAAGTAATGGAAAGTGTGTTAGAGAAGTAAAGAAAAGAGTGCAGGCAGGGTGGAGTGGGTGGAGAAGAGTGATAGCAGGAGTGATTTGTGATAGTAGGGTATCTGCAAGAATGAAAGGGAAAGTTTATAGGACTGTGGTGAGACCTGCGATGTTGTATGGATTAGAGACAGTGGCATTGAGTAAAAGGCAGGAAGCAGAGCTGGAGGTAGCAGAGCTGAAGATGTTGAGGTTTTCGTTGGGAGTGACGAGGATGGACAAGATTAGAAATGAGATTATTAGAGGGACAGCGCATGTAGGATGTTTTGGTGACAAGGTGAGGGAGGCGAGATTGAGATGGTTTGGACATGTGCAGAGAAGGGACATGAATTATATTGGTAGAAAAATGCTGAAGATGGAGCCACCAGGTAGGAGGAAAAGAGGAAGGCCAAGGAGGAGGTTCATGGATGTGGTGAGGGAAGACATGCAGGTAGTTGGTGTAAAAGAGGCAGATGTAGAGGACAGGGTGGTATGGAGACGGATGATCCGCTGTGGCGCCCCCTAATGGGAGCAGCCGAAAGAAGAAGAAGAAATAAATAAATAAATAAATAAATAAATAAATAAATAAATAATATAAGATCCTTCATGAGCATTATCTAAAAGTCTCATTTATTTTCTATAAGTCACACAGAATTCAGGGGATTCATAAATATTTTACAGCCAAATACTTATTATTCTGTAAAATAATAATAATAATAATAATAATATCAATAATAATAATAATATCAATAATAATAATAATAATAATAATAATAATAATAATAATAATAAAAGGGTTCCTGGTGATTACTTTACAATCCTGTAGGGGGCAGTGTTATGATCTGAGGTTGTTTCAGTTGTTCACGTCTAAAATTAGTTGACTAACCTGAATATACTAAAGGACCAGTTTTTTTTTTTTATCATAGATTTTTCTTACCAGGATTAATCGCGCTCAAATCACAAAGGCACGGTTCATTCGACATCTGATTCACATTGGCCACCACGGATTCTCCATTGAGAATCCTTAGGATGTCCTTGTGAAGACTTTACAACATGGCCTAACTTCCAACGTCCAACTCTGGATGGAAATAAATGTTGTGACATCTCCTACGTTTATCGAGAAAAATGTCATGATGAATGCGGTCCCACAAAATAATAGTGTTTGACTTTTTTGGATTTCATTGCAGTATTTATTTCACAAATATACACACTTTTCACAGATACATTTTGCAAAATACTTTACAATATTTAAGCACCAGTAGTTAAACAAATTCAAATACCAAACGCAATAACTGTAGTTCAGAAAAACACTGCATAAAGCTTCAAGCTTAAACAGCTATATGATTGTGGGTGAGTTATAATGGATAGACCGGGTTTGATTTTTCTTTGCTATGGTTTTCTTTGCTATAAAAAATCTATGGTTGCACCATTTTTGTAAGATATAACAGGGATCTTAACTGCACCATCTTCAACAGTAGTGTGGCATGCCAAATTAAAATGAATTTACAGTTTTTCCACAAAGATGCTGTTTGTTTGCAATCATGAATTTCTTGTCGACGTTTTTTAAAGCTGAAAATATAATCAGGCACCATTTAAAAAGAACTTTGGTTGCAGTTCCTCTTTTGGCTTGGTTTTTAGTGCATTTTTAAGTCAGGCAAAAGAAAAACCAAAGGCTATAAAACTCTAAAGGCCAAGAGGAACAGTCATCAACTTTCTCCATTTAAGAACTGCAGCCGCAGAATCCTCAGGATGCGCTCGTTCTTTGTGAGATCCTCTGGTAGCTCATGATTCTGTGGAAACATGAAAACTTATTATTAGAAACATTAATATTATATACTCAAGACATGATTTATGTAACATTTCTAGAGTTATTACCAATTTTCTGTTACACTATACACACTGTGGATTGCTCCTGGGTGGCACTAACAGCTTTTTCAGAAAGGAAGAATTTCAGGACTGGGAAAATAAAGGTGTTATTTGAAGATTGTCCACTAGATGCCGCTAGAGTAACACTATCTATGAATCCCAAACTTGTATTGTACATACTGCTGTTCATTGTTTTGAGTCATTTGATTTGACTCAGTTCTTCTGCTTATAATAGTAAATACAAGTTAAAATAAATATCTTTTGAGTATCTATCTATCTATCTATCTATCTATCTATCTATCTATCTATCTATCTATCTATCTATCTATCTATCTATCTATCTATCTATCTATCTATCTATCTATCTATCATAAGCAATCTTTTGGCCACACCTCCTTAACTGTGTCTGATATGTACAGTGGCCACGCCTCCTTCACTGTGTTTGATTTGTGCGATGAACACACCTCCTTTACTGTCTGATTGTATTTACCAACTTCTGCTTCATACACGCCATCACACACCTGATTGCGTAAAGTAGGATCGGCATTTGCATTCAGCAGAAGCTTCACAGTTTTCAGATCTCCGCCCATGACAGCAGCATGAAGCACCGTAGAACCATTCTAAACACACAAACCAGTATTTAATGTACAATGGAAAAATTATGCCTCCACAATTCAGATCTGCAAGAACAGTAGGACACATACAGTGGTCCTGATTTCTGAATATTTTGCATGTTTGTCACACTTTAATATTCAGATCAAACACTTTTTCACACAGGGCCATGTAGTTTTGGATTTTGTTTTCCCTCAATAATAAAAACCTCTATTTAAAAACTGCATGTTGTGTTACTTTGTGTTATCTTCTACTAATATTGAAATTAGTTTGATGATCTGAAACATTAAAGTGTGACAAACATGTAAAAAATTAAGAAATCAGGGAAGGGGGCAAACACTTTTTCACACCACTGTACCTTGTATACTGCTTTCAGGTAATTAGGTATTGATGGAAAGTGCGCTATGTAGTAGCTGTAGATCATCTCCCATGCAGGAACAATTTCAAACGTTAACACGCTCCACATTTTGTACATGAACAGCATGGAGTCCTACCTTCAGAAGACCAAGAGACGGGCTGAACTTTAGAAGCTCCTCTATGACGTTGTAGTGTCCGTTGTGTGCAGCTTTGAACAGTGCAGTGGAGCCGTCCTTTCGACAGATAATTACAAAAATATAATAATTATGATTAAAACTTGTTTTTTTCCAGACAGGGAAAAAAAAACAGGGGGGGGGGGGGACAAGGGACAAGGGGGAGGTGAGTGTGTGAAGAGAGGTGTCTTTACACAACTCTCTCATCTTATCTTCAGCCCAATCAACTGTCCTTTTCCTCACATGTTGCTAATGTGACACGCTCTTGTTGGTTTCTTCTCTACAACGTCAGAAGGATTCAAACATTTTTATCCAAACTGGATGCTCAGACGCTTTTTCAGTCTCTTGTCATTTTAAGACTGCAACTCAATGATCCAACTCAATTATCAACCTGCCCGAGTTCTCCCACACCGCCACACTGCTGGGCATTTCTCCACTGGCTTCCCGTAGCTGCACGTATCAGATTCCAACAAGATCTTCCTCTCCAAAGCATGTAAACCAGATCTTCAAGGAGCTCACTTTGTGCAAAGGAGCATTGCAATGATGGAACAGATTTAGGTTTTCAGGTCAAGTTCAAGTTCAAGAGAATACAAAATTGTATTATAGCGCCATCTAAAGATCTCCTGTACAATTGAATGCCTCCAGATTTGTGGTTACAGTTTGGAAAAGAACTATATATAGTAGGAAAGGTCGGGTGACCCAATACTTTTGAGATATAGTGTAGATGGCTTTATTTACTTCACTCTTAAGAAGCTGCTCATTTCGAACAAAGTCAAGTCAAGAATTGTCATTTTAACCATGTATAGCTGACGCAGTGAAACGAGACAATGTTTCTTCAGAACCCTGGTGCTACACAAAACAACACGAGTAGTGTGGGAATCTTTGCCATTCATCAAATAGAGCCTTTTGTTTTAGATCAGGCACTGTAGTTAGATGAGAAAGCTTGGCTTTCTAAGGCTGTCCGATGGGGTTAAGGTCATCCAACCATGTCTTCATGAACCCTGATTTGTGCAGAATAGCAAAGCACCTTCTCTAAACCTTTCCAAAACCATTGAATACAGAATTTTCTTGACTTGGTTTGCTGTAGAATTAAGATTGCTCTTTAACAGAAGTAAGGGGCCGAGCCTGACCACCAAAAAAAACAGCCTATACCATTATCCCTGCTCCACCGAAGTTTACATCTGGAACAATGCATTCAGTTAGCGTTCATCTAACATCCGCCAAAACCTGCTCTCACCCATCAGACCCAATGATTGGTCACACCCCAAAACACATTCCCACAGCACCATCTGACACTTGGCAATGTACCTGGTGACGCAAGGCTTAAATGCAGCTACACAGCCTTTGAACACCAATTCCATTAAGCTCCTGCCACACAGTTTGCGTGCTGATATCAATGGCAGTGGAAGTTCAGAACTCTTCAGCTATAGATTCGGCAAAACGTCTGCGACTTTTACGAACCATGAACTCAGCACTCGGTGCCCCTGATCCGTGAGTTGTTGCTGTCCCTAAACACTTTCACTTTCCAATAATAGCGCTTAGAGTTACAGGCTTAGGAATATCTAGCAGGGATGAAATTTCATGAACTGCAAAGGAGGAACCCCATCACAGTACCACAGTTGAATGCACTAAGCCGTCTCACAAATGTTTGTAATAGCAGACTACATGGTTAGCTGCTTGAATTTATACAACTGAATTCAAGAGGTGTGTCCCAATACTTTTACCCTGCTGGTGTGTATCTTATGTGCATGGCTGCATTAGAAAGGGAAAACGTCACATAAATTGTTGGCCGTGGTATTATTATTTTGCTTCAATAATAAAATAAGTGCCATACGTTTCTGAAAGCATCTCGTTCAGCGCCACGCAGTAGCAGAACTTTCACAACTTCGCTGTGTCCCATCTGGGCTGCTATCCACAGGGGTGTGGTGCCATCCTGAGACAAATAGCACATAAACCAGACATCAAGAAAAGAACTTACAGTGTACAAGAACTCTTGCTGTAGACACGATGCATTATTAAGAGGATGGGGAAAGGATCCTCTTACCTCACGAGGCTGGTTTACTTTGGCTCCGGATGACAACAGCTGACGGACGATGGTCACATGACCTTCCTGAGAGGCTAGAAACAGGGGAGTGGCACCGTCCTGAAATGTGAGAGAGAACACAGTGAGTGTCTGCTGAACAGTGAGTAAACATCTATAAACTATAGTGAAATCTATATTATATTAAGCTCTACATTTTGGAACAATGCACCAACTAAGCCAATGTAAAATGTTATACATTTTATTAAAATATTATCTGATTATACAATAGCTCATTGCATGCTTTCGCTTCCCAAGTGGCATTCGAATGCATCTAATGGGCTTATCAGGTGTCAGCCCAAAATAAATTCCCAGCAGTGTTATGACAGCAGTCTGAGACTCAACTCGCTGAGATGCAACTTAATTCGTTACTGTACTTAAGTTGCTTTTTCACGTACCTGCACTTCATTGAAGTATTTTGTTTTGGGGAGACTTTTACTTCAATTTCACTACATTTCAAAGTCAAATATCTGACTTTTTATTCAACTACATTTTGCGAAATCATTCGTTCCTTTTTATTTATGAGAATAAAAACTGGTCAAACACGCAGCAAATCACCAATCAGGGTCGGTTGGGGTGGTGGTATCTACTTATCACCAACATACGGTACAGTTCAGTGTCAATTCAACAGCAAGCAAAACATTCTAAGAAGAATATATGGTTGAAGGAACTCCTGACTCGGATTCGCCACAACATCTTTGGCCTTATTTGTGTGATTTTCTAGTTGATGTAGTTGAAAAGAAGGTTTTGGGTTCATGATCATTGTAATAGAAATCAATCAGTGTTGGAGTCATTAATATCATTCTATTAATAGATCAGTGTGCTGAGAGTCACATTCGAGTCTTTACACATAAACTGAGTTGATTAAGCAAATAGTCTTGTGAAATAAATGATAATAGGAACATTATAGTCATAATAAATCATAGCACTTTGGATACTTAAGTACAAGTGAAAGTTTAAAGGGAGCACTTTTACTTTCACTGGAGGAATTTATCTCTACTTTAACTCAAGTACATGGTTTGTGTAGTTCGTCCACCACTGCACCCTACAGGCTGGTATGAAAAAGTTCAAATTGAAGAGAAGACACTAACACTAAGCTGGTCATGGATGTTGGCTCCATTCTTGAGCAGCGTCTCCACTACTTTGGAGTGACCACTCTGGCAGGCAGAACATAGGGCCGTACCACCGTCCTGCAGAAAGTAACACAGCATAAACACACCACTTTTATGAATATAATTCAAAAAATCTGTATTGTGTTCTGTTGCAATAAAATAGGATGTTAGGAAGAATTCACTTATCCATAGACAGAGATCATGCTAACCTTCTCAGTATCATTTCAACACTTCAACAACAATATGACTTGCTGTATGAGCCTGTAATCTGCAAGTCAAGCCTATGTCTGGTAATCAAGCCCTGTTTTTTTTTTTAAGAATTCAAACGACAGATGGGCGAACAAAGCAAATAAATAGAATTGTAAAATGTTTATATGGTAGATGGACCATGGTATAAAGGATATCTTTTGCTGGCAGTAAATCTTAGCCACTATTGGAGCTTATTGGTTAAAACAAGTATAGAAGTTTTACGCTGTTTCATTCGCAAAAAAAACTTGGCGACTTTATCTATAATAGAGGATGTAATCTGTGTAATTAATGCAGATCCATGCTGTCTGGAGCTGTGCAGCCGGAGCAAGTATAAACTCACAGGTAACACTGGTCAGCAGATTTCCTGCCTCCTAATTACTAAGGGTTGACTCTCTGACTCACTTTTTTCCAAACTCTTTGTCTCATAAAAAGCAGACTATACGTTCGTGCAAAGGTTTTATTAAACATTCTGTGAACGTTTGTGTGTATCTCATCCCCAGAGTGATGCATGCTGACTGATGAAGATCCATACACAGCTATGAGTTTGTAATCGAGCTGCATAATTACACACACTTCATCTCCTGAGTACCTTCGTCTGGAATTCTGTGGAAGCTCCGAACTCAAACAGGAGCTTGACGATGTCATCGTGCCCCTGCTGTGCTGCGAAGAACAGGGCTGTTGAACCTGTCTGAAGAAACAATCACACACACACACACACACACACACACACACACACACACACACACACACACACACAGACACACACACACAGACACACACACACACACACACACACACACACACACACACACACACACACACACACACACACACACACACACACAGTTTGTCTTACTGACATAATTACTGCCCCAATTTTCCACCACTTGTTTTTCACCAGATAACCTCCACAATAACCTCAGCAGAATAAAATGGTTCTTTAATTTTTTTGTTCGTCTGTTTGTCTACTGCTCTTCTTGTTTGTTTGGTTATTTGCTACATGCACTGTTTGTTTGTTGCATAATTATTTTTGCATTTCACTTGTTGTTTTTGTTTGTTTGCTGCAATTATTTCATTCGCTGCATTTATTTACTTAGTCTTTTTGTCTTTCTGCTGCACTTTTTGTTTGTTTGGTTGTTGCATTTCTTGTTAGCTGCATTCATCCTTTGCTTCATTTTGGTTTGTTTGCTGCAACTCTGCGCTTGCTTATTTCTTTTGCTTGTTGGCTGCACTTTTTGTTTGTATAAATTTTGCACTTTATGTTTGCTTGCTTTGCTTAATGTTTTTGTTTGTTACACTTTTTTGATTGTTTGCTGCATTTATTCTTTGCTTGTTTTTTTTCTCGTTTGCTGCACATTTGCTTTATTGTAAGTTTTGTTTGTTTGCTACACTTTTTTGTTTGTGTTCTGCATTTATTCTTAGATTATTTATTAGTATTTTGTTTCTATTCTGCACTTTTTGTTTGCTTGCAACACTTATTCGTCTACAGTTTTTGCTACAATTATTGTTTGTTTGTTTGTGGCACTTTTGCCATTTTTTAGAGGGTATGTGTTTGTATAAAAAACATACAAACCATTTTTGTACATTAATTATGCAGGTGTTATCGACCCTTTCAGGCACTTAAAGTACTCATCCTAATCGTCATAAAAAAATCCCACAATCAGTCAGATCAGCAAACCTTTCAAACAGGCCATACATCATCAACCCAGCTGCCTTACCTCCCTCTGCAGGTTGATGTCAGCTCCTTGCATGATGAGCTCCCTCACACAGTCATAATAGCCACTGTAGGAAGCCACCATCAGAGCTGAGGTACCATACTGGTCAGAAAAGCATAAGGAATAAAATAGGCTATATTTTAAAGAAAGTATGGTGTTAGTCTGTCTTTAATAAAGTGTATGTCCTGAATGAATAATTGTAATAATGAATGTAGATGAAGCTCTCCTACAGTGTCTTTGCAGTCGATGTCCACACGGCCACTGTTTAGCAACAGCTGAAGAAGAGCCAGATTCCCCTTCCTGGCTGCCCAAAACGCAGCGTTCGCCAAGGGTGTTTCCTTCTGCAAGGGATAACATTTGTGCTATTAAAACATTATATGAATAAATGTTTCTGGACGTTTGACCATAAGATTGGTATGTGCTTTTTGAACATCCGATTCCACATTTAGTTCCCATTTTCTGTTATCATGACCTCCACTCTTCTGGTAAGAAGTCCAAGTGGATTTTAAAGTGTTCTGGTGGAGATTCTTGTAGATTTATTCAGCCACAAGGGTGTTAGTAAAGTCAGGTACTGATGGAGGTAAGTTAAGGAGGCCTGGGTTGCAGGCAGCATTCACATTCATCTCAAAGCTCTATAGGAGGAGATCTTCCACTCCAGCCCATGTAAACCATATCTTCATGGAGCTGGCTTTGTGCACAGGGGCATTGTCATGCTGAAACAACACAACCACATACACAGGCGTCCTATACAATTGTTTGCATCCAAGTTTGTGGTAACAGTTTTTTTTTTATATATAGAAGTCAGATGTTTTAATACTTTTGACATTTAGTGTATATCTTGTGTTTTCCTTTGCAGACAGATGAGTTTGAAATGTTTTGTCTAGCAGAAGAACTTGATGGAAAATGGGAGAGACAATTTTAGCAGACTGTGTCACCCCACAGTCAAGCATGGTCGTTGAAGCTTAATGGTTTGAGGTTGTTTTTGGAGCAGGGAAGGTTGGAGATTCATTCCGAGTGAAATGAAATCCTGAACCAACATGGCAACCATACACCATACTCCACCATAAACCATGCAATTCCCGGCTCATTGAAAACGACTTCACCATACAACAAGACAATGAGCAGAAACATCTGTCTAAGTCATGTAAGTGTTTTTAGAGAGCAAACAGTCGACCTGCCCAGTTACCACAACTAAATCCTAAATTCTATTGAACTGTGTGTGTGTGTGTGTGTGTGTGTGTGTGTGTGTGTGTGTGTGTATATATATATATATATATATATATATATATATATATATATATATATATATCCACCCTGAACCTCCACTAGTAACGTTTAAACTCTTTGACGCACATTCAAACACGTGTGCCTCCTGCGCCTGCGCACAAACCTGGCCGCGTCTCAAACCACAATGTCAAAACAAGCCGTGACCGCGCAAAAATCTCACGTCATTACGAGTCGCTATATTTTACATGGCGGCGTATAAAACATTGCCATCTCCCAGATGCGAGCATTCATCTCTACAATACGTCGTAGTATTTTTTTTTGCCAATAAATAAATATAGTATGCGGTTCGGGACGCAGCCTAAATAAGCATTATTGCATGTGCGAGAATATAAATATCCAGAAAACAAAAGATTTTAGATGAATAGTCCTGGTGCACAGAGCAGAGTATGAGGCAGCAGGAAGGCGGTTCTCCAGCTCCTGTAGCCTGATCACTGCAAAGGGCGCATCTGAGATCAGGTTTCTATCGGCGCCTGAGAAGAACATGCTACATGAGCACATTCCCCTGTAGTCCAAACCTCGTTATAAATAATAATAATTAAAAAAAACACCTAAAAAAGCCATTACCTTGAAAGACATGCTGAGCTCAGTGAGGTCTCATTCCGCCTGTGTGGGTTCCTTGAGGAGCTCAGAGATTTCAGGGATTTGGAATGACTTGCTGAGGCACAGACTCCCACTGCAGAACATGAGGTTCAGCTTCCAGCTCTCTCTCTCTCTCTCTCTCTCTCTCTCTCTCTCTCTCTCCACACCACCTACATTACATTGACTAAAACATAATGGTACCAATAAATTCATATGATGATACACTCATTCCTACTGTACATGATGTACTCATGGATTCCACCATGAGATGGTTATGGTGTAAAGCTGGGCACAACAAGTTTCTCTGGGAAACAGATAGGACATAATGGATAATGTAAAAGGTTGATATATTTCACATTGTATTTAATTTCTTACCTTTTATAGCTTTTTTTACATTCGAAAAATTCTTATTTACGGTTTGTAATTTTAGAAAAAAAACAAAAAAAACGATTTTATGTATTTCAATGTGCTCAGAATTGTGGGCCATATTGTATTTACTGTGTATGTGTTGTAAATGTTATATATGCAACTCTACACGAAGGGTCTAAAATCCTTAGGGTCCATACTATTTATATTCTGTGTAGAAAAGGGTACAATTGGAAAAGTCAAAAGAACTGTAAACGACAAGTAGCATCAAGTCAACCAGGACTTTTCGTTTTACATGGTTGCTAAACAAAGACATAAAACTCGTGGATATCTGCAATTTGAATGGCGTAAACTTTTCAAAGATGGACGTATTTCCTTCAGTGACAATCCCCATCGTGGTGGTTCCCAGCTCACAGCATGCATTCCTGTAAACATTCAGCATGTGGAACACCTGATCCTGGATAATCGACGAGTTTCTCGGAGGTCAGTATTTCAGCACTGTTGACAGCACAAGCGAGGCAGGTTGTCCTAGGATGGATTAGGCATATTGACAATATATGTATAAATGTAGCAGAGGCTTATGTTGAAAAAAATAAATGCTGTTTCCACTCTTTGAAATTAGTTTTTTAATTTTTAAAGTCCCAGTTTTACTTGAACACCCCTCATATATGAAGAACCTTCTTTCTAATCTCACATGATTTGCCAGATATTCAAAGTTAAAGTCAAAGTGAACTTCATTGTCATACAGCCAGGCATCAAGTTGCAAAGCAAAGCGAAATTTTGTTTCTCCAGAGGCTCCATTGTGCAGATAAAATTATAACAGTCAATAGGCAAGACAGGTAACAAATAGACAACACAAATAACAGTAGACAATACAAATAAATAACACAATAGACAACACAAAAAAAGAATATTTACTGTAAACTGCATGTCAGTACACACACACATTGATAACACAATAGACACAAAAAAGGCTATATATATATATATATATATATATGTGTGTGTGTGTGGTGTGTGTGTGTGTGTGTGTGTGTGTGTGTGTGTGTGTGTGTGTGTGTGTGTATATATATATATATATATATATATATATATATATATATATATATATATATATATATATAGTGTACGCTGTATGAATGTAAATACAATTTGAATTTGAAATTTTATTAATGCATGACAATTGTTCACATTGTAGGGATTAATTCACAAGTGGCAAGAATGTAAAACGTTCTGTGATTAATATGATATTATATATTATATCTATTTTTCAACCATTCATGAATTACAGCACATAAAGTCACCAATGTTTCAGAAAGAAAAATAATAATAATGGGGACCAAATGTCCCCACAAGGTCAAAACTGTCAAAGATACTTTGGTCCCCACCAAGATTTCAAAACATGTCCTATATATATATATATATATATATATATATATATATATATATATATATATATATATATATATATATATATGTACTAAATTAGCAACCTATGTCTCATCATTGCATTCTTATATCACCAAATATCACAGGCTCTTATTACTCCAAAATATCCAGAATATGTAATAAAATGCAAACTCCAGCACCTCAAAGTAGAACAGATCTAGCAAATGCTCATCAAAGCTAAACGTTCATTATAGGACAGGCTCAAATGTAATAACAGATTATTGCTGATGATACCTCCGTCCATGACATCATGTGCTGACATCCGCATGACGTCCGTATAAAGATCCATGTAGGACTAAGATATTGAAAAGCACACTTCAGTCTGATCTATTTGGGCTTTTATGCATGGATTAATTTGTGAATGGACCTAATATGCAACATAACCATCTGATTTTGTTGGCGATTGGAGGCACATTGAAGGATTTGTTGTAATAACATTTGTGTAGCTAGTTAATGTGGGGTTTGATGAAAACAGCTGAGAGGGTCATATAATCGGAGGACTGCTTTTGACGTGCAAACCAGTTTGAAGGAAATGGTAAGTGGTGTAATCATTCACTCACCCAGGGTGTTATTGATAGAAACAACTTATTATTAAGGGCTGTCTGGGTCTAGGCCTGGATTAGTGGAGTATGATTAAGAGGACCTGGACAGCAAAGACACACCTTACACATAGTATATAAACATGCTGCATAGCCTGAATATTGTGACTTTTGTATGGGTTCCATTCTGTAGTTCTCATCAGGCCCTCATCCTTCAGAGAGTGAATACAGAAATCTGTCGAGTACAGTAAGTATTAAACCTGGTTCAAACAATTTATTCAAAGATTTAGATTTTCTATGAAATAGAAAGAAAATAATGTATATTGGGTTTTAAATGTTATGTAATGTTACTTTTTCTCCAAAAACATTTTTTCGGCAAACACTTTTATAAGACATGGTACTGATGGTTATGATATGAGTGTGTCAGGTGCTGCAGGTTTGTTGAGGACTTTTCTACCTTGGTTTTACTGCTTGACTAAGAAACAGTCCATCAGCCAGTAATCCTCAGTCTACAGCAGTTCTATGGTCATAATATGCTATGACGGCTTTAACTACGTATCTGTACATATACAAGTTGGACCAGTAATGTATGCGTGTGTAGTATTTAGCGATTCGCAACAATGCATCGGCATAAAAGTTAACGATGTGAAGCATCGATTTAAAAAGTCTGCATCAAATACAAGTTGACAATATTTAACATATTTGCATAGATAAAAAACTATTTATTTATATACAATTATTAGTAGATACGCTATACTTTTATTATTTAGAGCATGACCAATATTTTAGAGTACCATTGCTGCTATGTGAATATGGCACATCGCAACATTAACACGGCAGAGGTGGAGCTGCATCTTCCTGGAGACAGAACAAGAAAAAAACATCTGGTTTTATTGAACCTTTTTTTTTTTGCTTCAGAAATCAGATTGCACTTAAGTGAAGTTATGATTTGCTGTCTGTCCGAACCAATGAATTAAAAACATGCATTGCATCGTAATTTTTTCCAATGCTATGTTTTGCATTGAATCACATTGTGTTGAATCAAAATTATTTCAATTGAATCACACTGTATAGTAATAGAAGTGAATCATATCGCATTCCATTGGTAGCTGCTTCATACTATGTATTTAATGTATTGTATCGTTGGCTACGCATCGAGATGCAAATCGCATCAGCCTCGGTTATAGAGATCCCTAGTGTGTAGTAAAGAGATCAGTGAGAACCACTCTTAGAAGTTTACATTGGGTGTGAAGTACCTATTTTAGATGGGCAACTGTCAAAGTGATGTATATGGAAGATTTGGCTGAAAAAATGTCCAGTTGTTGTAGCTGCTGTTCCTAATAAACCGATAAATATCTCCAACGCCCCACAAGGATGCCGCATTCTTTAATCTGATCATTTAGAAGGCATTGACTGATTTAAATTTATGGAATTTGAAACTCATTCAAAGCAACCCTTTAAGTATTGCATATCTACAAATGAGCATTTGAGGGTTAAGGGCCTTGCTCAAGGGCCCAAAAGTGGCAGTTGACCTTCGGATTCAAGGTCAAAGACCTTAACCACTAAGCTACCATTCCCCATCGAAGGAGGCTTTTATTTGCAGAAAAGGCACATCAGCTCACTGAAATTCTTTCTTTACGAATGCAAGCATGTAGGGTCAACCATGATACAGCACGCTTTGAGGACAGAGGGTTGAAGGCCTTGCTCAAGGGCCAAACAAAGGCAGCAAACCCCTGACATTCCATCATTCTCCTTGAATGAGATGCTTAGTATTTTACAGAAGGAGTCTGCAGGGCAGCAGGATATAATAACAGTCAGAGGTGAAGCTGTAACTTTCTTAAGTATCTATTGTTCTGTTTGGGCTTATAGATATGGGTCGAGTTCAGTGGATGGTAAGCCAGACGCTCCTGCTCAGCCTATTTATCGGTGTTCCGCTCTCTATGGCAGTGGAATCAGAGGAGGATGCACCATCAGAGTGGAAGCTGTGGAAGAGAACTAACGGAGTGGAGTATGAAGAAGAGGTATCTCTCTTTTTTTTAGAAACTGAGTGGAACAGTGGCATCTACATACTGTGAGACACTGTACATCACTACCTGTATAATAGTGCTAGTTTCACGTCAGCAGCAGGAAGAACTCCAGTATTTCAGAAGATAGATAGATAGATAGATAGATAGATAGATAGATAGATAGATAGATAGATAGATAGATAGACAGACAGACAGACAGACAGACAGACAGACAGACAGACAGAACAGGATAGATAGATAGATAGATAGATAGATAGATAGATAGATAGATAGATAGATAGATAGATAGATAGATAGACAGACAGACAGACAGACAGACAGACAGACAGACAGACAGACCAGAATAGATAGATAGATAGATAGATAGATAGATAGATAGATAGATAGATAGATAGATAGATAGATAGATAGATAGATAGATAGATAGATAGATAGATAGATAGATAGATAGATAGACTAACCCTAGATTGTCAATAAAAGTACATTTATGTACAGTTTTACAGTTAGATTTATCCAGATGATGATGTCATGCTTTAGAATGATTGTCTCTGTTCTTCTTTTCAAAGGCGGATGATAATAAAAGAAAAGCCATTTGGGAGAAAAACAAGAATCTGATTGAGAATAACAACAAAAAATATTACATGGGCAGGTCAGAGTTTACAATGGCAATGAACAAATACGGAGACCTGGTAAGTCATTATATAATCTAATTTCAATAAAGAGCTCTTATGTAAAGTCTATTTTTAAGGACTTTTATATAAACCAATGCAAATGTGCTTCGATATTTGTAGACTCGGTTGGAGTATCGTCAGTTACTTGGAGCCAAAGTAAATAAAAATGCACACAAGGGAAACACTGCCAATCCACGCAAGCTACGTTACAATGCCAGGAGGCTACAGCTGACCTCGGTAGACTACAGACAGATGGGATACGTTACAGAGATTAAAGATCAGGTGCGATCATTTATACATCTCTTATCAGCTTACAAGGGAACATCAGTCTTATATTTAACGTGCACCAAGGGAAGTATGGAAGATGAAAAGTCCTGAAATTGTCCAGGAGAACTGATTATCTTTTAATTTTGTCTAAATGTGTGTCTTTGTACATCCATGTATGAATCAGTACGGTAGATTATGAGTGTCTGGTTTTCTCATTCAGGGCTACTGTGGGTCGTGTTGGGCTTTCAGCACAACAGGTGCCATTGAGGGACAAATGTTCAAGAAAACAGGTCAGCTGGTGTCCCTTAGTGAGCAGAATTTGGTGGACTGCTCATGGTCCTACGGCACATACGGCTGCAGTGGAGCGTGGATGGCCAACGCTTACGATTATGTGATTAACAACGGCCTGCAAGCTTCTGAAACATATCCTTATACCTCAGTGGTAAGTAGAATTTAGAGAATTATACCTTCTTCTGTTAGCAATTTGTCTGCTTCTTCATGTTGGAATTCCGTGTGAATGATTCTGTCAATTCCATTTTTATTTCTAAAACACTTTCAAACAAAAGAAATTGCCACAAAGCAGATTCATGAAAAGAAATAGATTCAATATTTACATTTTAAATTAATAAATTGAAAGAACATTTTTATAAAAAAATCACATTAATAATATTAGTTTGATCTTATGGTACGAGATGATCCATATTTGTAAGCCAAAAATTGTGATGTTAGCAGTTTTTCCATTCCCTTCACTTTATATATTATATATATACACACACACCGTATTTTTCGGACTATAAGCCGCTACTTTTTCCCTACGTTTTAAACCCCGCGGCTTAAACAACAAAGCGGCTAATATATTAATTTTTCCTGGGTTTTTCCTGGTTTTACAAACTTCAAGCCAAAAAACTGAGCGACATAACATTAGACCAATTAAATTTCCGAACGGAAACGAAAAAACACACCTCACCTGTGTTCTGAGCTGCACGGCATCGGGAGAAAAAAAGTTTTTTTTAAACGCACGACGTTGCCAAAAGAAAAACTCTCAAGAGAAATAGTTGTGAAAGGAAGGAGGAAGACAGTAAACAATGACTTTCTTGGTCGGCTACTGTTTAGATACAAGCCGTTGTAACGCGTTGAGTCTGGGTGAAGGGAGAGCTCGCTAACTCCAGTTACAACAGAAATCGTATAAGCACAGACAGGTTTCCAAAACTCGTCCATATTGCATATATTAATTACAATATTATAATATTATAGTATTAATATTATTCTTATGCTACACTATTCTGAGTAGTGAATAGATTACAAGCCCTGCTTTGTTTTTGTTTTTAAAAAACTTCTGAAATGTTCAATTTGATTGAATTTTTCAGGACACACAGCCCTGTTTCTATAACCCCAACAAAGTTGTGGCAAATATCAGGGATTACAGATTCATTCCTGCTGGAGATGAACAGGCTCTGGCTGATGCTTTGGCAACTATCGGTCCAATCACTGTAGCAGTTGATGCTGACCACCCAAGTTTTCTTTTCTACAGCTCAGGTGAGAGGTCCAGAATTGTTACTTACATGTTTACACAGAGAAAAGTCATCATGACAAGGACTTGTGGACATTCCACAGCATTACATTTATGGCATTGGGCAGATGCCCTTATACAGAGCAACATACATTTATCTTGTTCATACAACTGAGCAGCTTAGTTTAGCTTGAGTTTAGAACCTTGCTCAGACTCTCAGAAGTGGTAGCTTGGTGTGGCTGGGATTTGAACCAGTGTCCAAGAGCCTTAACCACTAAGTAGTAGCTTATCCCTCCTACAACCTGCAAATATGTGATGGCCTGTTCTTTTTAATTATCGATTCATTATTTGATTAATGTGAGTGTTGGTAGGTATGGTATTAGCGAAATAAACATTGCTGCTACGTGGCAATTGCGCATGAATTGCTCTGTCCTGTCCTGGACAATCTTTTTAACAAAACGTGGCTACACATTTTTTTTTCCCTAATGAACATGAATATTGGGGGGAATTTTAATTTCCCCAATTCTTAGTTACACTCCTTCAGCAATGGAGTATATTCAGCAAAAATATTTCCAAAAATAAAATTGATTCAAATTATTGGGCCCTTATAGCATATATTAGTGACAGTTGTAATATTACAGTATAAATCTTAATTTGAATATTCTATTCTATTCTATTCTATTCTATTCTATTCTATTCTATTCTATTCTAAAATTCACTGTACCTGAGGCCCATCATATAACTCAATCATTGATTATTTCCATTGGTATCATGTAACATACATAACACGAATATATTGTCCTTAAAAACAGTGGTGCAAAAAGTGACTATTTCTTTCACATTAAAGTCATTTGAAATGTTCTGACAGGGATCTACGAAGAGCCCAGATGTAATCCGAACAACCTGAGCCATGCGGTGCTCCTGGTTGGCTATGGTTCCGAGGGCGGCAGAGACTACTGGCTCATCAAAAACAGGTCAGTGCATGTCCTTCTCAGATCAGTGCAATGCAAACCATGTTTTCGAGTTGATCTTCTACAGAATACTCAGTTTCATGAAGATCTTTGTAATAACTAATACATTAAGAATCAATTTGTGTTTCTCACATGAATACACACTTCTTGCATATTGCAACAGATTGAGGTTAGGTAAACCTTAGTGACAAGTATGAGCATTAAAGATTGAAATATTTTGCAAAGTTTAGAAAATACAGTATGTGAATTATATTAATGCACATTAGGCACTCAGTGTACTTGGTATTGTATGAGGAAGTCAGGTGTGTCAGAGATGTATGTGAGGGTGGTGCAGGACATGTATGAGGACAGTGTGACAGCAGTGAACTGTGCAGTAGGAACGACAGACTGGTTCAAGGTGGAGGTGGGACTGCATCAAGGATTAGCTCTGGGCCCTTTCCTGTTTGCAGTGGTGATGGACAGGGTAATGGATGAGGTCAGACAGGAGTTTTCGTAGACTGTGATGTTTGCGGATGAGATTGGTATTTGTGGTGAGAGTAGGGAAAGAAAGAAAGGGAATTAACCTTCCCTGCTCCAAAACAACCCGAAACCATTAAGATTCCACCTTTATGTTTGATTGTGGGGGTGAAGCAGTCTGACCATGTCTTTTCCTGATCTTACAAAAGTTAGAGCCAAAATGTCAAATTTAATCTTTCTTCCAGTCACTCGCTGTCCACTTCTTTCCAAGTTTGATGCTTAGAAACAAAGGAACATGCATTTGTCTAAAAAACAATAGAAGACTAGGTGTTTCCACACTCTTGACAGGAACTGTAAACTACCCATAATTATTATTCAACCTGTTGCAGTAGTTTGTTTAGAAATGCAGTCTGCAAAAAGATTTAATGTGTGTTCAGGGGCTTTGGCTTGACAATATTTACTGCAATCTTAATTTATAATGCAGATGGTGACTGCTATTACAGTTATTCTCAGTTGCTTAGCAGCATTTCTTGATTCATCCTTAATATTTGCAAACCAGTAAGTGCATTCTCAAAACAATTTGTACAAACAGCACATTACATTGGATTTCTTGCAAAAGCCTGTACTTTTTTCTTAAAATCCTTAGTTTATTTCTCAGAAGAAAGTATTTATGTCAATGAATTGACGAATCTCATTTCCATCGGAATGAAAAATCCTTTTTTCATTGTTCACAAACAAAATCATCAAAATGTTTAGTCGTGTTATCAGTATGACGGTGCACAGTTTCAGGATTTCTTGATATAAACTATGGTTTGGATCACAGCGACTGAAAATGCACAAAATTTGACTTCTTTCTGTTTGGCATCTGTGAATTTCAGCAGCACAAATTCATTGTGCATATTTGATTTATATTGATTGCAAGACACCGGACAGGATTCACACTTTTACTGTACTTTACAAGTGTTTGTTTGTTTCTTAGTTCTTCATCCATTTTCATATATTTCATAATTCTGTGTTTTGCTCTGACTGTATTCACTCTCCAATTAAAGGTTCACGAGATTCACCTTTGAACTGTTTAAGAGAACTGGTTGATTATTGGTTGATCTGATGCCGTTCACTCGCCTTCATTAGTGACGTTCAAGATTCATCTGCACAATTCAATAAATTCAAGTCAAATTTACTAAAAAGTGTTCGGAATTCGTTTAAAGCACCAAGAAATGTTCTTACGATGAGCACAAATGACTAAATGATGTGAAGGTTGAACAAGTAGTTTTGAGAATTTCATTATCTGATCTGAAAAAAGCCCCAAAGCGACTGAGAAAAACTGTAAGTCTCACCTTCTCTCTGTCCTTAGCTGGGGCACAGGTTGGGGAGAAGGAGGCTACATGCGCATGATCCGGGACGGCAGCAACACCTGCGGCATCGCTAGCTACGCACTTTACCCCATTGTATAAAATCTTTTTTATATATCTCTTAATAAAAAAAGGGTTTGACATAACAAGTGTCTCAGATTCATTCTTTTTGCTGGAAATAAAAAATAAAAAAAACTTTCAGCTTGAGATGAAAATTTACACAAAAAAATCAAAAAATCCATTCAAGTTACGAACTCCATGTGACCCTATAAAATTGTTACTGAGAAACATTAAGATAAGATAGAACTTTGTTAATCATATAGGAAATTCTTTTGCTAGATATTGTCGTACTATACATATGATCTTGTGTCTGACATAAGCCCACAATTATTTGCTGCTTTCTGAACATCCTACATGGCATTTAGTTTCCATTTGTTCTTATATATAACCTTTAATATTCTGGGAGGAGGTTCACTAGATTTTGATTTGTGCGTCTGGAAATATGGCTCAATTATCCAGGTAGACAAGTTCTAAATTAGGTGAGATGAGAAGGCCTAGGGTGCAGTTGGCGTTCCAATTTATCCCAAAGGTGTTCCATAGGGATTAAATCAGAGCTCTATAGCAGGAGATCTTCCACTCCAACCCATGTAAAATCGATCTTCATGGAGCAGGCTTTATGCACAGGGGCATTGTTATGCTGGAACAGTTTTGGGTCTCGTAATTCAACTGAAGGTAAACACAGGTGTCCCAATTATTTTGTTTTATAGTGTACACCAGTTGACCCACAGAAGGAGACAAATGCTTTGGTAACTGGGTACTGATCCTGAATCATTGAGTCATTGTACCCTGTGTTTATCTTACGTCCTTACATTCCCACCACACCCATACTGTACATACATACATACACTCATTTCAGAAATGACAAATCCACAGCAAACACTTTTCCATTCTGCCCTGTTTCACACTTGAACGTTTCGTGAACTGAAATAAAGCAGCAAGCTGGCGTGTTGAGTCTGGTTTTTGGGTATGTTTAGGTAAATTGGGAACATTTAACACCAAAACAATGCTTTGTTTCCCACAGTGCTGCACCTACCCTTAGATAAGCTTCGAATCTACCACCGGTGCTAGACACCACATTTTTTCTTTTATTATCCAAATCAAATCGATTTGATTCGATTTTGACTACAATGAGCAATCAGTTTTCAGTCTGCAGCTTTATTAATCCTTATTCTAAAAATGTTAAAAGGGTTTGGATTACTTTCGAGGTTCTAATGGCTATAGAATGTAATAAATCAAGCTCAAAAAACGTGTAAGAACATTCCCTGCCATGTTTTTACACCTTATGCCTTGCTATCAACACTGAATGAATATGTGAGAAGATAAAAAGTGATCTTTGAACCTGGGAAGGAGCCCAGCCCCAAGCCATGCTCTAGGCTTTTTCAGTGTCTGCACGGAGGAAGCAGATTTTTGGTTGTGTGCAGTCTGGATAAGTTTAAATTTTTTTTTTTTACATCATCAGCCGTTCAAGATTTGTCACTTAATTTATTTGTGATTTCTGGAATTCACAAATTTCTGGAAGTGAATGTCAGTCTCTTCTTGGAGATTGAAGGTAGGATGAGCTATCTGTGGATCCTGCTGCTATGCAGCATGGCCAAATCAGGACTCTGTCTTACAGAAGAAGGATCTCAACCCAGTCAGGTGCAACTGCAGAACAACCGAGAACATTCACAGCTTCGTTCTAGAAAACATTGTGCTCCAACAAACAACAATCACACTCAAGGAAATTTACAGGTATGAAGCTCTATGACATGTTATTAATCTATATAGAGTGGTGTTAAAAAGGCTTGTGCAGTATATTGCTTAAGATGTGTTGCAATCTTATAGGACTACAATAATGTAAAAAAAAAAAAGGAAATGCTTTTTATCAGCATGCAGCAGCTAAAACATAGGAAACTGGGTTAATTTGGGATGACAGACAGACAGACAGACAGACAGACAGACAGACAGACAGACAGACAGACAGACAGACAGACAGACAGACAGACAGACAGATAGATAGATAGATAGATAGATAGATAGATAGATAGATAGATAGATAGATAGATAGATAGATAGATAGATAGATAGATAGATAGATAGATACTGTATGTAGGTAGGTATGTTTGTAGGTAGGTATATGAAATGAATACACTATATGGAATACTCAAAGCCCCTGTGCACAAGACCAGCTCTATGATGACATGCTTTATATGGGTTGGAATGAAAGACCTTGAGAGGTCGCTATAGAACATTGACCACAACCCAACTGGACACATTTAAGAGTAATTGGAACTCTGACTGCAACCTAGGCCTCCTCACCCCTACACCCCATTGTGGCTGAATAAGCACAAATCTCCACAAGCACTCTCCAAAATCTAGTGGAACATCTTCCCGCGGAGAGTGGAGGTTATTATAACATATCATCAGGTGTCCACAGACTATTGTCCATATAGTGTTAATAAGTCTTTGAGTTGGAGGAAGAGCAAATTAAGCAATATTTAGAAATGATAATGAAATGTTCATTTTGCACTGTTTGATCTACAGGACTGCGGTCCTGGACAGTATAGGACAAGGTGGGGACCATATCGAGGACAATGTGTCCCCTGTAAGTGCAATGGCCTCTCACATGAGTGTGACCAAACCACAGGAAAATGCTTGGTAAGAGCCTTGATATTTTTTTCAATCCTTTTCACACAATAAGGCACATTAGGATGCTGGTGAACTTCTCAGATAGTCTTCAAGTTGATTCACCATGTTTTTTAACTAACAATTGCTCTAATATCTCACATACAACAATTTATTGAGAATTTGCAAAATGTAAAAGTTTATTGATTTACAGTATCTCACAAAATTGAGTACACCCCTCACATTTCAGCAACCATTTTAGCATATCTACTGAAGGGACAATACTCACTGCTGCGGCCCGGGTTCGATCCCCGATCAGGGAACCAACCCCAGCCATTAGGGTTGCACAAGCCTTAGTGCTGGTCCCAAGCCCGGATAAATGGGGAGGGTTGCGTTAGGAAGGGCATCCAGCGTAAAAACATGTGCCAAATCAAACATGCGGATGATCTGCTGTGGCGCCCCCTAATGGGAGAAGCCGAAAGAAAGTTTCTGAAGGGACAATACTAGTCATTGTGCAGCTTGTATATCGATATTGTAATCTTAAAGCAGATTTGTGACGACTGATCAATTTCTGGGAATGATTCACAAACTCTATATATTGTGCAGCCCTGTTTCCTCTTCTGATTGTGTAGAACTGCCAGTTGAACACAGCAGGGGATAACTGTGATCGCTGTGCTGAGGGAAACTATGGCAGCGCTGCTCTCAGGACCTGCAGATTGTGTCCATGTCCCTTCTCATATCCGTCTCACAGGTGGGTTCCCTATAAGAAATCTATAAATAAATATTACTGTAATTGCAATTAACAGTTGCAAAGTACATTTACTTAAATATTAACAACACAACACACACTTTTCCCTCATGCGTAATAATTCACATCATAAACACACAGGTGATTAACAGAAAACTGACTGTTTGGTCAAAATTTATTTTGTTTCTACAGTTTTGCCATTGGTTGTCTGCATGTTGAAGGTCACATCGAATGCTTGTGCAAGGCTGGTTATTCTGGAACCCGCTGTGAAAGGTGCGTGCAGATCAAAAAATGTTTTCCAGAGGTTACTAGATACCTACAAAGAACTGGCTATTTAATAAAGAATACCTTAACAGTAGGATCATGTTGGTCCCGCAGCTTTTTGGTTTTTCTCTCTTTATATCAAGCTTTATCATTCCAGTTTTTATATGCACAATCCAGATTAAAAAAAAATTAAAAACAAAAATGCAATGATTTGCAAATCCAATAATCCCATAGTTTATTCACAGTAGAACATAGAATACAAATATCACATTTTAAAGAAAAAGCAGGGTAACTTTAAATATGATGGCTGCAATCTCTCAGAGTCTTTCAGAAGTAAAGATGAGCAGACCTTCACCAATGTGTGAAAACAAAAGATACAATAAAAAACACCAGAACTGTTGAGGAGCTAAAATCCAGTATCAGACACATATCTAATAACATTCCTCTTCCAAAAACTTAATTTTCTCTTAAAATGATAAATAATCTGAGTTTAAATATTTGCTGTTTTTTTCCTTGTTGTTTTATTGTGAATAGAATATGGATTTATGAGATTTGCAAATCATTGCATTCTGTTTTTAGTTACATTTTGCACAGTTTTCCAATTGTTTTTTTCCTGGCTTTGGTCTGCCATATCTTTCACCTATTTAAATGAACTAATCCATCTGCACACCCATGGCCGAACTCTCAGGTCCTCTAATCATGTCATGCTTACAGTGACTAGAACATGATATAAATCATGGGGTGACCACGCCTTCTCAGTAGCGGCTCCTGAACTTTGGAATTCCCTCCTGATCTCACCTCAAAGGGAATTCCCTCAATGGGAATTCTCTACTTTACAGCTAAACTAAAGACCCACTTATTCACCAAAGATTGTGTTGTGTAGTAGAGGGTGTGCTTAGTCATCTACTTTTTTTTACGTTTTAAGTTCTTACAATTAAAATTTTATTTTTTTATGATATTCTATATTTTACTACTTTTATGTTAATTAAAATTTTATTACTATTTTGCACATGGCCTCTTGTACTTTGTTTAGCACCTAAGTTCTACCTGGTAGATGTTAGGTGCTATATAAATAAAGATTGATTGATTGATTGATTGATTGATTGATTGATTGATTGATTGATTGATTTCAGAGTGCATGATAGACATTTTCCCTTCCACACACACACAATTTGTTAAAATACAAAAGACTGTCTATGTACTGTTTACTGTTTATTCCTCCTTTTAAAGGTGTGCCGTTGGTTACTACGGAAACCCTCTGGCAGATGGAGGGAGGTGCCAGCTCTGTGAATGTAATCATGGGTTCCTCTGTAACCCCATTAGTGGAGGTAGGCTACACTGAGATCTTGAATGAGGTCTGTTTTTGTATTGCTGCTTTACTGTATTGTAACTGTACATCTGATGTGATTCCCTAGACTGTGAATCTAAAGATGAGCCGAATACAGATGGTGACTGCGAAGGTGTGTGTTTGCTCTGTGTCACAAAGACAGTATGGAATTTATGCAAGTACTTCAGTCCTGGAGGATCCGTAGATGGTGTTTTAGCCTACGATTACACTACTAATATTTCCAAACAGATGATTAATAAATCAGGATCAAGATTGGCTTATTGGCCAATTAAGTAGTTTGTTTATGGATTAAAGAGAACCAACGGTGTACATTTAACATTAGACACTGCACAGCAATTCTGGACTAAACAAGACAGACTACGACACAACTAAATGACCAAGCATGAAAGACAGCATAGAAGACACATTTACCATGAAATTTTCTATTTCAAAAACAAAGAAGAATAATGTGTAAAAGCCATCATATAAGTCTCCTGCTAGAAGTAGCAACTATCATATAATGATATTGATCCATTATTGTAATCAGGCCTAGCTTCAATATTCTCTTTCAATGTTCTCAATGTTTGCTTCTTACAGAGTGTGATAGTTGCTTTCAGACATTAATAGACGCTTTAGAGGCAATGGATGATGAACTCTCGTTCCTCGATCACCAACTCAAGGTTCAGAAAAACATCTCCACCAGTCGTACTGCTCTGAGAAGACTAGAGGATGGCATTAGTGCTACAAAGGTAGATATATACAATTAAACTATTTCATGGATCAATTCCCCAGTATAAAAATGATCTGTCAAATCTCACATTCAGCAAGTTAATATTTCACCACTTCAGGAATTAGTAAAGAATTACAGAGAATCAGCTCAAGCACTGAAGCAGCAGGTGAACGAACTCGAGGCAGACATGGATGGTGTCAGAAAAGATATGAGGAACCTCAAGATTAAGGTATATTTGGACATTTAAAGCCAAAATACTAATACAAAAAAATTGTGTATATTTACAGACAACATGATTAATTATTATTGACCTAAAGTTAGAGCCCTAGTGGTTCTTATGGGTTCATATCTAAAAGGGTTCTTCCTGAAAGAACCTTATGGGGTTCCACCAAACAAACAGACTTAAACCACTATACCGGTCACCTGCTTTTTCTCCATCTTAAAGTTAACTAGATAAAAACCAGCATAAATATAGATACAGTACATTTGAAATGGTTATGTCTAGAACCAGCCCAGTTTTTAAGTGGGCAGAACTACTGATCTTCTAAAGTACTAAGGGCATTGGTACTTTAGTTGGGTTTGTCAGCCTGATAACAAGGGTTTTTGGGCAAGATGTGTAGAAGAACACCCTCTGAGATTCTCTGAGAGGGCTAGTCTGACTGATGAGACTGATGAGAATTGAAAAAAACCCCAGGCTGGAGCCTTTCTGTAAGGACTGCCACATCTTCCTCAGGGGTGAGTTTGGTTGGTGAAGTTGGCAGGTTGACCTTTGGCTGGAGCTTACTTTGAGATCTATCCTTAAATCATAGAAGCATTAAAATGGGTGGAGATTGGCCCTCCCTAGAATATCCCAAAGGGGTCGGCTTATAACCATCTTGCCCAAAAGCCCTCGCTAGCACACTGACAAACTCAGTTACAGTGCCAATGTTCCTTAGAACTTTGGATGGTGGTGCAGATGATCGCTGACAAGTATAAGTTTCCCTAATAGAGAAATCTTTTAATTTCATGTGTATGCATATCAGTTATGGTTCCAAAAAAATGCTAAGAACCCCAAAGAACAACTATACGTCTCTTTGCTACATCTACCTGATCTGTTGTTGGATGTAGGATTAAATAAACAACTTTTTTTGTTTATTTTATGTGGATTTACATGAATGACTGTACATAAATATTGGCTTGAATGGAATGTAAAAACGTTTGTTTTGTAGGCAGATCAAATGACTTTAACTAGCAAGGATTTGTTAAAGGATTTAAGAAAAACGCACCGAAAGGGAAAAAACCTGTTTACTAATACTAAAGGACTTTTGAAAAGGATACATGGTGAGACACAAAACGTCAAATTATTTTATTTTTACATGTATTTAAAAGTGGTATGTTTTTGGAGAGCACTGAATGGTATTGATGTGTATAAATTGACAGTAAAACGCAATGTAAATAACAATCTCGTGTCGCAGTAGTAAAACAAGGTGATTTACACTGTTGTTTGGAAGTGTCAGTGTTTACGACTGATCTGGTGCTTTTTAGAAATCTTGGAACAGCTAAGGAATTCGAACGGTATCGACTTCACTCTGTCCGGCAAGAAACTGTTTGGCATGCTGGAGGAGATGAAACGAATGGTGGAACAGATGCAAAAGCAAAATTGTGAGGTGCAGAGGAGTTTGGATGAGAATGAGCTTTGGGAAGGACAAAAACGTAAGTTCTCAAATGTTTTTCTGCCATTTTCCACTGTAGAGGGGGGTAGATTTTTAAACCCCACCTATCCTCCATTACCCCAAAAATTTTAATGAAATACTTCAAGTTTTAAAATGTCTATTTTAAAGAAATATCGAGTTCTAAATCAATAACATCAAATAGCATCAAGTTAAAAATTGAGAAAATAAAAGTGTAGTTGATAATGAGAATAAAAGTGTAACTTATGTTGCTTTAATTTACTTGCATTAATGACTGAATTGTTTGTTTCTGGTTAGTTTGAGTGTATGAACTTTTTTTTTTTTAAATAGAAAAAATCATAAATGACGATTAATGAAGAAAACAAAAAATAATATAAATTCTGTCGTTTATTACACCTCATCCGTCATGTTTTTATTCCCCACTAGAGGGAGCACCCCACACTTTGAGAACCACTGGACTAAACTAAACTGATTTAATTAAAATAATCTGTCTATTAAATATTTTTTATAGGGCAGTGTCTATGTTAACACTTGCTATTTTATGATACATGGAACCATGCCACTGCTTTCAATTTGATTAAAATACAGTATGTGACGGTGTAGCTTAGCGGTTAAGGTATTAGCCTTTAAGGTCATGAGTTTAATTCCCAGCCACACCAAAAGGCTACTCCTGGGCCTCTGAGCAAGGCCCTTAACCGCATGCTATTATCACACAACTGAGCAGCAAATTGCAAGTCAAAATGGGGGAAAAATTAGAGCACATATGATTCACGGCTTATGGTACACAGTATTTCACTTAAATACTCCAGAAACATCATAACAGATTCATTCCAATTGATTAAATATCAGAATTCCATCTGATCATCTACTGTAGAATAAGATCTTGGTGTCTGTGGGATATTTTGTAGACCATCTTGAGAGGAATAAATGATGGAATTCTGTGCGGGTTCTCCTGACTCGAACCCGCCACAATACCCGTGACCTTGATTTATTAAATAAATTTATTTTGGGTTCCTGATAATTGTAATAGAAATCAGTCAGTGTTTGACTCATTAATATAAAAAATTCTAAAAAATATATATTTGTTAATTATTATGGAATAATGTCTTGTGAAAAAAATAATATTAGGACATAATTGCTACAAAAGAAATTATTTTATTGAAAAAACATATATTTATTTTAACATACTAGATCTGGGGTTAGATTTTTGAATACTTCAGTACATTTGAAGGCCAATACTTTTGCACTTTTACTCAAGTGATCTTTTACTAGAGTAATATTTTATCTAGTGTATCTCTCCGTTAACTCAAGTACATGATTTGTGCACTTCATTCACCACTTCAAATCACTTGTGCATTGACTTCTATCATTTAAATAGCTATCTGTTTTTTAATCATGTTTCTTCATTCAGTCTTAGACTACATCAAGAACAATCTCACCGATCCTCTGGATAGTACCCATACTACTGCTGAAAGAATTGCTCAAGACCTGATGACCTTGAACATGAAGCTCAAAGATCTAGAGGAAGCACTGAGACAAGCGGAAAAGGCTGTAAACAAAACATTTCTCATGAATGTTGTTAATGAAAACATTCTTTTAGATATCAAGGTACTTACATTTGTTCTTCGTTAAAGATTTAAATACAGTAGTTACAGATAAACGTATTCAGTGAACTACAATACACTCTACTGTCAAATTTCCTCAGAATCATTTTACGATTTTGGAGCTGGAGCAGAAAGACATCTTTTCTGACCTGGCAATGATTATAGGAATACTTTTAATCCCTGAGGATCTTCAGAACATGTTGAACAGCCTTATAAATGTAAGCATTATATCCTGGCATTATAGGATAATTTGTCTGAAATCAATCAGAGTTTGGATTTCTGTGGAACATTAACTAATCTAGCATAAATTACATGACTTTTTTTTAGGACTATGCAAAACTGGATGGAGCAAAATCACAGCTGAACCATAGACTTGATGAGCTTTCTAAAGCTACAGGCACGGACATTCTGGTCAGAAACACAGAGGAGCATGCACAGGAGCTCATGGATCTCGCAATGCATTTTCAAATGTAAGTTTGTTGTAAATGGGTTGTGTTTTCTATGTGTTAAAACAGGAACATTAGTGTCTCCCACACATGTTGTTATAGGTCTCTTCTAAATGTTACCAACACTTCAGCTGGTCATAAAGCGATGGACCTGATCATTGCTTTTGAAGACATTATTAACGCTATTAAAGAAGCCGAGGCAGAAGCTAATAAAGCCAACAGCGTTGCAGATCATGCCTTAGCAGTGAGTACTGCTTTGCTAAATCATTTCTATCAGTGTATTTCGTTTGTTAGATTGTTTGAAAGTACAGACATCCGTCATTATTTATTGCATATTTGATACAAATCGGACTTTGCTTTAAATTTTTTATTCGATATTATTTTAAATAATGTTTTAAATAATTATCAGAAATCATGTCACCCTTAAACTGATATTTTGTTGCACAAACGATTACTGAATAAAACAAGCAATTTCCATAGCTCCCAGTAAGACTTCCGCAGTTTGGCCCACTCTTCTGGAGCAAACTGGTTCAAAAAATGGTTCATATACCCCATGTTTTTGTACTTAGCTATTCTTGGGTGCTTTTGTTATCCTGTTGGAGGATCCATGAGCTGTGAATTAAATGGTTTGGTAGTTTCGATATTTCATTCTACACTTCACACATTCAATATAATCACACCTCCTCCATGTTTTACAGTAGGCATCGTGCTCTTTCCTATGAAAGCTTCATTATATCATTCAATATCATGAATCTATGCAAAAATACATACAAAAACATAAAAAAAAAATCTCCAATTCAATTTCTTTTTATTTGTATAGTGCTTTTAACAATAGACATTATCTCAAAGCAGCTTTACACAGATAATGTGGTAATAAAGAATAAATGATTGTTCATTATACGTGTCCCTAATGAGCGAGCCGGTGGCAAAAACCTTGACAGGAACCAGATTCAAAAGGGAAACCATCCTCATCTGGGTGGCACCAAATGTCCATTTATTACAGTTAATGTAATAATGATGTTGAGGTGCAGTGATGGTGATCAAATGCAAGCTGTAGTCCTGGGTCAGTGTAACAGGCTGTTGAGTTTAAACACTGTCCAAAACCATCCTTAAAGCTCCCGTGTTACTCCGTAACTTCATGGATCGTCAGGCCATTAATGTGAAACCATCCCCAGCTGCACCGTGTGGCCTCCAATTGAAGAGAACAACATCCAGAGGCAGGCTGGGACGAAGCGGGCAGATCTGAGAAGGGGAGAAGGGCAGAAACATTGGTACTCCAGGAACTCCTGTTTTAACTCATAAATCCAAAGAACATTCTCCAATAACCATAGTGGCTTGTTAACTTGCATTTTGCACAATTTGGAAAGACACAGTTTGCACGAACAGATATGCATCCAAGCGCCTATTAATGCACCCCTCAAAAATCATGGTTTCTTCCTCATGACTTCTCAGGGAGTTTTTCCTTTCCACAGTCGTCACTGGATTGCTCATTGGGCACTAAATTATAAATGATAAGCTTAAGATTATAAGGAACAAACTTATAGGCACTAAACGTCTACATTCTGTTATCTCTGTAAAGCTGCTTTGAGACGACGTCCATTGTAAAAAGCGCTCTACAAATAAAAAAGTAATTGGATTGGCGTCAAAGAAAACAATTCGCTTGAAACATCACAATAATACACTTTTTTTTTCTTTTCTAGAAGTACCAACAAATTTTTCCACAACAGTTTTATATAGTTAAACCTTTTCATTTTGATTGTCTACATTCTTTGAACAGGATGTAAGAGCACAAGACCTGACCACAAAGGCAGAAGACCTTAAAACCTCTGCAAACAGCCTTGACGAAAACGTTAAAGAAGCAGAAAAAAATCTAGAAGGTCTTCTTGTTTCATTTTACATTTTTGATCTCTATTGAAGAATAATGTGAATGGTGAACGTAAATCTTTTCTATGGCAAGATATTAAACTGAGACTTTTATTTTACAAATGTCTTTACACGGCAAATAGAAAATAGATGTAAATATAAGCAGAGTACAATATATAGAAATTGGTATTTAGTATTGGGGAGTAGTGGAAGCCAGGCTGAGAGAAGAGGTGACCATCTGTGAGCAACAGTATGGTTTCATGCCGAGGAAGAGCACCACAGATGCCTTATTTGCTTTGAGGATGTTGATGGAGAAGTATAGAGAAGGACAGAAGGAGATGCATTGTGTATTTGTGGATTTAGAGAAAGCGTACGACAGGGTGCCGAGAGAGGAGTTGTGGTATTGTATGAGGAAGTCAGGTGTGTCAGAGAAGTATGTGAGGGTGGTGCAGGACATGTATGAGGACAGTGTGACGGCAGTAAAGTGTGCAGTAGGTACGACAGACTGGTTCAGGGTGAAGGTTGGACTGCATCAAGGATCGGCCCTGAGCCCTTTCCTGTTTGCAGTGGTGATTGACAGGTTGACGGACGAGGTCAGACAGGAGTCTCCCTGGACTATGATGTTTGCAGATGATATTGTGATTTGTGGTGAGAGTAGAGAGCAGGTTGAGAAGAGCCTGGAGAGGTGGAGATATGCGCTGGAGAGAAGGGGAATGAAAGTCAGTAGGAGTAAGACAGAGTACATGTGTGTGAATGAGAGGGAGGGCAGTGGAGTGATGCGGTTGCAGGGAGAAGAGGTGGAGAAGGTGGAGGAGTTCAGGTACCTGGGGTCAACAGTGCAAAGTAATGGAGAGTGTGTTATGGAAGTAAAGAAAAGAGTGCAGGCAGGGTGGAGTGGGTGGAGAAGAGTGACAGGAGTGATTTGTGATAGAAGAGTATCTGCAAGAATGAAAGGGAAAGTTTATAGGACTGTGGTGAGACCTGCGATGTTGTATGGATTAGAGACAGTGGCATTGAGTAAAAGACAGGAGGTGGAGCTGGAGGTAGCAGAGCTGAAGATGTTGAGGTTTTCGTTGGGAGTGACGAGGATGGACAAGATTAGAAATGAGTTTATTAGAGGGACAGCACATGTAGGATGTTTTGGTGACAAGGTGAGGGAGGCGAGATTGAGATGGTTTGGACATGTGCAGAGAAGGGACATGAATTATATTGGTAGAAAAATGCTGAAGATGGAGCCACCAGGTAGGAGGAAAAGAGGAAGGCCAAGGTGGAGGTTCATGGATGTGGTGAGGGAAGACATGCAGGCAGTTGGTGTAAAAGAGACAGATATAGAGGACAGGGTGGTATGGAGACGGATGATCCGCTGTGGCGACCCCTAATGGGAGCAGCCGAAAGAAGAAGAAGAGGTATTTAGTATTGGGACACTTGACTTTTCCAGCCATATGTGGTTCTTCACAGTTTTTATAGACTGTCATTCGGTGCGGAAGAATTAAATTTTCCCTTTACTTGAACTAGGAGAACCAAAATTGTCCCAGCATGACAATGTGCATGAAGTCAGCTCTATCAATATATGTGTTACCTGAGTAGAAGATTTCCTGCTAAAGAGCTCTGATCTCAACCCTATTAAACACCTTTGGGATGAATTAGAATGCTGACTACACACCACACCATCTGACTTTACTTACACCCTTGTGACTGAATGAATTTCCACAAACGCACCCCAAAATCTAGTGGAACATCTTCCCAGAAAAGTGGAGATTATTTCAATGGTAAATGGGGATATGGTGAGGAATGGGTGTTCAGAAAACCTATGCAAATCCTTTGGTCAGGTGTCCACAAACCTTTGTCCATAAAGTGTACATAAGTGTGTCATTCTTTAAATAAAACAAAAAAACATTAAGAAATCATCATTTGAAAAATTATCTTATCTAACTATTAGCATTTGGCATGTCAAACCTTATTTTAGATAAATAAACCAACACAAAAACTTTTATATATGTTAGTATATGTTTTTGAAATCCTCATCCACTATTTTTCCATGTCTTCCATATGCGGCCTTCAGAGGCTACAGAAAAGTATGCTAGCATTAACGAGGACCTGGACAAGGCAAAGAGCAAAAAAATGATTATGCATAAAGATATGCAAACTATCGAAAATGAGCTAAACACAATCAACCGAGGTGAGATGTCTGGCTCTAATACGAATCTCCATTTCAATTGAATCATTTTGCTACTACAAAAGGTTTTAAACAAGATGTTGAATTCACATTTTGATTCAGATCAAACTGATGCCCTTCTGAGACAAGCGAAGGATGCTGTCCGAGCTGCCGACCGAACGGTCAGCGATGATACAGAACGTTTAAGGAACATTAGTGAGGAGTTGGACAAGATCAGCATACCCAGTGGTGAATCAGACGTGGACAACATCCTTAACACCGTCAACAAAACATGTGAGACTTTTCAAATATATACAATATGTAGAACAAAAACTCCAGCATATTGGCATATTATTGTAAATGTGCATCTAATTAAATTGCAGGACAAAGTTGTATATTTAAAGCATAACTTTCGTTGAGAGTGATGAGGATAGACAGGATTAGAAATGAGTTTATTAGAGGGACAGCGTATGTAGGACGTTTTGGAGACAAGGTGAGGGAGGTGTGATTGAGATGGTTTGGACATGTGCAGAGGAGGGACATGGGGTATATCAGTAGGAGAATGCTGAGGATGGAGTCACCAGGAAGGAGGAAAAGAGAAGGCAAAGGAGAAGGTTTATGGATGTGGTGAGGGAAGACATGAAGGTAGTTGGGGTGAAAGAGGCAGAGGACAGGGGGGTATGGAGACGGACGATCCGCTGTAGCGCCCCCTAATGGGAGAGCCAAAAAAAGTGTACTGTGGCAGTGTACTGGCTTTTGTGGTATTGGCTTTATGATTCATGCACAAACATATATACAGTGATAATAAAGTACATTGCTTACTTTCTTACTTGCGTACTTAGTTACAAATAATCAGCTGATTAAAGACAGAGAGAAAAATGTAACTCGTACAATAATTAATGGGGAGCAAATGCAATTCGTTACAAACTACAAATACCTTGGTATGATGTTGGACCATAAACGTAGGTGGGATGCTTGGACTGATTATAGAGAGAATGTATCTCTTTAGAAAATGACTGTAATTTTTTTTATTGTCCATAGCAGAATGCTTATAACGTTTATGAGGCTTTTATTAAAAAGCATTATGACATTTTGTGTGATTTGCTGTTATAGAAATGCTTCCGAACCTCAGAGAAGATCACTGGGGAAGGTGGTAACAATTGCAAGTAAACTGTTAGGGATGAAGTTAGAGAGCATAGCGAGTATATATATATATATAAAGAAAAAGTAAGACCAACATCATTGTGAATGATAAAAGGTATTCTTTAAATTACACTTTTTAATTGTTACCACCTGGCCGTCGATATCTGGTTCCTAGATGCTCAAGAAAACAGGTCAAAATTATCTTTTATACCCCAAGCAATTAAATTCGTAAATTCTTCTTCCCCTAGTGGTAAGTGGTGGTCAGTTAGACTTTAATTACACTTATCAGCGTTAAATTAAATTGTTATTTATTTGTTTGTTTTTATTTTTGCACATTCCAACTGTGAATTATCAAACGTCTGAGCGAGTATGCTGCAAACATACTTTCTCCACAGGGGTCAACTGAACTAAACTGTTTTGTTCAAAACTGCTACAGTGATGATTAAACTTAATATGAGCTAGCTAGCTAGCTAAAAAGCTAGATAGATACAACTTTATTGTATAAATATGTATGTACAAAAAATAAATATAAAGGCTCTGGGCATTTTACAAAACGTGGGAGCTGGTGAGCAAGTACACAAAAAATATATATAACATATATATAAAGTTATATTAGTGCAAGATGGGTGTAAAGCACAATATGTGCGAGAATGTGGGATATATGCATTTACAATATTTCAATTCAATTCAATTCATTTTTATTTGTATTGCGCTTTTAACAATGAACATTGTCTCAAAGCAGCTTTACACAGATAATGTGGTGATTAAAAGTGAATATGTTCTTTATGAGTAAGTTTGTCCCTGATGAGCGAGCCGGTGGCGACTGTGGCAAGAAAAAACTCCCCGAGATGGCATAAGGAAGAAACCTTGAGAGGAACCAGACTCAAGAGGGAACCCATCCTCATCTGGGTTGCACTGAATGTCCATTTATAGCAGATATACGATGTTGTGGGGAACAGTGATGATGATCAGAAGTGAAAAGTAGTCCTGAGTCAGTGTAGGAGACTGTTGACATTAGCTACAGTCAAATCCATCCTCAAAGCGCTCTGGATTTTCATGGAACCACCCAAGGCGTTCATGAGAAACTGTCCCAAGCTGCACAGAGTGGCCTTCAAACGAAGAGAACACTATCCAGAGGCAGGCCTGGACGAAGTGGGAAGATCCACAAAGGGGAGGAGGAGGAGGAACAGTGGTCACTGGAACCTCAGAAGCATGTATAGCTCGACCGAGAGAGAGAGAGAGAGAGAGAGAGAGAGAGAGAGAGAGAGAGAAGAGGGGTGACAGGAAGAGAAGGATATGGATTATTTAGTGTCTTTATTGTTGTATGAAAGGTAATATTACTGTGCAGTTTGGACTCCGGCAAGATTTGCTATGGCAGCATAACTACAAGGGAGAGTCAGAGGGTAACACAGACATGAGGGATCTCTGGGATAGGAGACCCACCACACCACCATCAACAAACCTGAGTGAACGTGTGAATGTGAGGGGACGACAGCATACAAATATCCCAGTTCACCAAACACTCTATATCCATGATCCCTCCAGATCTGCTCCTTTAACTAAGAAAAAAAATCTACTGATAAAAAACTTGACTAAATAAATACGTTTTTAACCTCGACTTTAACTCTGTCCCGAACACTGATTGAAAGGCTGTTCCATAACTGTGGGGCTTTATAAGAGAAAGATCTGCCCCCTGCTGTAGTCTTCATTATTTGAGGTACCAACAGATAGCACCTTTTGATCTAAGTAGGCGTGGAGGATCATACTGGTACAGAAGTTCACTCAGATACTGCAGTGCGACACCGTTAAGTGCTTTATACGTCAGTAGTAATATTTTATCATCAATGTGAGATTTGATTGGGAGCAGTGTAGACTGAATAAAACATGAGCGATGTGGTCATGTTTTCTAGATCTGGGGAGGACTCATGCTGCTGCATTCTGAACTAACTGAAGCTTATTTATGCACTTACTCCAACACCCAGACAGTAAAGCATTACAGTAGTCTAATCTAGATGTAACAAAAGCATGAACTAGTTTTTTAGGAGATATGCGTAGTTAATAACAAACACATTACCATCTTACGAACAAATTTATGGTACGAACGGTCGTTCGGAACTGTCAGGGATCCACCTGCCACGCCCCCTTCAGAGGTTCTCACGCTGCCTCTCACGCCTGATTGTCTAGTAAAGCATGATAGAGTTACTTCCACTTTCGACTCGTGGTTGCTACCCTGACAGGAAAGTAACTCGTTCGTAAGGTGGGGAGCGTCTGTATAGATATGAGGATAAGCTATGATGTACAATGAATACACTATTATATACAGAAATACTTATCCAGAAATGACATGGAGCAGAACTGCATGATGATTGCTGTCAGTAGAATCATTAGTGTCCTAGTTGTAGTAATGATATGAGTATCTAGACATGAGTAATTAAGTTTACCTAAATAAGACGGGTGCATATGACCATTTAGAGGCATTTAACTGGGGTGTCAGTGCAGTTGCTTTCCTGTGCCAAACACGCACCATTCTGAATAAACGTTCAAAGTGTGCATTTTGTGGTAAATCTTGTGTTTCTTAGTAAATCGACTGAACACATTCTTCCCCAATCTGACTGATACTCTGGCTGAAGTGGAGAATCAGAGCAGCAGGCTGCCCAGCAGAGCCAACATGTCTGACAGCATTATGAGCATCAAAGACATGATCGAGAGGACTAGAGAACTGGCCAATACAGTATGTACTGAGTGTGTTTTGTAGCATATGGTCCTACAAATACATCAATGTAAAGATTAATTTTGGAGCGGATTATCAGATTTTTGTGGAGCTAAGCTCTGAGGATTATACTGAATGTATTGAGGAAACAAGGCTGGGGCTGATTTCTTTCTAACGCAGCAGGTACATTGATGCAGCCTATATGTTCCAGTCTGGTGAATACACAGTGTGATCCTAGATTTGCTTTGCCATTTGTGCCGAGCTAGCATTTTTTAGCTAGCATTTCTGACCTACCAGTTACAGGTCATTAGCATTATTTAAAAAAAGCACATGTGAAATATGGCAGTGTATGAATATAAATGAGGGTGGCTTGATTTTGACTGAGACGTTGTTAAGATTTCTCTTCCGAATAAACATCTTTTCTGTGTCTTCAGATTAGGGGACCCATGTTATTCTCTGGGGAAAGCCACATAGAGCTACGTCCTCCTACAAACCTGATTGATTTACAAGCCTTCACTGCCATGGACCTCCTGATCCATCGGCCCAAACAGGACGGACGCATTCGACGTCAGAGCGGAGAGGAAGAAAATCTATTCGTCCTTTACCTGGGAAACAAGAATGTAATGATGAATAGTATACAAGTGTACACATGGACTCTATCTATCTATCTATCTATCTATCTATCTATCTATCTATCTATCTATCTATCTATCTATCTATCTATCTATCTATCTATCTATCTATCTATCTATCTATCTATCTATTAGTAGTAGTAGTGTAGACAATGAAGGCTGCTACGTAGCTTTTCCTACTTGAAGTTGTTAGCTAACAAGGATAATATATAAGATTCTGACTAAAGTTGCTTTCTGTAGCTGGCCTTCTCACACATTATATCTTACCTTGTAGTATTAGGTTATTATGATTTGCTAGTGTTGGACACTACTCAAATGTTCTGTGTTTGTAATCCAGATGAAGAGAGACTTTATTGGAATGGCGGTTATGGACGATGTCCTATATTGCTTGTACAAACTGGGTGGCATAACCTACAAAATAAAGACTCAACAAATTACCCGGTCCAGCATCAAGAGCTCCTTTATGGATAAAGTGGACTTCCGTAGGTAAAAACCAAATCACTTGTCCAATCTGGAAATATTTTCATAATGTCCCTTTCGATTGCACTTGTTCACTGCATTTCATTTTTTTCTCTAATTAGAATTTACCAAGATGCTGAAGTCATGTATACCCAGCATTTCAGCTCAAGTGAACCCAAGAGGATGCCAAAAATCACAAATCAACCGAATACAACTGTAAACCTGCTGGACCTGGGCAATGATGAGATCGTCTTCTATGTCGGAGGCTATCCGGATGACTTCACGGTAAGTCCATTTCACCTGAATTTGAATTGAGAAATGTGATTTATTGTAAGGGAGCACAATATATTTATATAGAGTTTCTGGGAAAGTGTTTATCTTCTATGGTTTTCGAAAGACACATGCATGTTCCTTCAGATTACAGGCAACAAACACGGTCATTTGAAGGTATGAAAATTTACTTAGTCCTAACAAATATATAAATATCTAAAGTTAATCCCAGAGCAGTTCAGTAGGATTTAGGTGCTGTGACTGGGCAGGTCATTCCATGATAGATGACACTCCAGACAACTGAAGTCAGTTCCAATAAGCCGCAGTCCAGACGAAATGTTGCTTCAGTATACTTTTCATTATTAACTCTAATTGAGTTAGCATCTCAGGAAACTGACTACGTAGCTACGTGACATAGTTACATGGAATTCATCCAAAACCTTTCGTTAATGCCTAAAGTGACATTTTAGTACAAATTGTATACTAATAAATGACCTAGTCTGTTGCATATTAATAAAAAGAATCCTCACATGTCTCAAGCTGATAGAAGACTCACTGTTTCCATACTTTTAACAAGATTGTACATACTTTCTTTTTGTTTCTGATATTAGCCTCCACCGGAGCTCCAGTATCCCAAATTTAAAGGATGCATCGAGTTTAACACATTAAACAAACACATCCTGAGCATGTACAACTTCCAGAACGCTGTGAATATAAAAAATACAGACCGCTGTCTAAGGTAACTTAAAATATTCCTTGGCAATAGTTTTAGTTGTATGTTTTAATTGGAATGTGCAATAACGTTGTCTTTCTGTTCTCTTTCAGAGGCGAGTCCAGAGAGGTGACAAAATATTTTGATGGTACAGGATACGGCAAGATTGATGTGGTCAGCAGTCGATCTGTCAGGTTCTATGTTTCAAGTCGACAAGAGAACGCCTTGCTGCTCTTTATGGGGAATGAGGTAAATAGGAACACTGTAAATACTCCTCATCTAGTCAAGACTTACAATCTAATTTTTAGACATAACAATTTTATGATATTTTCTGACAGTTTGTAAAACTTAAAGTTATTTTATCTGCAAATATGAGGCCAGCTTTGTATCTTTTAGACTTTATTTTAGCTTTAATAACTGTTTTGCCCAGTAATAATGCTCATTAATCACACTTTGGACTGGTTTATTAGTAGCATTTCTTCCAAAAGCTTGTTTGTTTTAGGTCGACGCCAACACATTTATTTAAAATCCAATAACAAATTATTAGACTTTGTAGTATCAAGTCACCATACTCTTTCCAAACATTATGCAGTATTATTATTATTTTTGGAACTTTGTTCTTCATGCAAAATACTTATGGCTTTTTATAAAGAAGTTCTGTAGTTTGATTTCAGTGTTGAATATCTTTCAGTGTTCAGTAATGACAAAATACATTCAATAATATTTTATATTGCAATAAGTATATAGTATAAGTATTTTGAGAAGCAGCAATGTTTTCGCATCGTAACTTCTATGTTACAAGACAGTCTTTATTTGAATTAATAATTGTTGACAATTTTGATCGTAATCTTGTTTCTTGTTTAAATGCTTAGTCTCATTTTAAGACAGAATGTAATATACAATGATGACAATTCGCAAAATTAAGAGGAATCGTTAAGTAGCTCTGGTTTTAAGATCTTTCCACATAAAATTAGAAGAAAAGCAAACTGTTTAAAAACGAATTAACAAGCTGTTTTTAAGTTCATAAGACTAAATTGACTCTTCTTTTTCCTCTTTTCCTTTCAAATGTTAACAAGTGTAATTATCCTACTGCACTGGCAGATAATTTGACGTGTTTCTAGACTGTATTTTCTTAAATTATACATTTATTTCTTATATTTAGACGGTTATATCTTTGTAGCGAAAAGTTTAAAATAAAAGTGAAAAGAGTGAGAGGATGTAAAATGTATTGCAATGTATTCGGTGCCTATTGTGTGTTATAACTATGGACTGTGACAGAAGTATTTGAAACCAGCCTACATGACAACAACAGCCATGCCATGTATATATATATATACTGTTTTGTTGTCTGATGAAAAATTATTGACCTGTACAGTATCTGTAGGATTGTATATGTTGCGCTGCTGCTTATGTGCTGAACAGGAATGACTGATTTAATATTTAGATGGATGTGTAGGTGTATATATGTGTATATGTCATTAAATGTATTATTAAATAATCTAGCAAATGAAAGTATTTTTACTTTTACAGGACTCTCATTTCACCATTACTGTTGAAAGAGGGTATGTTGTTTTGCGGAGCACACAGAATGGTACAACGCAGACTCAAAAGAGTAATGAAAAGGTTTTTCCAGTGGTAAGCTTCATTCTATATATCTTTTAATATTTTTTTTTATACTTTATAAATAAAATTTACTCACTCTATTATATTATATTATATTATATTATATTATATTATATTATATTATATTATTTATTAAAATTTTTTCTTTTTTGCTTCTGCAGACCTATTTCCAGAACATTAAAATCCTCCAGTCGCCTGATCGAACGGAAATGAGGGTTGTTGAGTTTGCAGTCAATATTAGGATCAACTACAGGGTCTATACACAAGCATTTATTGGTGGAATCCCAGATGTGATCGCAAAGAGGTAATGACTATTCAGGTGCAAATCTTATTCATAAAGGTGTAACATAAAAGATTCAAACATAGTTTCAATAAACTGCTACTCTTGGGTCCTTGAGAAAGGCCCTTAACTATCTGTGCTCCAGGGGCACTGTAAAAAACTATGTAGTTGTGCCTACTGAATGTGCACCATTTAAAGTATTCCACTATATTGCACTAAAATATAAATGATATCAATGTTGGTCAGGCCGGATGGCATTAAAAATAAAAAATGAGAAACAATCACACAATTTGGGTGAACAAACCCAACCATTTTTCTACAATATGTCTGAACCATAGCAAATAACAAATGGACCCTAAAGCTTTCTACTTCCTTCTCCTGTGGTCAAGCAAAAAGAGCTGCTGCACAGAAAGGGGCTCGGAGCATCAGTTAGTCCCCTCAAGCCTCAGTTGACACCAGTCTATATCCTGCAAAAACATGTATTCTCAAAGTGTCTGAGAGCCCCCAGATTCCTCTGCATGTTAAATCCAGTTTCCTGGAGGTCTTTGCTAGCTGTTCTTCTGCCGCAAAGTATTGTTTAATAATGCGTCTGATCGGGGATCCTGCAGAGCATTTGCCAGAGGAGCTAAAGCTAAAGTGTGTTTCACAATCATTCAAGAGGTTATTAACCAATGTACTGGTATGGAAAATCTACCCAACTGATAAATGTGATAAAAAGAGTGATATTAATACTTTCAAATCTTGTTTTTACCTGCATGCCAGGTTGGCCCATTGTAGTGTAAGCTAAAGGTTTAATCAAGTCAAAAACTGTGACCTGCTGTTGAAATGTGAGAATGGCAGAAATGACAAATGGATACACTTCTTCTACTTCTATTGGCTGCTCCCATTAGGGGTCGCCACTGCGGATCATCCGTCTCCATACCCCCCCTTGTCCTCTACATCTGCCTCTTTCAACCCAACTACCTGCATGTATTCCCTCATAAACCTCCCTCATAAACGACATCTATAAACCTCCTCCTTGGCATTCCGCTTTTCCTCCTTCCTAGCAGCTCTATCCTCAGCATTCTCCTACTGATATACCCCATGTCCCTTCTCTGCACATGTCCAAAACATCTCAATCGGGCATCTCAATCACTTTGTCCCCAAAATGTCCTACAATGTGCTGTCCCTCTAATAAACTCATTTCTAATCCTGTCCATCGTCGTCACTCCCAATGAAAATCTCAACATCGACAATAAGGACAAAAGTATTGGGATACAAGACTTTTGTCTCCATATGTGGTTTCATTCTTTTTCAAATGAATTTAGCAGAATTAAGACATTTAACATCTGAAGCAGTTACATTGACAGCAAACTGAAGTAAAGACATCCTTAATTGATGTGGGATAAATGATCATGTGATTGTTTCAATTCATCTGTAAAATCTTTTTATTCCAGATTTAATATGAACCACCCGGCACTGAGAGGATGTCTCAAAGGCCTTGAGGTGGACATCGCCATCAAATTTTCAGAGGCAATTGGAATTCATCCTGGATGTCCACTGGCTTTACTGGTAAGGCTCGATTAAACCATCACGCAACTCCATGCATTAATCCTTACTTTTATTTATTTGATATATTAGTATATAAACACTATATCATCACATAATAGAAGGAGGAAAGTGGACGCATGATGCACTTTATGTGGCGAGGACACTTATGCCAGTCCTTAGCTCTGTGTCCTGTTATGTAGCACTATGCTGTTCGATGTAGCACCAGGGTTCTGGAGAAACGTTGTCTCATTTCACCGTGTATTGCGTCAGCTATATATATGATTGAAATGGCCATAAAAGCTTCTTGACTCCAATTGAAAGTTTCAGCATTTAATGTAATTACTAAATTGAACTTTTAAGTAAAATCAATAATCATTGTGTTTGTTCAGGGTGTACATGAGGTTACACTGGAGACAGGAAGCTCTCTGGCTCTTACTACTAACATTACATTGCCAGATAGGGCCACAATGGTTTCGCTGGGCTTCAGATCCACACAGAGCAGTGGTGTGTTACTGCACACCGGGGACACGGTGAGTGCACGGTTATCTCTAATGATTCTTTATCTCTGGATTATGACATTGTACCTGGATTGATTTTCTGAAATAAGTGTAACTCAATTTAAGTCAATGTATAGGATCAATACAAATCAAGCTAATTTAGAGTTCCTTGGTGTATTTGCCTCTGACAAGCAGAACAGTGGATTTGAACTGTCTCTGGTTGATGGATATGTCGAGATAAAAGACAGTACAACCAATTTGAAGTCAAAAAACAGATACGATGAGGGAAGATGGCACTATGTGACGGCTTTAAGAAACACCACAGGGTAATGGATGAATGAATAAATGAATGAATAAATAAATGAATGAATGAACCACCAAAAAGAATTCAAATGTATTTAGTGTATACACTTATTCCAAGCATAAATCATCATTCCATAGCATTTAATATGTTATATGTTATTTTGTTCCAGAATGGAGCTAAACGTTGACAATTCAGACAGAGGAGACGTGCAGACGATGTCCACAGGCTCTATAGTGAAAGAAAACGAAGTAATTTTAGGAAAAGAGTCATTCAGGGGTTGCCTGAGGAATCTTTACTTGAGAGGGTTAATATTGTTCTTTTACTTGCATTGCACTATTTGTATATAGGGATACTGTAATATTTGAAGAATGTGTTCTGTGTCCATATTCCGCAAAGGTGGGCATGTCTTTAAACGAGACATGTTGGGCGTGTCTTCCTTTTTACTCAGACACTCATAAAGGTTCTGTCAGAGGTACAGAGTTTTAGATCGCCAGCTAGAGTTAATGGTGATGATCACACTATTTTGATATCCAAATCAGAGCAACTTTTATACAAAAACATTATTCCAAAATGTTTTAGTTTAAGAACAAGCCATACAAAAAACAAGGGGTTTCGCATTTTGGATTGTTTCATTATATACAATTTGAAACCAAGCTGTTCTCATAGATAGATCAGGCATCAGAAACCGGGAGTAATAGAGAATGTCTTTATTTTGTTTAAACAAACAAACACGAGAGTTTGAGATGTGACTGGAGCAAATGGTACACTTAACTGAGTGCTTCCTTCAGAAGCGTAGCCAGGAGCTACACCAGAGGTAGGAAGTCCAGGTGATCTATGGTTGTAACTGGTAGATCAGACCGTGAGTGAAGGGGAATAGGGACCTTATAAAGGGGACAGGTAAATGGAGGACAGGTGTAGGTAATTAGGAGGAGGAGGACAGTATAGACATACAACATACAGTTCAGCATCAGTTCAACAGCAAGCAGAACATTTATTGAGGTATAAATGATGGAAGAAACTCCTGACTCGAACTCGCCACTACACCCGTTTTGAAGCTCTTTTGTTTTGGGCTCATGATCATTGTAATAGAAATCAATCAGTGTTTGACTCATTGATAACATTCTATTAATAGATCAGTGTCCTGAGAGTCACATTCAAGTCTTTTCATATAAACTGAGTTGATTAAGAAAAGAGACTTGTGATAAAGATGATAACAGGAACAATATAGTTATAATAAATGGTAGTACTTTGGATATCTAAGTATATTTGAAGGCAAATACTTTTGTACTTTTACTCAAGTGAAAGTTTAACTGTTACTGGAGTCACATTTTACGGAGTCACATTTTACAGAGTGTAAAAACATTACTTAACTAGCTAGACAAATATGTGACTAGCAAAAGAAATAGTTGATACTTTTCAAATAGTGACTCCCGTATATGGATTCAAAAATGCCCACATTTGGATAAATGATCTACATATTTTTTTCCATTTAGAAATGTGTTTACATTCATTAATCACACTGTTTGACTTCACGCATACTACACTATATCGACAACATTTTGTGGAAACCTGACATAAAATGTTTTTTGAACATCCAATTCCGCACTTAATTCACATTTGTTGTTATAATAACCTCAACGATTTTGGAAAGATGTTCCACTAGATTTTGGAGTGTGTTTGTGGAGATTTGTGGAGATTCAGACAACCACAAGGGTGTTAGTAAAGTACTGATGTAGGTGAGGTGATGAGGCCTGGGGTGCGGTCAGTGTTCCAATTCATCCCAAAGGTATTCAATAGGGTTGAAGTCAGAGCTCTATAGCAGAAGACTTTAACCCATGTAAAGTATATCTTTATGGAAGTGGCTATGTTGACAGGAGCAGGAGAATTTTATGCTACCACATTTAATATTTCCGAAAACATCCCGTACATTTGTGTGCCTCGAACTTTGTGGTAACAGTTTTGTAGAAGAACCACATATAGCTGGAAAAGGCAGGTGTCCCAAGACTTTTAGTCCATGCATTTTATGAATAAAAACATGTTGATAATATGTTGATATGAGAAAATCTAACATGGTTTAATGTTCTTACGGTGTCTAGATTGGAAAACAGATACGTCCCCATTGGCCTGAGCAATTTCACTCAGAAGGGAGACGTCTCTTTCGGGGTGTGTAACCCTCAGCACCAGCCTCTGTCTATCATTGCGAGAAGCAACAGAGGAAGAGGGCATGTCAAGTCCATCAGAAAGGTTTGTTCAGAGAATACAAAATAATATACGATTTAGATACACATACAGGCACAGACAGAACCGTAAATAAAATAGGTGTGTAGGTTTACAGTACTGACAACTTTTACAACTTTTACTAGGTTATTACTCTTAATTACTAATAGATACTGCAGAATAACTCCTTATACATCAATCAAGTAAATGTTTTAGTACAACATACAATATATTTATATATTTTGCATTATTACCCATGTTTTATTTGTTCCATCTTCAATTGTTTTAATATCAGATACTACACTACATAGACAAGATAGATCTTGATCATCCCATTCTACATTTAGTCCCCATTTCCTGTTATAATATCCTCCATTCTTCTGGGAAGATGTTCCACTAGATTTTGTGGAGATTCATTGATTCATCAGCCACAAGGGTGTTGGTAAAGTCAGGTACTGGTGTAGGTAGTGAGGAGGCCTGGGATGCAGTTAGCATTTACATTCATAAATTCAATAGGGTTGGCGTCGGAGCTCTATAGCATGAGATCTTCCACTCCTATGGATCTGGCAGCTAACAGTTTGGGGAAAAATCACATATGGCTGAAAAATTCCTAATACTTTTATCCATATAGTGTAGGTCAGGTTGTGAAATGAAAAATAAATGAAAGGTTAGATGGAAAACATGAAAAGAGAATTTAAGAGATTATTTTTCCCATAATGGGAAATACGGCATTTTGGCAGGCGCCCTTATCCAGAGTGACTTACAACGGAACAGTTGAGGGTTAAGGGCCTTGCTCAGGGGGCCAGTAGTGGCAGCTTGGTGGTGGGATTTGCGTTCTTCCAATCACGTAGCATGATCACTTAACCTACACTATATTTACCTTTAAGATCCTACATTTTGCAAACGTTGTGTAAAATTATTTTGCTAGCAATTATCTAAAGATGTCATTCTGTCTGTGTACCATCACAGCAAATGTTCTGGGGGGCATTTTTTTTTGAAAATTATATCTTGAAATTTCAGATCCCAGCCACACCAAGCTGCTACTCCTGGGCCTCTTTGCAAGGCTCTTAACCTCATAACTGCTCAGTTAAATGAATAAAATAAAAGCTCTGAATGTTTAATGTGAATTATTTTGTGTTTTTCAGTCTCAGCAAGATTGTAGCGAGCCAGTCAGTCACACCCTGGCCTTCCATCTCAGCCCACACAGTCAGCTGCAGTATATAATATATCCAGAAGACCTTAATTACAGGTGAGTGTGCATTTTGGCTAAAATCAGAGGTCCTTTTTTATCGATTTGCCAGAAATCAGCAATCAGGGAAACCAAGAATTATTGTGGAGATTTTATTTTCTCTTCTCTTCTAGGCCTCATATTTTCCTGGACATGCGGACGAGGTCAGCTAACGGCCTGCTGCTCCATATCGCCAACAAGCTTGGTTTTGCTCGCATCATTGTGTTCATGAGCGGCGGCAGAATCAATCTCTTTGTCGGCGATGGAACACTGATCTCCTATCAGAGGAAGATTAATGATGGCACCTGGCACAATGTACACCATTGTCTCTATGATCTTATAAAGAATGACATCATAGGATTGTAACATTGTAGAGAATATACAATATATGGACAAAACAATTGTGGACACCTCACCATAGGATATGTATGTGGTTCCTTAAGATCCCACGACATGCTGTTATGATAACCTCGACTTTTCTGAAATTCAAAAACAAGGTTGTTAGCTACCTCACCTTACATCAGTACCTGACTTTACTAAGAGTGCAGTCAGCGTTCTAATTTATCCCAAAGGGGACGTGGAAGCTTATTGGTTATGATGTTGGACTTCTGACTGAATTCTGATTAGAGTGTTGAGAATTTAAACCCCATCACCATCAAGCTGAAACTGCCGAGCCCTTAAACAAGTCCCTTAATCCTGGACTACTCAGTTGTATGATGCTCTGTATAAGAACATCTGCCAAGTGGCATAAATGTAAATGTAAAGGTCTTTAATAGGGTTGGGGTCATTTACATTCTCAGCATTTGGCAGCTTGGTGGTGCTGGGACATGAGCCCATTACTTAATGATCAGAAGTCCAACATCTTATCTACTGAGCTACCACTTTCAAGGTCAGAGCTCTATAGCAGGACACTGATCTCAAAATCTTCCTCTCCATACCATCTTCATGGATCTGGCTTTGTGCATTATCATGCTGGAATACTTTTAAGTCTCCCAGTTCCAGTAAAGAGGAAATTCTACCGCATCCAATGACATCCTATACAATTGTGTGCCTTCAAACTAACAGTTTGAGAAAAAAAACACATATGGCTCGATAAGTCAGGTGTCCCAATACTTTTGGAAATACAATAAAGGTCAATACACTTGATGACTCATTCTCAGTAAATATGTGCTCTGTAGGTAAATGTGTGAAGGTTGTAGCTGGCATCTGAGGGGTTTTGTTTATAATTTTTTTGACAGATCAGGTTTAGTGTTGAGCGGGACGTCACACACCTGGTGGTGGACGGTTTTCGTGTGCCGGATGGACAGTTGCAAAAGGATGAAGGGATCTCGATGGAGCTTCAGCCTCCTGTTTATTTTGGAGCTGGAAATATTGAATCAACCACCAACACTCAGGCATGTTATCAAACTTTGTTTTTAGTGCACATGAACACGATTTTTCTCAAAATATAACATATAAAGAAGGTGCATTTCCAGAAAAGACGTCCTTATCTTGCATTTCCAGGGCAAACATTTCCCTCAGAAAAGTGTGATAGGATGCATCCGCAACATCAGGTTTAATGACGTTCGTATTGGAGAGCCGGCCGTCAATCTTGGAGGAGGTCCCTGTTTCGATGGGGGATTTGAGGATGGGGTGTACTTCGCTGGTGGTGGATCATACATTGTGTTAGGTTCGGACATCATTTACAAAATCATATTTCATTTCGATTTAGAGCTATGAGTCATGGAGCAGTGTCATGAAGTTTTTGTTTTGTTTTGCTTAGAACTTTTTGAATGAGATGCAGGAAATAATGAATGAAAAATAAAAGGAGAAACAACACAGGGACTAAATGCTCTTACACACCCAATTCGGAGTGAAAATGTTTCATGGAAATGTGTAGAACATTAATAATTCATTAGGCTAAAATCTAATTTTACACTGAGCAATTCATATACACTTCTATTAGAAAAAGTATTGGGACACCAGACACATGGGGTGAAAAAAACTTTATAACGCGCCAACAGACGGTGGCACAAGGTTGCACGCACAGTCACAGGGAGCACCAACCTTCAAAAGTTGGTGTGCCAAAGACATCTTCCTGTGTACATCGAGAGCTGTGCAAACGGTGCTATTCTGACCACGTGTGTTACAATGTCTACTATTCACCAAACCCTGTCATCAAACTCTCCTCAAACGTGAGTTTGTCTCCAGAAACAACATGATCTCACCCTAATCGCAAGATGAGTTCGCCCTCTTCTCAAAGATGAAGATCCAGAGCTCAAAGGTCGCCGTTTTGACACCAATGGAAAGATTCACAAAGCACAAAGCCAGCGCCATGAAGATGCTTTGGAATTAAAAAGATCCTGCTATAAAGTTCTGACTTAAACCCTATTGAACAGAGTTGGGATGAATGTGAATGCTGACTGCACCTCAGGCCTCCTCACCTCACCTACATCAGTACCTGACATTACTAATGCCCTTGTGGCTGAATGAGGACAAATCTCACACTCCCAACATCTAGTTCCCAGAAGAATGGAGGTTATACAGCAAATAGTGACTAGATGTGAAATGCGATGTTCAATAAAGAACATGCAAATCTTATTCTCGAATTTTAATTATTTTTTTTAAACTGCATTTTTTCTCTTTAGAGAAACACTTTAAATTGGGTTCTGAGTTCAAGTTAACGTTTGAAGTTCGTCCCAGAAACACGACTGGTTTACTCATCCACTGCCAAAGTCACCAAGATCGCAGCCTGAGTGTTTTCCTGAAGAAAGGCACAGTGAGTCTTTGGTTAAAGTTTGTCCTGTGTATTATGGGATGTCTTTATGGTTTTGTGCCCATTATATGTTCTGATATTTGTTGTATTTTATTAAAAGTGGAATTAGTTACAAATAATGCGAATTTTACAATTTAAACAACCGGTAATATCATCATCAGTTCAACAAGCACATTTTGATTAAAATTCTGTCATTAATTGTCTTTGACAATTTTCTTGCTTTTGGGTTTTTGATTTTTCTTTAAATATTATAACAAAGGAATCGGGGAAACTATAAGAAGAATTTGTCTTTCTGTTTTCATAGCAGTTGCCATTTGATTTTGATGGTGCAAAACCAAACTTTTTCTTAATGACCATTATCAAGCCTAATCCTTCTCCTCAATCCATGTCCTGTTATGCATATTATGTTTTCTATGGGCTTTTTAATAATGACAAGAACTCATTATTTACTGTACTGACCTGCACGAGTGATTACAGATGGTGGTCCAAGTGAACGACGGGGCAGGAGAGTACAGCACTTCTGTGACCAGTCCATCACCGCTTTGTGCAGGATCCTTCCATCATGTAACAGGTGACATTTACATCTGATTCCAGATGACCAGTTTCTAAAAGCTCTGCTGTACACTGACAAAATGTATGTGAAGGCAAGTTGGTGTAGAATTTAAATGAAACCCAGAATATTACTTTTTCAATGATGCTGTAATGATGAATTATGGTCAGTATTTATTTCTGCATTAAAACAGCATTATGTTCACGGCCAACAGATTGACACTAGACATTTGTATATTTATTTCCAAACAGAAAAGAGTCTTAAAGCATGTCTTCCTTGTACCTTGAGATATGGTGGAATCAGTGGTGCAGTAGTGGATGTGGTGCAGTTGTAGAGGATAAGGGAAGCAGTGGAGCATTGGTAAAGTATAGAGGGATCTGTAAAGCAGTGATAGAAAGTGGAGTGAGGGAGCAGTGGAGCTGCACTAAAGCATGGAAGGAGCAGTGGTATAGAATAGAGAGCATGGTGTTGCGGTAGGTGATGGAGGGATCTGTGAAGCAGTGGTAGATTGTGTGATTAGGGAGTAGTGGAGTTGTGGTAGAGGATGGATAGACCAGTGTATTAGTGGTAGAGGTTTAAGAGAGCAATGGAGCACTGCTAGAGAATAGTGTTATGAGTGGAGCAGTGGTAGAGGAAGGAGGTAGAAGTGGACTAGTGTTTTGGATGGAGAGATGAGTGGAGCAGTGGTAGACGAAGGAGGTAGAAGTGGACTATTGTTTTGGATGGAGGGATGAGTGGAGCAGTGGTAGAGGAAGGAGGTAGAAGTGGACTATTGTTTTGGATGGAGGGATGAGTGGAGCAGTGGTAGAGGATGGAGATAGAAGTGGACTAGTGTTTTGGATGGAGGGATGAGTGGAGCAGTGGTAGAGGAAGGAGGTAGAAGTGGACTATTGTTTTGGATGGAGGGATGAGTGGAGCAGAGGTAGAGGAAGGAGGTAGAAGTGGACTAATGTTTTGAATGGAGGGATGAGTGGAGCAGCGGTAGAGGAAGAAGGTAGAAGTGGACTATTGTTTTGGATGGAGGGATGAGTGGAGCAGTGGTAGAGGAAGGAGGTAGAAGTGGACTATTGTTTTGGATGGAGGGATGAGTGGAGCAGTGGTAGAGGATGGAGATAGAAGTGGACTAGTGTTTTGGATGGAGGGATGAGTGGAGCAGTGGTAGAGGAAGGAGGTAGAAGTGGACTATTGTTTTGGATGGAGGGATGAGTGGAGCAGAGGTAGAGGAAGGAGGTAGAAGTGGACTAATGTTTTGAATGGAGGGATGAGTGGAGCAGCGGTAGAGGAAGAAGGTAGAAGTGGACTATTGTTTTGGATGGAGGGATGAGTGGAGCAGTGGTAGATGAAGGAGGTAGGAGTGGACTAATGTTTTGGATGGAGGGATGAGTGGAGCAGTGGTAGAGGATGGAGATAGAAGTGGACTAGTGTTTTGGATGGAGGGATGAGTGGAGCAGAGGTAGAGGAAGGAGGTAGAAGTGGACTAATGTTTTGAATGGAGGGATGAGTGGAGCAGGGGTAGAGGAAGAAGGTAGAAGTGGACTATTGTTTTGGATGGAGGGATGAGTGGAGCAGTGGTAGATGAAGGAGGTAGGAGTGGACTAATGTTTTGGATGGAGGGATGAGTGGAGCAGTGGTAGAGGATGGAGATAGAAGTGGACTAGTGTTTTGGATGGAGGGATGAGTGGAGCAGTGGTAGAGGAAGGAGGTAGAAATGGACTATTGTTTTGGATGGAGGGATGCGTGGAGCAGTGGTAGAGGAAGGAGGTAGAAGTGGACTAATGTTTTGAATGGAGGGATGAGTGGAGCAGTGGTAGAGGAAGGAGGTAGAAGTGGACTATTGTTTTGGATGGAGGGATGAGTGGAGCAGTGGTAGAGGAAGGGGGTAGAAGTGGACTAGTGTTTTGGATGGAGGGATAAGTGGAGCAGCGGTAGAGGAAGGAGGTAGAAGTGGACTAGTGTTTTGGATGGAGGGATGAGTGGATTAGTGGTAGAGGAAGGAGGAAATAGTGGTGCAATGGTAGAGGATAGGGGAAATAGTGGTACATTGGTAAAGATAGAGGGGAGCAATGGAGTAGTGGTTTCACTTATGGGGGGAATCCAGGAACCCCCATAAGTCATTAGGGATGTAAGGTAGGAATCTCACATATAGGGTGCCAAAAAGGGCTAGAAACAGCACTAGGAACAGGAGTCGTGTTTTTACACCACTTTTTTTCCCCAGTAACCAAAAAAGGAAACGTCATCATGCTTAAGATGGGACACATTTCCAAAAGCGCTGTTGGGCCTTATGTGCATTTTCCTTACATGACTCATCATAGACTTTACATCGGAGGTGTGCCAGGTAAACTCTCACAAATGCATTCGGTTCTTAAGCACCTTTAAAGAGTATTGAATATGAATAACAAAATCACAGCGTGTATTAATAATACCGCATCCTATTTTAACCTTTAGAGGACAGCGTCAGAGTGAATGCAGTGTTGTTCAGAACGAAATAGTTGGTTATGGATAACACTATGAGTGGCAGTTAACTATGGCAGTTTCACTATGAGTGGCAGTAAAGACATCTGTGCACTACTGTATTGTTGATGGCTCTTTATTCATGTTGTCAATGCAGAACCCAAGAGGAAACAAGTGCCTGTGTGGAGCTCCTACATGGGATGTTTGAGAAACGTGCAAATGGACCAGGCTTCGCTTTCTTTCAAGTCTGTCAGCAGTGTGTTCGGTGCCATCAATGTCAACGAGTGTCCAGCAGAGTAGTGTAAATCTTGGGCGTATTAGCAAAACACATTTTATTTGATTTATTATGATTATCTTATTATGTTTAAAATCAAAATTGTGCGACTAAGAGGAACTAGACGAGGCGGTATCAAGGTGAAAGTCTTTAATGAAGCATGGGCAAAATTGGACAAGACCCTTTTACTGTATTCTCTTGGAATCAACCGACTATTAAGATTAATTCAATTTTTGGCATTTGCACCCAAATAATCATTGACACTGACCAGGTTGCCATTAATTTTTTTTTCCATCCATGTAACAAATGCTCACTATTTCCTTCCAGTGCTAAAACTATGAATAAATATAACATTTATAATGATAATAATAATATAGTTGGAGTGCATAAGCTTTCATTTGACCTCTCATTGTTTTTTAATGCAGTGTGTGCATTATGATGTATGTGTGTCTTATTCATCGCTACCCAAAAAGACAATTTATTTTCAATAAATTTTTTCGAGTTCAACAAACTCGGTATAAAAGAATGTGTTTTTTCTCATAAATGTATATATACAGTGTATACAGTATATATATATATATATATATATATATATATATATATATATATATATATATATATATATATATATATATACACGAAGTAAATATATGTTGTAAACATCTGACTGAATATACATCTGCGTAAATGTAAACAGCTTATTTTGTTAATATGCAACTATACATCCAAATATATGTAAACAATTTATAGTTGCAACCGTACATCCAGATATAAATGTAAACATTCTGAAGTTCTGGGTTTAAAGGAATTTGTAAGGTGCAAGACAGAAAGCAGCAGTATGACAGTAGTGCAAAAGACTGTAATGAGTAAAAGTGCAAAGTTTCAAAGAATTTGTACATGTAACATTTTTTAAATAGGTGTTTAAACACAATTTGTTTTATCTATATAATAAAGTAGAATTTTAATCTATCATTTTGTGGACACCTGATCATGACACCCATATGAAGGTCTTCACCAAATTGTTTTAAAGTTAAAAGCATAAAACTACATACTGTAGCATCTCCCTTCACTGGAACTTAAAGCGCATAAATATGTTCCAGCTTTACATTTCTGTAGTACACAAAGCAAGCTCCAGGAAGATACCCATAAAGTTGGCAAAAATGAAGTGCAAGAACTCAAGTGGCCTGCACAGAGCTCTGACCTCAAACCACACTGAACACATTTGGGATAAATTGAATACAGACTTCCCCCAGGTCTCCTCAGCCTGCTTACGTACCTGATCCCACTAATGCTCTTTCAGCTGAAAGAGCACAAATCCTCAGAAATATGCCCAAAATGAAGAACTTCTCCAGAAGAGTGGTGCTTATCATAGTAGCAAATTTGTCCATATAATGCGAATATTTACAGTGTCAAGTCTCATAAATATGTGTGACTCTTAATTGTTTTATATGGTAATACTACTACTAATAATAAAAATCTATAATAATAATAATAATAATAATAATAATAATAATAATAGGCTGTTGCTGTTTGGTTTACTATGTAAATTAAAACTGTATAAAATGTATATTTAATATACATTATATATCAAATACAGATTAAGATAAAATACTTTCTTTCCATGAGGTTGATTTATATATTTATATACTGTATATATTACCATATAGTACCATTTAAAACATTTGACGCAGCTTCTCCTTTAGTAGTTTTCCTATATTTTTTTATTATTTTTAAACATTGCACACTAATACCGAAGGCATCCAAACTTTGAAAGAATACGCATGGATTTATGTAGTAAACAAAAACGTGTTAAACAACCCAGAATATGTTTTAGATTTTCAATTCTTCGAAATAGCCAAGTTTTGCTTTGATAAAAACTTTGCACACCCTTTGCTTTCTCTAAGACAGCTTCATAATGGAGTTACCTGGAGTGGTTTTCCAAAAAAGGAGTTTCCAAAGGTGTTGAGTGAATGTTGGCTGCTTTTTCTTCACTGATTGTGGAGGCCAGGTCATCTGATTCAGCACTCCATCACTCTCCTTCTAGAACAAAATCTTACATTATAAGTATATTTCAAATAGTTTGTTTCTTTTCAATTTATACCAAATTTTTGTATAGCTAAATCCTAGCTCTGTCGTCGGCAATATAACACACTTTCAAGCTTCATAATTCGCACAATTTCTGTAGTATTATGAAGCAATCTGGCAACCGTGGATAAACATACAGAGTAAAGGTGGTCCAGTTCAGTGATAGGCTGTGACTTGCTAACTTGGGTTGCCAGATTCAGCGTAAATCTTTATTAACAGTGCATTTTAGTACATTTATCTTGGGAAAAAAGAAAAGAAAAGAGTAAAAAAAAAAACAATTGTTATTTCGTTATGAAGTTGGAGATTGATATTTAGACTTGAACGCGTTTTAGAAATATATCTTAGGTCAGTATGTAGTGATTTGCAAACGGGTTTAATAATTGTCAATGGATGCAGGAGGAACAATCTGGCAACCCTGTTTCCCTGCAGCTCTCTGCTTTTTGGTGCGCCGTTTAGGGAAAATCCGGCAGAAATGAATGAAGAGCGAGAACATCTGAGTGCATTTCGTTTTTACGCTTCTGATCGGATTGTCACACGACCTGAATGATCAGGATGGCGATCAATAACTACGGTTTTATCTTCTAATTGATTTGTAAAACCGCAGGACAGATTTCCTTGAATGTGATTGCACTATGCAGGGGACGTTCGGCCTGAGCATCGGTGTTTATCCCCCGTATACGCGCTAAAAACACGTCTCCTGGAGGTTTTAAACAAACACCACAACGGGAGAAAGGTGAAATACCAGCTGTGTTTTTATATCATCATAACCTGTGTTTAATATTGTTTGGGGTTTTGGCCTGTCATTTGGATGAATTGCTCGGTTCGTTGTTAATCGCCCTTCTGTGTGAGCGCATGCGCAATGGCAGGCCGCGATCAGCATCAGCATCAGCACCATCCGCAATTGGACATGAAGCCAGAGCTGGATGATGCTGAGCTGGCACTTCAGGGCATAAGTATGCTCCTCAACAATGGGTTCAAGGAAAGTGACGAGCTCTTCAAGAGGTACAGGTAAGCCTACTGAACAGATGATTCCCTGCAATATCATTGACTCAGGTGTAAAGTGTATTTACATTTATGCCATGTGTTTTAAAGCGGGAGAAATCGCCATGCATACAGAACATGGTAGGATATTCAAGAGTATAGCTATAGATATAATTATTTTCTTGATCTTGTTCTTGATGATGGTGTCAAACTCCCACTAATGCAAACTAATTTTGACACTGGATTCTTAATGCTGTCATGCGAGATGTAGCTCGAAATGTAGCTCAATTTTAAAACTAGTGCAAAATCTTAAGCGCGATATACAGATCACAATCGAGGCATCCGGACAGTTTTGCTTCTCCAAACTTTCAGCGGAAAGTTGAACACACTCGACTTAGCTAACACTCCAGACAACTCTAAATAACGCTTACAGAGCGTAAAGAGACACTTCGGCTTATTGTCTTGTTGTACGTTGATGTCGGTGCCAACGAGGCGCAGTTCAGACTTGAACTGAAGTATGTGATGTTAGCCATTTTGGTTTAGGATTCCAACCTTCCCTACTCCAAAACATCCCCAAATCTCATAAAACCTAATAGACCCCTAACTTTTGACAGGCACTTCATGTTAGTTTATAACTTATTTGTAGCTTGGCAAACAATAAGGGGAAGTGGTAGCTCAGTGGTTAAGATGTTTGATTTTTGATTGAAAGGGTCATGAGTTCAAATCCCAACACCACCACTGCTGGGCTTTTGAGCAAGTCCATTAACCTTCCACTTCTCAGTTGTATAACAAAAAGTCATCTCCCAAATGCTATAAATGTAAATGATAATATTGCTTTAGGCCATATATAGATGTAAGAGCCACAGAGAAAATTTGTCCAAATGGCATAATTACATCCTTTGTAGCATATAAATGCAATACAATCATTCTAAGGCTGTTTACTAATTCATATAAATGTCTAATGGCAAAAGAAAATGGATTTTGATTCTGATTCAGCTCACGTTTGTGCATTATGTGGCCGCTATTCCGCTTTTCGTCACCTTTACAAGCTCTGTTATACCATCTGGCCCACTGGTGGTTTTTTTTTCCAAAACTTACCAAACTGAAATAAAATTTCTGAAGTCACATGTAGTCGTTTAAATTTATTTCTTGTAATGTTTTCTCTTTACAGGACCCACAGTCCATTGATGAGCTTCGGAGCCAGTTTTGTGTCCTTCCTGGTCAGTGTTTCATATATAATTTTTTATCACTGGTTGTTTCATATCTTTCATTTTTTAACTTCATTCTGGAAAAGAAAACATAGATGCCTCTGTAAATGTGTGTTTTTTTGCTAGCCATCTAAGTTTATAATGGATGGTCAATTTGCTATATTACTTATATGAGGACATGATGGTGATGGACAGGTTGATGGACGAGGTCAGACAGGAGTCTCCATGGACTATGATGTTTGTGGATGATATTGTGATTTGTGGTGAGAGTAGGGAGCAGGTTGAGAAGAGCCTGGAGAGGTGGAGGTACACGCTGGAGAGAAGGGGAATGAAAGTTAGTAGGAGTAAGACAGAGTACATGTGTGTGAATGAGAGGGAGGGCAGTGGAGGGGTGCATTTGCAGGGAGAAGAGATGGAGAAGGTGGAGGAGTTCAGGTACCTGGGATCAACAGTGCAAAGTAATGGAGAGTGTGTTAGAGAAGTGAGGAAAAGAGTGCAGGCAGGGTGGAGTGGGTGGAGAAGAGTGATAGCAGGAGTGATTTGTGATAGAAGAGTATCTGTGAGAGTGAAAGGGAAAGTTTATAGGACTGTGGTGAGACCTGAGATGTTGTCTGGTTTAGAGACAGTGGCATTGAGTAAAAGACAGGAGGTGGAGCTGGAGGTAGCAGAGCTGAAGATGTTGAGGTTTTCGTTGGGAGTGACGACGATGGACAGGATTAGAAATAAGTTTATTAGAGGGACAGCGCATGTAGGACGTTTTGGGACGTATTTTGTTGATTCACGTCAGCGCCATGTAAAGATGGATTATTATCTGCAGCCGGTTTAAAACAGCGCGAGTTAAAAAATACAAAAGAAAAAGAAAAAGTTTGTCAATTAAAAACAGCAGTGGCATGACATTTTACCCCCATTTTACTGTACAGGGTGGGCAAAAACTTAAAAAATAGTGTTTATGTGTTACTGAAAATAAATCACTGAACAAACGAGCCCTGGTGATTTAATCAGTGTGTCAGTGTGAGATATTTATAATGAAGTTAAAATCTTACTACTAAATTTTAAAGTCAGGAGAAAAACGTTATCAAAGCAAATTACTGTTTTACAGAGTAGTTCAAGTTCGAGTTTATTTCTATTGCGCTTTTCACAATGGACATTGTCTTTTAAGTGGCTTTACAGAACTTAAGTAGCTCCGCTAATGACGTCATGACCGAGGAAGAAGAAGAAGCTGGTTCAGATGACATTTCATACAATTTTTTTAGTATTGACCTCAGTTAAAGTATAATTCATATACACGTTTAAGTTAATATATAAATATAACAGTTTTTTTGTATAAATAAAAAGGTTAGAGATCAAATTTGTTTAAAGTGATTTTTATTTATTCCGGACGGTGGTAGGAAGAAGGTCGGGGGCTTCTGATATAAATACTGCCCAGATACTTTCCAAATGTCTAGAACCGGCCCTGACTATCATAATGACATCATCATTGCTATTGAAATCAAAACATTTACTTACTTATGCATATGCATATAATTTGTGGGGAAATCTTACAAATAATTAAATTATTTTAATAACTAAGGGAAAAAGCCACCAGTTGTTCAAATACAGATTTGATATAAGTACAAAAAATATATAAAAATGTAATTTTTCAAATATCTCTTTGGTTCAGGCACTAAGAGTACACTGGCTTGTGCCCCCCTAATGGCTGGGTTTATTTAGCTTTCTTTATAATGTGTATCAAATTCTATCTGTCTGTCTGTCTGTCTGTCTGTCTGTCTGTCTGTCTGTCTGTCTGTCTGTCTGTCTGTCTGTCTGTCTGTCTATCTATCTATCTATCTATCTATCTATCTATCTATCTATCTATCTATCTATCTATCTATCTATCTATCTATCTATCTATCTATCTGTCCATCCGTCCATCCATCCATAAACCAGACACACGATATTGTGCATCACTGCTACAGAAAATCTTTAGTCTGTTCATTTTACATACGTTGTTACTTCCTAATCACATAAATAAGAATATTCCTGGCAATCTGTTGCTAATATGCCAAGATGCCCAGCGTGCAATAAATCAACGAGGTCCATCTGGTCTTGTGGATGATCATCAGAAAAGTTCCACTTCCACACAGGAAAACTGGAGTTTCTGGACTTCATTGATGGAGTGGGTGGGAGGGGGATAAAAAAGTGTAGTGTAGGGATTAACTTTGCTGCAGAAAAAAATGGATGTACCGTATCTCACAAAAGTAAGTACACCCCTCACAGTTCAGCAACCATTTATTTAGTACGATCTTCTCAAAGGACAATACAGTCAAACTCCCATAATTCGTGGTTCAGGACTCGCGAATAACTTGTGTTATTCATTTTAAGTGATAAATAAAGCAATGTTCATTACTTCACATTTTCTTTTAAGTACGCATCAAAAAGGAACCAACTTTCTGGTATAATGTCTAGATTAATTCACTAAGGTACCATAGGGGCTGCAGGGGTGCGTCCAAAATGCACAGATTTTTGGAACTCGCGGGGGTTCCGGGGGTCCACTGCACTGTAGAAATGTAATTTGGATATATATTAAAGTAGTTAATGTGCAGTTTGTATAGCAGTACAGATTTACTGTCTTCTGAAAATTACTCACCATACAGCCAATATTGTAAAAATAACTGGCAACAATAGTGAGTACACCCTGAGTAAACATGTCAAAACTGTGTCCAAAGTGTCAATATTTAGCATGAGCACCAATGTTATCCAGCACTGCCTTAATCCTTCTGCTTTAGTTCTCACTCTCCAGTGTTTTAAGATTAATAATCACACTCTTGATATCACCCAAATGAGGATGGGTTTCCGTGGGATAAGCAGATTTTAAAATGATGAAGATCTTAGAACTACATTTTATGAACAAAAGTATTGGGACACCAATTGTCAGGTGTCCCAATACTTTTGTCCCTGTATTGCATCGGTGCTTTGTGAAAAATGTTTAGGTGGCCTCAAAATTAGAGTAAAGATCACATGACCCATCACTAATAAAACATTTTCTATGAAGAGCGAGCGCTTGAACACGAGATGAATAGTAAACGAGTATGGGAGAGATTTTCCACGATTAAACAGGAATGTATCATGGCCCCGTATGGCAGAGCTGCTGCTCTATAATGTGAGCGTCGATGTTATTACCCGCCCTCGCGAGAGGAAGGAACGGCGTTAGCCCGAGGAGAGAAGCCCATTTAACCGAATCAACACAAATCAACAGGAAGGGTTCATTTGTTTACCATTCAATTACATTACGTTCAGGACAGGAATAGAGTTGGAAAAGACGAATGAACATCTAGGAGATGAACATCAGTCAGCGTGGGTTTCTTTTAGCTCTACTGCTTTTGTACACGCAGAGGACCTGATACCAGCATCCCAAACAGAATCTGAAAGAAACAGTGTGGTCTAAATAATTGTTTTTTGAGACACATGCATGTTCCTTTTGTTTCAAAGAAACAAACCCGGTAAAGGGCAAATACACACAAGAAATTGACAGTAAAAAACTGGAAAAAGTTGACAGACAGTTTTACAGGAGCAGGGAAGGTTGGAATCCTGACCCAACATTGCAACCAATCCATACTTCAACTCGCACCATGCAAATCCGTCTGGACTGCGGCTCATTGGAACCGACTTCACCATACAACATGTGTATGTCTATCATAAAAATGCCTGTCCAGTCACCGCACATAAATCCTATTGAACTGCTCTGGGATGAATTTGATCACAAGAAAAAAATCTCCAACTAGTGAAGAACATCTTTGGCAAGTTTTTCAGCTGGATGTTTTTAGAAACAAACTGTCCAGAGTGTGTAAAGCTGTTTTTCAGGCTTTTATTTAAGAAAATAAAGTGGAAAATCTGGAAATGTATCTATTTGTTTAGTCAAAGTAAATCTCCAGACTGTTACATGAGGAGTTTGTCACATACAAACAAAAGGAACATGCATGTGGGTGTGAAGAACTATAGTGACAAGATTCTTCAATACTTTTTACAGGTGATGTGTGTATATATATGTATATATAATTATTACTATATATTATATATAGTATTTGTATATAAAAAAGTATGACTACATAAATGCATCACATTCTTCTTTGAATCCTTCCTCTACTTGTTCCTTTGTTTTTCTCTTTCAGTCTTTGTGTCTTTGTGTATCTTCAGAAAAGGTTCTTTGTTTTCCAGTATTGTGTTCACTTCCTCTGATTAGCACATTTGTCCCCCTGTTTTTCTAATGGTTGTTAATTTACAGTGTGTTTGCAGAGGTTAATGCAAACACTCTCTTTTTTTTAATGAAATGTCAAGTTGTGGGTTTTCGAATTTTTTTATTGCTGCCTGAAGCGTGCAGTGTGTAGGGTTAAGCGTATTTGAAATATTTCTGGTGGGCATTAAATGGACATCCAAGGTGGTTAGAAATGAACAAATATTATAATGTTTGTGTTTTTTCTTTCTCTCACCCATTCACCCACTCACGTGTCATGAAATCAAATCGTTGTTTTTCGTGCCTGCAGAATGCCATGATGACGTTTGAGGAAGAGAAGATGCAGATGGCCTGTGATGATCTGCGCACCACAGAGAAGCTGTGTGAGAGTGACAGTGTCGGTGTCATCGAGACCATCCGCAATAAAATCAAGAAGAGTGTAAGCGTGCATTTGTGTGTATGCCTGAATGCAAACTGTAATGGACATTAAAATACTACATCCTTGGTTGTATATGTTTTAGAGGGTGTGAGAGACATTGAGGGAGAGAGTGAGATATTGAGGGAAAGTAAGACAATAGTTGACAGTAAAGGAGAGGTAGAGACAGTCAGTGACAGTAAGAAAGTGAGACAGTGAGAAACAGTGAGTGACTGAGAGAAAGGGAGTGAGACATTAAGAGACAATGAGAGAGAGTGAGACAGTAAGATCGAGTGAGAGACAGTGAGTGACAGTAAGAAAGAGAGTAAAAGTGGCAGTTTGCAAAACAGTGAGAGATAGTGAGACAATGAGTAACAGTGAGAGAGAGAGAGTGAGACAGTAAATAAGAGTGACAGAGTGAGACAGTGAGAAACAGTGAGTCACAGTGTGAGGCAGTGAAAGAGAATTAGACAGTGAAAGCAAGTGAGAGAAAATTGAGTGATAGTGAGTGAAAGTGAGACAGTGAGTCACAGTGACAGAGTGAAAAAGATTGTGGCAGTAAAGAAGACTAAAGTGAGTGACAGTGAGAGTGAGTAGACAGTGAAAGAGAATAAGTAACAGTGAGAGTGAGTGAGACAGTGAGCTACAATGAGAGAGAATGAGACAGTGTAGGGCAGTAAAAGAGACAGTAAGAGAGGATGAGACAGTAAATGACAATAGGCACCGAGAGTGAGTGAGACAATGAGAGAGAATAAGTAACAGTGAGAAAGAATGAGACACTGAGTTACAATGAGAGAGAAGGAGACAGTGAGGGACAATGAGTCAGACAGTAAGAGATGATGAGAAAGTGAATGACAATTGACAGTGAGTGACAGTGAGAGAGAATAAGTAACAGTGAGAGAGAATGAGACAGTGAGTTACAATGAGAGAGAATGAGACAGTGAGGGACAAAGAGTGAGACAGTAACAGAGGATGAGACAGTAAATGACAATAGACTGTGAGTGACAGTGAGAGTGGGTGAGACAATGAAAAAGAGTAAAAGAGAAACCGAGTGAGGGAATGGGGCACCCTACATTATTTTGTCATAAATAGTTTAATACCATCTGTTCTTAAAGTTGCCAGATCCATTTTTGTTCCTCTCTCTCCAGATGGACTCTCAGACTTCAGGGCTGGCGATACTGGATCGGCTCCAAAGGCAGATCATAGTTGCTGATTGTCAGGTCTACCTCGCTGTTCTCTCATTCATCAAGCAGGAAATCTCAGGTCTGGTTCTTGCATTGATAAGGTTTAACTGTATGTTAATACCTGCATTGAAATAAAATTCAATACTGGTACAGGGGATTTTTCAGGATAAAAAACAAGATGGCAGTCATTTGTAACTAAAATTATGTATTTTTATTTCACATCATTTGAATTATGCTTGTTTTTTTTTTTTTTTTTTTTAATTATGTCATTTATATAGGTTATCAATATACTTTCATGTTATAAGATTAAAAAAAAAATTATTCCTGTTAGTTTGTTCTGTGCTTATACAATATTTAGTTTTAAAAAATCATCTCCTTTCATCATTTTTGCAAATACTATCATCCATTGACACCAATTTTTTTCAGTTACCAAAATCTACATTTCATTTCTGGCATTTTGGGAGATGCACTTATCCAGGACTTGAAATTATCTCAGTTATATAGCTGAGCAGTAGAGGGTTGAAGTGTTTGAGGCCCTTTCAAGGTGGTGGTGGTGGTATTTGAACTAACCCTAACCCTAACCCGATTAGAAGTTCAACATCTTATCCGATGAGCTGCAACTTCCTACATTTGCTACAGTCACATTTAATACTAGAACAGTGTCCAGTATTTTTGTAAAGTCAAAAACATGTCCTTTATACATATTTGCACAATAGGTAACATAGAATATACACTCTATACAAACATGCACTATACACAACACACTATACACTGGTTCTTCCCCAAACTGTTTCCATAAACTTGGAGGCACACAATTGTGTAGAATGGTTGGAGAAGCATTCAAACCAAAAACCTGTTCCAGCATGATAATAGACTTGTGCAAGGCCAGCTTTATTAAGATTATGCTTTACATGGTTTGGAGTGTAAGATCTCCTGTGATAGAGCTCTGAACTCAACCCTACTGAGCACCATTGAGATGAATTGAAACGCTGGCTGCACCCCAGGCCTCCTGACATCACTTGGATCAGTACCTGTATTTTCCTAACACCCTTGTGGCTGAATGAATCTCCACAAATCTCCACAAGCACACGCCAAAATCTCGTGGAACATCTTCCAAGAAGTGTGAAGGTTTTTATAACAGCAAATGTAGACTAAATGAGAAATGGGATGTTCTTTTACGGAAGTAAAAGGAAGTTTTTTTAATATATATATATTTTGTGTCATATTCTGTTTAATGACAATGACAGCTACTATACAGTATGATGTAAAAAATAAAATGCCTATAAAATGATCTCCTGATTCCTTTCCATTGATCTCAGCATACATTAAAGGAGGCTGGATCCTCCGCAAGGCTTGGAAAATGTACAACAAATGCTACAGTGACATTAGCCAGCTTCAGGAGGCGTGTCGCAGACGCTCGTTCGATCAGGCAAATCACAACGCACCCGTTGCCGAGAGCAGTGGTGGGCTGACGGAGGAGGCCCTGGGTCGACTGAAAGGCTCAGTCAGCTTCGGCTACGGCCTTTTCCATCTCTGTATCTCTATGGTTCCTCCTCATCTACTGAAGCTCGTCAACCTGCTGGGATTTCCAGGAGATCGGCACCAGGGCCTGGCATCGCTCATTTACGCCAGTGAGAGCAGAGACATGAAAGCACCTCTGGCCACGTAAGCTTTATTTATTGAAACCTTTTTTTTTTTTTTTTTTTTTTTTTTTTTTTTTTGGATGTCATTTATTTATACCTTTGTGTTATTTCATACAACATGTGCTAATGGAAAGCAAAAAAAGCAGGATGAAAAGCAAAAAAAAAGTGGATGTCCAAGTCAGTAATGTCACCTCCATTGTGTTCTCTTTTGTGATCTTTGTGATCTACACCTGTAGGCTGGCTTTGTTGTGGTTCCACACAGTGGTGCAGCCCTTCTTCGCTCTGGATGGCTTTGATTCACGGGCTGGCCTACTTGAAGCCAAGACCATCCTGCAGAAAAAAGCAGTAATTTACCCCAACTCCTCTCTCTTCATCTTCTTCCGAGGACGAGTGCAGAGGTTAGAGGTGGGTATATGCAACCCAAGAAGCCTAACATCTAGATCAGAGTTTTTTCTGTGAGGGCCACATAAGCTTTTACTGTACTATTAGTCCTTTTATGAAAATGTATTGATAAATTTCTTCCAGTGCCAGATAAACAGTGCACTGGCGTCTTTCCATGATGCCCTGGAGTTCGCTTCAGACCAAAGAGAGATCCAACATGTGTGTCTCTATGAGATCGGTATGACTGTATATATATACATATACTATACAAAATCATGTAGACTGTAATGGTCAGGGTGTGTTGTAAAACTGTTGATTCCATTGTGTGTGTGTGTGTGTGTGTGTGTGTGTGTTTGTGTGTCTTAGGGTGGTGCAGTATGATTGAGATGAACTTTGAAGATGCTTATAAGGCTTTTGAAAGGCTAAAAAATGAGTCCCGGTGGTCCCAGTGCTACTACGCCTACCTAACTGGAGGTACGTTTCATTCATCATTTGCTCTTTTTTTTGACAAATAATAAATGAAAGGGCTTGAAGCAGAGTTTCTTTCAGGTTCTAAAAACGTTTTTTGCTTAAAGATTTTTTTTTATTATTCCTCCAAAAATGACTTAGGGATGAGAAAATGCGAGGCAGGGACAGGTTTTAAGCTCAAAAATGAATATAACGAATGAATATAATGTATATAATTTTGATCGTCTCATCCCCGTACTGTGCATGAAGTTTTCTGTAGATACCCTCGCCTTCGTTTACTAGAAACTTCATCCCTACACGCGGTTCCATGCACACTCTAATACTGTAGCCTTTCATCTTGATGAACAATCTCTGGACCAGCTCACAACATGTGCTAGTAATAGGCTACATGCTAATGTGTGTAGTACCAGGCCAAGCTAGCATTCATTTTTATACCTGTAACAAGTCCCGGTTTGACCAGAACGCCCCTTGTTGTTAAGTTACGTGTGGAACAACCACAAATCGAGTCTATTCCTGTCAAGGTATGACATTTTAAAATATCAAATGAACACAATTAAATAAAACAAGGTGAACATCCGACAACTGAGAAACCGCAAAATATAAACTCCGTCCTGAATATTTTCCAGCAGCGGAAAAATGTAAAGTGGCTGAAGACTACCTCTGTAAATGTTAATGTCCTGCACAGAAAAACGGCACCGTATCACTGAACACGCACGTTTTAAAATATGTTCACGTGGAAAGTTCTTGTGCAAAATAAACACAATACCATACATTGGTATAAACACTGCAGCCAGACCTGCTTTCGGAGCTGATGCCCATCAGAATTTTGGCAATAAGTATTGGCAATGATGTTACAGTTTTCTCCAATGTTTCTGTTGAATCAGTATGCCAGGGTGCTTCGGGGGATTTGGAGGGGGCAAACGCAGTTTTCCGGGACGTCCCCAAGCTCTTTAAACGCAAGAATAATCAGATTGAGCAGTTTGCATTTCGAAGGGTGAGTTTCCTACTGCTAACAAATAACAACAGCAAAAAATGTATTACATGCTGAAAATCTGACATCACGCTCAAACCTCTCTTCACTTCTCCGATGGTTACAGGCAGAGCGATTGAGGAAGCAGGGGGCGACACAGGAGCTGTGCATTATGGGAGTTGTGGAGGTGCTCTATCTGTGGAAGGCTCTTGCAAACTGCTCATCCTCCAAACTGCAGCTTATGAGCCAAGGTGAGATAAAAGTGTTAATTAAACAAGGTTTCAGGTAAGGGTTTATTAGGATTCTGAGAGCTGTTTACTCTCGGATCAATCCACGTTTGTGGTCCAGATCAGACCACACAGGCCACTCAGGCGCCATGTTTACTCCGTCTCTGTCTCAAGACAGGACAATGGCAAATCTGCATCTGAAAGACATTTTGCTTCAGGAACTGGTCTAAAATGCAGCTGCATAACAACCTTTTTACATTCTCCCATTCCATTCCATTGGCCAAAGACCAACACCACACTACCTCACAGCATTCATCTCACCTCACACTGCACAGTGCTCCCTCTAGTGTCCAACTCTCTAACTACGAGGTGGTATTAGAAAGTTTTGCGATAACTAGTGCTATTCTGACCATGTTTATCACGTCTGAAATTTCACCATGGACAGCAAGAACACGGCGCAAACATGAATTTCTAAATAAAACTATTTTGAAGGTGATAGTGTGCAAACGTAGATAAATAAAGTACTTCCTTGTAAACAGAGCTAGTCACGAAACACCTGGTATATTTTCCATGATAAGGTTTTTTTAGTCATTAGAATGCATTTATTGATGCACTTTTGCAAGTCTGCTCTAAATCTGCCAAATGTCATAAATATAAATGTGGGTTCTCATACTAAACTCTCAGCATCTTTCTTCTCCAAGTGCTTCAGGGTCTGGATGACCCATACTGCAATGGTTTGAAACACCTTTTTCTCGGTGCTATACAGAAGTGTCTCGGAAACATTAAAGATGCGGTCCAGGTTTGTTTCCATTTATCTACCTTTTATATCCATTTGCCTGGAAGTCTGGCATCATGTAAAACTTCCAACTGGAAGCTTTTTGCAGAACATACGTCTATGAAATATTTATGTCGCTGCTGCTTGCAGTCTAATTATCCTACTCTGTGTTTATGTTGTCGCTTAACCATCCAGTCGTACCAGATGGCAGCCAGGGATGAGCTGGGCAGACTGAACAACTCTTACGTGCAGCCGTACGCCTACTACGAGCTAGGATGTGTGTTACTGGCCAAACCTGAGGTAAGCAAACATATCTGAGAAAAAATCAGCATAAAAATGATTCTTAAGGACAGTTAAAAAAGTTTGTAAAGGACAGTTTGTATGAAGACACCTACAACATGATGTCCAGGGAACAAGTGATGCTATAAAATTTCTGTCCTGGATTTTTTGCTTATAAGGATATATTCTAGTAACTGTATAAAAACGTGTATGTGTATAGATTTACTGTCCTCTAAAAGTAACTTAATACAGCCATTACTGTCAAAATAGCTGCCAACAAAAGTAAGTACACCCTAAGTGAAAACAGCTGTAACAGCCTGAAACTAAGTTACAGTACAGTGGCCAGGAGTCATACAGAGGTTTTCCAAGAAGGGATCCACTCGGAACAGGCCTCGCAAACGTCCATCGAAGAAGCTGAGTCCATGTGCTGTGTGTCAAAAACAGATGCATGAGTGCTGCCAGCCTTGCTTTAGAGGTTGCAGAAGCAGAATGTTTCTGAAGCTTTTGAAGCTGGCTCACAACAAAGCCTGTGAGCAGTTTGCTGAAGACAACCCGTACAAGAGCATGAATTACTGGAATAATGTCCTGTGGTCTGATGAGGCTCAGATGGCATTCAGCATGTGAGGAGCACCAAGAAAATTGTGTCTTGCATGGTGGTGGTAGCATTATGGTCTGGGGCTGCATGAGTGCTGCTGGTACTGAAAAGCTGCGGTTCACTGAGGAAAACATGGATTTCAACATGTACCGTGACATTCTGAAGCAGAACATGATGCAGAAACTGGGCCAAAAGGCAGTTTTCTAACATAATAACGACCCCAAACACACTGCCAAGATGACAACTGCCCTGCTGAGGAAGCTGACAGTGAAGGTAATGCCTGGCGAAGTATGTCTCCAGACCTAAATCCTTTTGAGCACCTGTGGGGCTCACATCAAGCAGGAGGTGGAAAAGCGCCATATGTCTAACATCCAGCAACTCCGAGATGTCACTATGGAGGAGTGGAAGAGGATCCCAGCAACAACCTGTGCAGCTCTGGTGAATTCTATTCCCAGGAGGATTAAGGCAGCGCAACATAACAATGAAACTCACACAAAATATTGACGCTTTGGACACAGTTTTGACATGTTCACTTAGGGCAGGAGTGTCCAATCTTTTCCAGAAAGTGTCAGTGTGGGTGCGGGTTTTCATCCAACCAAGCAAGTCCACACCAAATTCTACCCGTTCAAATCAAATGATCTCCATTTTCAATGACTATCATGTGTGACCATTGATTGGCTGGAATGAAAACCTGCACCCACACCGGTCCTTTTTGGAAAAGATTGGACACCCCTGACTCTGGGTGTACTCACTTTTGTTGCCAGTTATTTAGACTATATTGGCTGTATGTTAAATTATATTTACAGGACAGTAAATCTATACTGATATACAAGCTGCACATTGACTACTATATAAAAATATATCCACATTTTATTTCTATAGTATTGTGCCATGAGAACATGTGGTAAAATGGTTGCTGAAATGTGAGGGGTGTACTCACTTTTGTGAGATACTGTATATGCCATGCGTTAGTTAAATTCGGCCGCAAATATGAAATAACATGAATTTCAATGTAACTATTATTGAAAATGATGGAAAATAATTCTCCTTTTTCTTTTTATTGTAGACTTTGGGAAAAGGAAGGTCGCTGTTGCTTCAGGCAAAGGTGAGAATCATGTTTACCTGAGGTTAGCACAGTGTCTTAAAGCCTGTACAGGTGCCAGAGGTGGTTCAGTATTAGAGTCTTTCAACAGAGGGTTTTAGAAGTTGCAGCCAGGCATGACATAGAAAGGCAAATCACTTCTCATTATCTAAATAATTAGCATTTGCATACAGCAGAATTTCCGAAAACATAATTGCGAGCGGTTCAGCTAATTATTGGTATTAGTGTGAAATAAACTTTAGAAAAAAATGTAGTCTCTACAGGCAGTTTAAATGATCCAAACCCCCCAATTTGTTTTATATGTGTGTGGAGATACATATGCAGTTGCTGTAGACACGGATTTTGACTATTTCATGCAAATTAAATGTTAATTGTTGTAGATTGAAGTCTGTACTAGAATCTTAATAATCTGAGGCTGTGGCCAGGTGAGAAGCGATACCTAGGAATGTCTCTGATAAGAGCTGAAGATCAATATGAGATAAATGTATTATATAATACATGGGTCTAAAACACAGGCATATCAGTTTTCACAATCCAAACTGGCTGAGAACAGAAAATATCAGACTTTAAAACCTACAACAAGAAAACTAAGTTCAGGGATTTGAATATACAGATGAATTTCACAAAATTAAACACCATACTGAATATACTGTAATACTATAAGCAGCCTAATATACCAACATTCACAATTATTCATGCAGTTATCCAATTAGCCAATCATCTGGCAACAACACAGTGCAGGTGCATGTCAATTGCTCATGAACTGAACATGAACTGAAGCTCGTTTCCTGTGTCTGCACTTGATTGACTGATTAGAGAATTTCATGAATGTGTTCCTAATAAAGTGGACCGTGAGAACAAGTCAATTTTAATGTAAGGAGAGTACTGAAGTCGTGAGTGTGTGTATGTTTGCAGGAGAACTGTACAGGATATGACTTTGAGAACAGACTGCATGTGCGAATCCACACAGCCCTTGCCTCTGTGAAGGAAGTGGTCCCTCTGTGACCTCAGCTGACCCAGGAAGTGCATTCTACAGGGACCGGTCCTGTTTGGCACCTTTTAAAATTCGAGCCATTACATTTTTTTCCCCCCTTATTTTGTTATAACCAAAATGATAACAAGTGATCATGCTTTCTTTCTACGATTTCTTGTTTTTATGTTGTAGATTATGCTTTAAGTATTGCCACATGTTTGAGGTCAGTTTAAGGTGACCCATTACACTGAGGAATGTTTTTGTTTCTGAATGTTTCGTCTTTTCTGGCTCGTAAATATGTGGGGTTTTTTTTGTCAGAACATCCCCGAAATGTTTTGAATTTGGGTGGCTTTATCTTTTTTATAATTTCTGATAATTCAAGAATGAATGTTGTGAAAATAATTCTCGATTAACACTACCTACCTAACACTACCTAACACTTTTCCTATATTTACACACACAGCCATTAATGTCACAGGATTGCATTTTTCTGACTAAGGCTTTTATCACATTGTCATTTTGTCTCCCACAAAAAAAAAAATAATTTTAACTTGCCTTTAATTTAGCATTTTACAAATATGATCTACATAATGATTTATAGTAACCTGAAAATGTCATGAAAAATTATCTCCTGAATTGCTGTGGTTGTTGAGGGACACGTTTCTTTTGCTTCAATGCAAAAAAACAGGGCATCTAACGGTATGAAGTTTTATTTCGACCAAACAAATATATACATTTCCAGAAGTTCCACTTTATTTACTTTGAAAAATCCTTTCATTAGACATTCAAACGTTCAGCTGGAATACTTTGCCGTGTCTCTTGTAAAACCTGCCAAAGTTGTTCTTCACTTCTTCATCCCAGAGCAGTTCAGCAGGATTTAGGTGCCGTGACTGGGTAGACCATTTCATGATAGATGACACTCCAGACGACTATTTGCTCTCTAAATAACGCTTACAGAGCTTAAACGTGCACTCATTATCTTGTCGTACGGTCAAGTAATAAGCAACAGTCCAGATGGAATTGCATGGTGTTGAAGTATGGAGTGTCTCCATCCTTCCCTGCTCCAAAATGACCCCAAACCATTAAGTTTCCACCTCCATGTTGGATTCTGGGGGTGAGACAGTCTGCAAACATTATCTCTCCTGTTCTTCCTGTTGCACAAATTCTTGGGTTAGAGACAAAAATGCCAAATTTAGACTCGTCTGTCCACAAATCTTTCATCCTGTCGAATTCTTTTGAGTTTTTGACTTAACTTAGTTTGCTGTATTGAAACAAAAGGAACAAAACCACAAACATGTATAAAAGACGAGGTGTTTCCACACTTTCGACAGGCACTGAACTTTGTCAGTCTAATGTGAAAGACCACCAGACCTTACACTTTCCAGATTAGTTTTTTTACAAATAGTATAACATTTTGCAGTGAGTTAACAAATGAAGTGATTATCCGAGGCAATTTCAAGCCAATATGTTTTCACAGTGGCACTTCGCATTAGCATTTTAACCTACGGACTCTGAAGAGATGAAGATCTAAAGATACATATTCCTCTCTCCAGTCATCTTTCAAACATTTGTTCTGCCTCAGTGCATCATGCAGTCACTTCACTAATCAGAACAGAGTGGGTAAATGAACCTGGAATCAATGAACCACTGCCAATTTTGTTTAGTTATTTTTGACTCCTGAATCATTTTGCTGAAATACTTCACTGGCGATTTTGCAGACGAACTCTAAATGTATCATACATTGCTAACTCAGCTTCACTAAGCAATGATTAGCATGTATGGTCTTTATTGCAAAGACTTGCTATATGCTGTACTCTAAATGCTAAAGTAATCCTACTAATATTTAAGCAAAATTCAGAATTTTTTTAAGGTTCTGAATCAGTTGTTATTATTTATTACGTGTGTAAATTGACGGAGTTTGAAACTGTCACAATCCCAAAAATCACCTGTAAGAAAGCAAATTCTCATATTTACTGCCTTGATCTTGATCATGAGACATACAGTACGACAAACCTTGAGCGTATTTAAACAATTCTGTGCATGAAAAGACAGATATCACTGATTCCGCCCGATATCTAACCCTTTACCTCGGTCCAAGCAAATACATGCATTATCCCGAAACTGATATCTAATTTCCTCCTGATATCACTGCTGTGAGTTCGAGATATTTAAGATTGTTCATAGCACCTGGTGAAAGTGTTTGTACTAGTCAGCCTTTGTTCATTTATCACATAACAAGTGGCAACGTTAAGGCATTATGTAGATTTACTCACGTTTCAGCCCAGCTACAGAGTTTTCATAGTGGGGTTTATGTCATACAGCCAGGGGGCAGTTATTCTATTATTATTTTTTAGACAGGGGTAAAGTGGTAGAAACCCATATTGACTGGTATAAAAGATTTGATTGACGGGTCACTTAAAAAAAAAAAAAAAAAAAAATCATTCATAATTTCAACTCACATCTGAACATCAAACTACAAATGATCTGTTTTAATAAAGATATAGTTATAATGATACATTAATTAATTAATTGATTAATTGATTAATTAATAAGATATCAAATGTGTCTAAAATTTCAATAAGATGATTACACTCCTAAATCACCTCATTTCTCTAGTAATTTTAGTTTTTCACTGGAAACGTCTTGGCTGCAAAAGAAAAAAATAAGAAGAATACGTGTAAACCCCTGCTTTAATGATCTGGACAGGTTTCTAAACCTCTAAAACTTTTAAAGCTGCTGTTGAGATGATTTAGTCTGGTTAATTAGCTGACTATTAGAAAGCATTAGATACTCAGGATGTTACTTCAACCCAATTGCATGTTCTACATATGCTGCATATACACTACTGATATATTCATATGGTTTAGTATTTTCTGATAGATATAGATATATATTTCCTCGTAGTGTAGTAACTGCCAATGAAGTTTGTTTCCACTAAAGCATATCCTCAACTTATCCAAGGTTTCTGAAGACATTTATCAGTTATATATAGATCTCCAAGCACTGTTTTTTTTTCCATGGTTATATTTTTTAGAAAAAAGCCCAAAAACCCTGGTTGAAATGGATTCCTTTGTTGCCCCTCTGAAGGGTCTATGTAATGCTCCATTGCAATCTAGAACACATTTAAAAGGAACCTTTAAAATATTTAAACACCCCTTTTTCTAAAACTGTATCCATTTCTGAATTCTTTTTCATTTCATCTAGCATTGAAAAAAAGATTATTGACTGTACAGGTATATTTATAATTCCCGAAATAGAAATGCTCTCAAAAGTACAGCTGTGGGATTTAAGGTCCAAATATGTACATTAATTTCTTTTATAATCTTGACTAAAGACACATACATTTTAGGCTGTACATTTATCACCTTGCCATGCTAATGACTTGCTTTAATTTAAGTTATTTTTTCCCTTCATTCGATGTCAATATGAAATATGAGGGATAACGTTTGAATTTGCTCCTTCTTCATCAAGTACATTTCAAGTATTTTAATTGTGTGCACAATATATGTCACTGATAACTTTGTGTGCTTTACTGTGGAGTGTCTGGGAATTGCATTAATCTGTTAATCTTATATGCATAACCATAAGTTACCTTCTGTACTGTAACGTCAGCGAGACAGTAACGTGTGTACGAGTGGCATTTCTGCGAGCTTTTAACGAATTAAAGTGTGTTTCCTAATCTCCTTACACATCATGATTGTTGAATTCGCAACATCTTTGTCGAACTTGATTTCTCTCTGAATCTGAGAATGTATTAGTTACTGCATACTTCAGAACCAAAACCAGAACTTTCATGCCATGAGCTGAAATTTTTACAAAAACCAAGCATCTAGCAGGGGTTTATGTATAAAACCATACAGCAGAAATATATCGCTGCTGTTATTATTATCAAATACAGCCTCAAATACAGTCTTTTATCTCTTTACAATACAACTCTACCAAATTTTCACCGTTTTCTACAGAATATGTATTACAGGTTCTTGTAAAGGTCTATTTTGGGACTATGTTATAAATATCAAAAATCCAGCAATAGAAATTCTGGACTATAGATGCAGTGGAGGAATAAGATTTTGGAGATTTGTTAATCAAGTCCTCAGAGTCTCAGGTGCTAAAGATTCAGATCCGAAAGAAATTCAGCAGTTATGGGAAGTGTATATCTTGTCTGTGTGTTCTTCCTTAAACTGGAGAAAATGTAAAAAAAAATAAAAATAAAAAAAAAACAAATAAATTAATACGAACAACATTTTATCCTGTCGGTTTATTCAAACATCTGATTACTGTCATGAGTTCAGAAATTCAGCTTGTGCTTTCAGGTTGAAATGTTCATTTCTATTACTTCTGGTTGGTATAATCTGAAAAAATTTAAGCAATTAAACAGCAGAACTTAATACATTATTGGTGAGAATGTTATTATAAGGCTACTGCATGGCCATGAAGCAATATGCTGTAAAACTATGTGCCTATACAGTAACACAAAAAAATAATACCCACCAATTACATTGCTTTATTGTATACAAATATAGGGTAGGATTTCCTCTTTGCTCTCAGAATAACCTCAAATCTAGGAAAAAGAACCCATGGCATGGGCTCCACAATGTCGAGACACTCCACTGAGTTTGTGGACTATGCTGTTTATCTGCATCACATACATGCATTGTTCCACATCCCAAAGGTGTTTGGGATGGTGCTAGGTTACGGCAGATCTGAAGGTCATGAGTTCAAATCCCAGCCACATAAATGAGGTAATGTAATTCGCTCTGGATAAGAGCGTCTGCCAAATGTCTATAATCTAAACGCTCGACTGGGGTCAAATTTGGTGACTGATGAGGTCGCTGAAGATCATGGAACCAGTTTGAGATGACTTTGTATGGCATGTTTCTGTTCAGGTATTTAGGTCAAGAACATTCGAGAACATACGGAAATCAGCAAATCATATTGAAAGTTATCTCCAGATTAATAAAATGGCAAATGGGTCATGATTATGGTTGCAACATTCTGGGAATTTTCAAAACTGGAAACTTTTCGTGGGAATTAACAGGAATTAATGGGAATAAACTGAGAATTTACAAAAGTTTGCCTATAACAGGGAACTGAAATGTAGTTGGAAAAAAAAATTATCCTGCAAGATAATCTTGGTTAAAACAGATTTCATTCAATTTCTGAATGCAGATAGAGTTTATATAATCTTCCCAAAATGTCTAATTGATACCTATATATTGCCATAAATTCCTTGGAAAAATATTTCTAAAATTCCTTAAATAAGGTTCCCAAGAAACGTTTCTGGAAATGTTATGCTCCTTTGTAACCCTAGTCATTATAGGTAGATGGTTGTTCTTAAATTTTATTCCAGTTGCGTTTGCCTGGGTGCTCCTTCATAATCTAATAATCTTCATAATCTTCTGCAAACATTTGCTGAAAAATCGCACTAGAGTAGAAACAAGGTCATTCTGTGTGCTGATCTCTAATGGCTCTTTCTGACTGACCCGTTTGATGTGGCAACCTATCCAAGTCTCCAGTGCAGGACCAGCTGCAGAACTGTGGGCCTTTTAGATCTATTTATATGTACATAACACGTCTGGCATTATGCACTCACCACTTACACCAATATAACCTTTATGGACCTTCATGGTTTCATGCATTGGGCATTGTCATGCTGGAACAGGTTTGGGTCTCATAGTTTTAGCGAAGGGAAAATTTCATGCAAGCGCATCCAAAGAAACCTGTGCTTAAAACACAGTATGATTACAGTTAAGAAAGAATCAAATATGGCGGGGAAAGTCAGGTGTCCTAATATTTTTATCCATATAGTGTATGTTTTGTCAAATCTATGCATTGTACACTAGATGGCAGTATGCACCAATAATTAGCAGCAGCACTGGGAGACAAAGAGCAGCATGAAGTGATCCAAAGTATTGCTTTTCTCCTTCTGTATTATGACATATATTTTTCTTTTCTTTTTCTTGTTAACTGAATCTTCTGCATGACAGCTGTATGCTATTCAAACACAGTAAAGAATAAGCTGACCAAATAAGTTTCACTCTTCAGTAGATTTCACATTTAAACATTTTAATGCAGTCTCAAATGTGGCACACAACATTATGCCATACCCTATAGGTAGTGAGCCTTTTTTATGAACTGAAAAGAAAACCTTAGGATTTTGTTTGTTAAATGAGGCTTAACCAAATACCATACTGCCATATTAGAGGGCTGAAAATCCTCTAATAGTCATACAGTTAAATCGAGACCAAAAATCACTGCTGTAGGTTATAGTTCACATTAAACTCAAACGAATATATTTCCCATCCCCCTGTCTTTTAGTTTTTAATAGACTGGGATATTATTTGTTTTTAAATGTAAATCTTCTCAAGCAGAAAGAACAAAAAATGCATTTATGTAATCGTCATTATTTCTCACAAAATTGTTTCAAAAACGTCCATGCAAGTTAATGATTTAATGTTCTACATCACTTAGGTGGAGGAGGAAAAAAATGCTTTGAGCCTTGGTTTTTAAAAACCATTAGAAGTCCATTAGAAGGCTCCATTTGCTGCACAAAAGCAACTGAACTTGCTGGCTGACCCCGATTGCCGTAGCTCTGATAAAAAACAGAACTCCTACAGTTTTTTTAGTGGATTTTGATGATGAGATTTGCCTGAAGCTGTTCAGCTCTCAAACTACTATTGTAGTGGGCAGTAAATGAGTTTTCTTTACTTAAATGAACATCCTCCTTCTTTGTGGTAATCGTAAGAGGAACACTGAGAATTTGTTTCGAATCAGGATGAAAGGCTTCAAATGTAGAATAATTCTCAGGCACTGACTAATAGATGGGGGGGGGGGGTTATGGATTTGTTGCAAGCAGGAAGATTAGATTGGACTCATTGTACTTTACATTCAATATTGAAAGAAAATCCAGTTATATATTGGATTCATAATCCACCTTTCCCTCCATCTTTTTTTTTTTTCAGGAAACAAAATATACTGCTTACATCTCAGCATGCCAATGAATTCAGAGTGTAGACAAGGGGATTATCATGAGCTGGGCTACACAATCTCACTCCCAACTTATCACATATGGACGTTCATCAGGATCCCTCGGCATTTTTCAACGTGCAGGATTAGGGTTAGGGTTAGTGAGAAGGTGTTGCTGAATGTTGTCTCACAGACGGCACTTTAATATCAAGTGAATTTTAAAACTCAAAATCAGTTACATAAATATGGTGCAGTTTTACCTAACACGTCAAATTTCAAGGCCGCAGGCTCCGGTTCAGAGTTTTGTAGAAGTCTATGGGAATCCCTGCACGAAGAAAAATTACACCAAAGGGGTCAAAGTCTGTGGGAATCCCTGCACGTTAAATGATTGCATCAAAGGAGTATCCAGTGAGTCAAAAAGTGACGAATGGATCCTGAGGAACGCGTCCATATGTGACGAGTTGGCAGTGAGAACGTCTTCAACTGGGAGGTAAAATTTTCAGTTTATGGAAGGCAAATGTTGCACCAATCATCATCTGATTTACCTCAATGTGCTGTTAATTATAATGGTGGTTATGTCGTATGTGTTATGTGGAAGATGAGGTTCAAGCTAAAGGACATACAGAGGAAACCTCTTTTTTTTACAGTCAAGTCAAGAGGCTTTTATTGTCATTTCTATTATACACAGTGGTACACAGTACACAGTAAAAAACGAGACAACGTTCCTCCGGAACCCTGGTGCTACACTAAACAACAACATAGAGCTACAAAACAATACAAGCTACATAAAGTGCATCGAGTGCAACCTAGTGCAAACAGTGCAGATGAAAAACAGTACAGACAGACAACACAAGACAAGACACAATACCCAAGATAGCGCCGACCAGTAAACCTACTGTATACTATTATTATACAGTACTGTGTGAGGAGAACTGTAAAAACTATACCCAGGAGTGAATATAAACAGACAAAATGTAGTGCAAAAAACAGGGCCTCTTCCAGCAGAAATAATGTACTGAAAAACCATCAACATGTTTGGGATTTTTTTTTTATTAAAATTTTAATTCTGCATGTTTTCGTTTTTTTCCCTCAAGCCATCAGGCTCCTCAACACAGAACTGAACTGGAACTGAAACTTACTCAACTGTGTGTTACTGAGATGCTGCAAATCTGAACTCAAACACACTCAATACTCATTACACACATCCATGTTCTCAGCACCACCCATACTATATTATTATTTTATTATAACTGTATAACTGTTTACATGTGTTTTTGCACATCCATTTGACGGCTGCTATTGCTGTTTTGCACAACCCTTTTGCATTTACATTTGTGTTTATTTACAAGTACACTCCTGTATATAGATCTCATTTGCACATTGTACTGTATAACATACAGTAGGTTCACTGGTGGCGCTTTTTCTTGATTTGTGTATTTGTCATACACTGTCTTGTGTTGTCTGTTTGCACTGAGTTGATGCACTTCATGTGGTGAGGACACTTACTTGAGTCCTTGCTCTGTGTTCTGTAAAGTAGCTTTATGTTGTTTTATGTAGCACCAAGGTTCTGGAGGAACGTTGTCTAATTTCAATGTGGTTCAAATGACCATAAAAGCTTCTGGACTTGACTTTTTTAAGTTTCAAAAATTTTAAGTCTCTTCTTAGATCCAGCAACTCTGCGAGTCAGAAAGCCGGAAGACCAGATGTATCCCAGATGACATCTGCAGGACACTCTGAAAGCGACAATGATTTAAACAAATCATAAAGCGTAAAAGAAGTTTGACTCCAAGTTCCTTCTTTGTCTTTTAGCCAACAAAACAACTGACAAAAAATGTGAAAGGATCGAAATGTTTGTACCAATGAATATAGAGTATTAAAAATCATGCAGTAACAGAACAGGCCAATAGACAATTTAATCGCTTGGGCTAGTTAGCTGAATGCTAGAGCGCCATCTGCTGGCCAAACACACACATGCGATAATCATATTTCTGTATCATCATGGTGCAAACAACAGTAATGCTTTCAGAAAATTGGAATTTATTCTCTTTTCATGAAGAGTTACATAAGCGCAGAACTGTTTAAGTGTGTGTCAAGGAGGAAAAACAACCAAGAGTTTCTCTCATCTTCACGCACTGCCAATGATGATGGCAGTCCTTAGCAACAAATATCCTTTTTTTTTTTTTTTTTAGCATTTTTTCTCCTCTTTTTATCTCTATATATTTATATGTACAATGTATAAAATTCTGCCCTACTGTTGATTAGACTCCATGTGTACCAAAATCTGACCACATGCTCTGACCCTGAATTTTCTTTTCATGAGTGTTATACATGGAGTTGAGATGTAAGAGGATAATAATTCCTATGTAGTATTACAGAAATAAAGATACTCGTCTTCTATAGAGCATGAGAAAAATGTATTAATCGTTCTCTGTCATTTGGTCTAAGCATATGTTTAGCTGTGTAAAAAGTGTGTCTCTCGAGCTATCGTCATTCCGTCCGGTTCTAACAAATCTTTTCTCACAGACTAGCTCACGGGCTCAATGGCAGTGCATGCAGAAACTGCAGACAATTCATTCTTCAAATTCATTTCTTCACCTCGTACATACGAGTGTGATGAAATGAGGCTTATCACGGCATCTGGAATCTGGATATGATTGTTAAAAAACTAGAATATTTGTCACCACCCTGTAGAGGCACCAACATGAGAACTCTGGTTAAGACACATTCACACACTGGATGTGTCGTATGGTTCGCACTTCTTATTTAAGTCATTCGTGCATTGTTTAAACTCGGTCTGTTTCCTTTGGGATGTCCATTCACAGGACGGAAAAAAACAAGGCTAGGCCTTCTTGCTGTCAAGGAAAACATCCGGTAAGGGGGGGAATGGCTGGATACCTGTTACGATGTACAATACTCATGTTGTGTCTTTGATCACATCACTGTTTAATGGTCAATCCTGATCAGATGGTCAGATGGTGTTAGTTGATTTTCTAGAAAAGCATGGCTCAGACAACAGATTTAGCAACAACGTTTCTATAAATGTTCTAATAATTATCTTTGAATTTATTTGCAAGTCATTTTAATGCATTATCATTTATATTATAGCAAACAACCAACACATTTGCAGGTATGGTGGAGACTCCAAATAAAACCTTATCTAACTGATAAGGTCAAGCGTTAAGTAAATACTTTTCTATAGGACTTTTGGAAGGAGTTTCCAGTGTAGCTTAGTGGTTAAGGCATTAGACTTTGGATCTGAAGGTCATGAGTTTAAATCCCAGCCACACCAAGGTGCCACTCCTGGGCCCCTGCACAAGGCCCTTAACCCCATAGCTGCTCAGGTGCATGAGTTAGATAAATGAAAGTCGCTCTGGATAAGGGCATCTGCCAAATTCTTTAAATATAAATGGGTTTGACTGTTGATATACCAAAGTTTAAATGTAAGAAGCAGCAGATCCACAACATTTTACTGAACTTAAAGCACAAGATGTGGCATTGTTTTATTAAAATTTTTATTTTGGGGGAAATACTGTGGTAGATGGAGAATGAAACACTCCAGGACCTGATGGATGGATGGATGGATAGATAGATAGATAGATAGATAGATAGATAGATAGATAGATAGATAGATAGATAGATAGATAGATAGATAGATAGATAGACAGACAGACAGACAGACAGACAGACAGACAGACAGACAGACAGACAGACAGACAGACAGACAGACAGACAGACAGACAGATAGATAGATAGATAGATAGATAGATAGATACATACATACATACATACATACATACATACATACATACATACATACATAGTTCAATAATCCTCGGCCACCCACAACCCTGTTGTCAGTTCACCACTGTTCCTTCTTTGGAGCACTTTTGATAGATACTGACCACTACAGACCGGGAACAGCCCACAGGAGCTGCAGTTTTAGAGATGTTCAGACTAAGTCGTCTAGACATCACTATTTATCAAACTTGCTCAAATCCTTACGTTTTTAAACCATTAACCCACATTAACAGGTGCCACAATGAAGAGATCATCAATGTTATTCACTAACCAGTCATAAAGTTATATGATCATAATTGTATGCCTGGTTGGTGTATATTTAATTATTCGGTACAAGATGTGTGTAAGGCACAATATGTTTGTAGAGAGTAGAGAAAAACATGCTATGTCGGGTTTTATAATATAATACAGATAACGTAATAAAATGCACACGCCATAGTGTTCTGTAATACTGTGCAATATGTTGACCATTGTCAGTAATCATGCACACGTTCCTGTTTATCTCCACCTGTTTCAGTTCTGTGCGAGTAGTTTGCAAAAGAGGGCTTTATAAAAGCTCGTAATGTAATTTCCTTCCTCCCACTCATCTAAAAAGAGTCTTCATCCAATTGTTTTGTAGGAAAAAAAAAGAGAACAAGGTGCACAAATTTCCCTTTTTCATTGTTCTCAGTAGACCATTTCCTTAGGGAAATTCTCAGCCTTCACGCAGAGAACAAAACACACTCTGTAGAAGGGAAAAAAAAAGTCTCTCTAATTGTAAAAGTCCAAAAATACTACAGGATTACAGATAAAGTAAAAAAAAATATGTATCTTCCAAACGGGGAGGGGTGAATTGATCGTGAAGTACTGAGTGTTGTATCGAGAGGATCAGTTAATATCAAATTAATTGATTCATATTGAATATTTTGTTTATTCAGAGAATATTAATATTGAATATTGTCTCCTCATTCTGTCATTTAGTCATATATATGGGCATCACCGCACCATCTATAACTTTCTAGGGAATTTTTTCCAAAGTAGGAATCGATCCATTAAAGAGGAACCGGTTCAATAAAGGAAATGTCAACATCACTCATTTTTTTTTTTTTTTTTTTAACAATAATAGCCTTCAAAAGCTATATAGAAAAATTTCACAGAATATCGATATCAAAAGGTCCCCTGGTGGTCTAGTGGTTAAGATGCAGCGCTCCCACCGCTGCGACCCGGGTTCGATTCCCGGTCAGGGAACCATCCCCAGCCACTCTTAGTGCCGGTCCCAAGCCCGGATAAATTGGGGAGGGTTGCGTTAGGAAGGGCATCCAGCGTAAAACATGTGCCAAATCAAACGTGCGGAGGATCCGCTGTGGCGACCCCTAACGGGAGAAGCCGAAAAGAAACTTTTTATTGTATCGATATCAACAATAATTGTGTGAAAATAAATGGTATACTTACTTACCAATGCACTAAAATATAAAAAGTGAAATAAGCTTACATTAGTCTAATTTACATTTGTTCTATAATTATAAAAAATTTTATTAAATAATTAAATACATTTTCTATTACTTGTTTACATCAGTCTCAACTGTTGGGCTTTGGAAATAAAAATGTATGCTAACAGTAATGACTTTCGTAAACTATATAGACTATAAAATCTTACAGAAAATATTTCTATAAGTATCGGTATCAATATCAATATCAATATTGGTAATACTGTACTGGTGTGGAAAGTATCAGATTGCAAAGAAAATAAGTGGTATCCATATTTCACATAGTTTAATAAAATATCAAAAGTGAAAAAAGCCCACATCAGTCTCAAATACAAATGTTTATAATTGAATTAATACAAATATTATGAAATTGTTCTAAATGAAAAAACAAACAAACAGTTAATCTCACTTTCTGAACTGTTCAGCTTTGGAAATTGAGCAAAATGCTAACGGAAATTACTTTTAAAAACTATAAACAGCATAAAAAATATTTTGTATCGATATCGAAAATATGGATGTGGCTTGTAAAGAAAATTTGTTGTATCCCTACTCCCCAATGCACTAAAATATCAAAAGTAAAATACATATAAGGGCATTTAAAAATTAAAACTCTATGCTAACAGTAAGAGCTTTCAAAAGTATAATCGCACAAAAAAAAAAATTTAAGTATTGTTATCTGTACTGGTATCGATGTTGATTGAAAAGGAAATAATTGGTATCCCTACTCCCCAATGCACTAAAATATCAAAAATTGAAATAAGCCCACGTTTGTCTTATTTAACAATGTTCTATAATTATTAAATTGTTCTAAATGTCAAACATTTCTATCACTTGCTAACATGAGTATCGGTCCCGATATCGATATCGACAATACTGGTGTGGAAGGTATCGGATCGAAACGGCAATAAGTGGTATCCCTACTTTAACATTATTTTCACTTGCAAATGTTCTAATATTAATATAATTTATTAAATGTATTAAATTCATATACATTTTCTATCACTTGCCAACATCAATGTAAACTGTGAAGCTTTGGAAACTGAACTGCGAACAGTACTGATGATAATATATTACAGAAAAACAATCATATTATTATTTTTATTGATATTGGTACCAATGTCAAACAAAAAAAGTACAATAAGTGGTATCAATATTTCCCAATACAGTAAATTATCAAAAGTAAGATAAACCCACGCTAGTTTTATTTAAATATTAAATTTTTTATCACATGCTAACATCAGTATTGGTAACGATATTGACAATACTGGTGTGAAATGTATAAACTAAAAGGAAATAAATTGCATTCCCATTTCCCAATTCAATTATCTATAATTAATCAAAGTTCCATAATTAAATTTTTCTATCACTTGCTAACATCAAGATAGAAAAGTGGGCGGGGAAAACGAACTGGTCGTCTTCTTCTTTCTGATTGGCTGTAGTGGCGGCTGATTCGCCCGTTTTGATTGGCTAAGCGAGCCATCAATAATCTGGTCTCTAGGAGCTTGGAGAGTTTGAAACTTTTGGTTAAAGGTGGAGTCATGTAACACTAACTCCTGTAACCGATCTGGGAAGAGAGGCGGCGAGGAACCGGACCACCACTTCTTCAATTATTCACGGCAGTAAATACCTTTATTATTATTATATATTCCTGTCCTTGTAGACATCTCCTCCAGCTTTTTGTTAGAAGGTTTAGAAGTCCTAGGGTTATAAATGGTCTCATGAGATGGCCGCCACGAACAGTTGTACTCCGATGGAGATTTAAGGAGGTTGCGGAGTTGATCGCGCATTTGACGGCCCCCGGTGTCCTGCTTTGAAACGTCGACAAGAAGGTAAAGCTCCTTCATCCATTATGATCAGATCTACTATTTATGGAGTTCTTGGTGGGGCTGTAAAACTTGAACTCATGCTGTTCTATCTTCTAAACTTGGTGCTTGGGCTGGTGGTCAAAAGATCTAATCACACTCATGGTCATCAGGTCTATGTACAAGGATTTTTGTCTTTCTAGCATTCAAGATGCCAGCAGATAGGAGATACAAGCTACTCCATGTCATATACACTTCCATACAGGTCAATAAATAGGTCCTATTTTCTACATCTAGAACCTCCAGAATGTGATCGTAGTTAAATGTTGTTATAGAGAAGCTTGAATAAATGTATCACCTGCATTTATATAGTATGTAAAAGAGGTTTACAAGGTTGCAGAGTAGATCCTATATTTGACAGCCCTCATAGCCTGCTTTAAAAAGAAAAGAAGGTAGAAGATCAACACTATTTGATCAATTCATGAAGTCCATGATGGACTCCAAACAACCCAGAGGTGACGGTGTTGGGTTGGTGGTCAGAAGATCTCGTTACACTTTTGATGACAAGAACTATGTACAGGGATTTTTTTTTTGTCTGTCCAGCAAATAATTTTCATTATACAGCACTTAAGATGCCAGCAGAGGAAACACAGCCTGCTGCATGTCCTACACACTTTCATGCAGGTGAATAAGTAGGTTATAGGTTCTCAATTTCAGCTCATATCATATGCAAACACCTTATTAGAATCTAATAAGGGTGATGATATTGATACTAAACCTTCACCTTAACATGTAAAAAGATTAAGTGAAGACGTCTCCCGTCACAAAGGAGGTGAAGTTCCTTCATCTGTATATGCAGATCTACATGAATGATCAGATCATGGGGTCCTGTATGGGGTCCTAAAATGCTAAATCAGCCAGAAATCATGGTGTTAAACTTGGGTTTGGTGGTGAGAAGCTCACATTACACTCTTGATCATGTTTTTGGGGTTTGTCCAGCAAAATCATTTGCATTCTAAAGCACTTGAGATGCCAGCAGATAGGAGACACAGCCTGCTGCATGTCTCATACAGGTGAATAAATCTGTTCTAGCTCATGCCATATGGAGACACCTCATTAGAGTCTGATAAGGGTGATATTATTAGTACTGAACCCTTTCGTCAGGTCGGCCTTCTCCCTTTATTACGCTTTAACTAATAAACCATATCGTTCCTTTGCCACCACTGATAAGCATTGCACCTGGAAATCCATCTATATCTCCAGGATGTCTCTATTTATCACAGTTAAAGGACATAGAAAAGCTTGGAAAAGTGCATTACCTGCATTTTTATATTGAAAAATCGTACAAGGTTGCAGAGGAGATTCCACAGGCCCCAATGTCCTGTTTGGAACGTCGAAAAAGAAGGTAACGGTCCTTCATCCATATGGCCAGATCTGCATATTATTAGCACTAAACCTTCTGTCAGACTGGCTTTCGCCTTCATTATTCTTTAATTAATACATTTTCTTTGTCATATTTTGGAATGATTGATATGCACCTGGGATGTGGTTGCTCATCGGATAAGATGATGGACCTCTGATCAGGAGGTCGTGGGTTCAAATCCCAGCACCAAGCTTCCACTGCTGGTTCCCTGAGCAAGACCCTTAACCCTCAATTAACAGTCACTCTGGACTCTGCCAAATGCCAGAAATGTAAAAATCATTCATTCTATAATTAAAAATGTTGGATTGTATTTAATTTTATATGAAAAATTTGTTGATGAAGGATTTGATTTTGCTACTCAGAATATAGACCCAGATCCTACTGCATGAAGCACCTCCAGCTTTTTCAGCTATATAGCAGCTTGGTGTGTTAAGATCCCAGGTAACTTATTTACAGGGTGGAGGTGACGCGACCTGATTTACTAGCCTGCAAAGTGCACGGCACCTTCATCTGTATCCCAGGATACAACACCTGTGTGTGTTATCTAAGGTTCTAACTTGATATTTTTAGTCAATATGAAGGAATAGTTTATCCTGGAAATGAAACAAATGGATGAAGTTTTTTGCTCGTACGCTGAACATTTCCAGTTTTATGTTGTGGAGTTCAGATGTGAGTTAAGGTCTCGAAAAGACAGACATTTTGATTTGAGTTTCCACTTTCAAAGTTCGACCTCCGCAACACTAATAGTCAGCAATATAAGGATTGCGAAAACACGGGACGTCGCTAAACTCATAAGACTGCAATAAAATGGAAAAACCCTCCGTTTAATTGTTTGGCCATGAAATGAAAGTTTCCCATTGAGCGGCAGCATCAGCGAATCCTCCTCATCTAGCAGCTACAAAAAGCCTATTCTTTGTGGTGTTACAGAGCCTGAACGCCCTGAGAGAAAGCTTTGTCACGAGCCAAATTGTAGCAGTAAACGCCGCAGAATGACACTGAAAAGAAAGCTCAATCCCCCACACTACCGCCACCTCCTCCTCTTCCCCAAACATACAAGTGTGTTCTGCTATACAAAGTCTCACACACACTCACAAGAGATATTTGTGTGCAACTGCAAAGAGTACAGGAAATGCTTTTGGCTGTGGTCTCCTCCATATCATTCAGTCCAACAAATGTGCGCTCGATACGATTCCTCGCTCGAGAAACATTAGCTGAAAAAGAAAGAAAAGAAAAAAAATCACACCTCAGATTTTCTCAGTTTCTGGTGGTTTATTGTTATGCAGATTCTGGTCACTTTCACCTGCAGCTAATTACATCTTTAGTAAGCGTTTTATTTATTTTATAGCTTGAATTATTCATCTCTGACTTGTTTTGTGGCAACCTTGAATAATTCATTTTGCCTCAGGCTTCTGTGGCCTAAAAAAAAAAAGTTTCCTATATAATGCTACCTCTAATGCTCATTAAAATGCTGAAACAGCACTTTTCTTTGGTTGGTTTGTTTGTTTTTAGTTCTTTCTTTCGCTGGTCCAAATATAATTTGCTGTATTATGACTACTGATGAGACCAACATGCAATAGCCAATCAGCTTCCTGTTATTGTCGCAAAGCTCCCTTTGATTGTATCACAGGCGTAAAACGAATTTTATGTTTCAGCTATTGTGCAAGTTTGCTTGATTTAGGGTTTGGTAAAGTTGCTAACAACGTGTGTGTGTGTGTGTGTGTGTGTTAGATTGCATGAGTGACATTGGTCTTAAATTTTATACATATTGGTCCCAAAAAGGTCTTAAAATTGACATGGTGAAACCTGCTGCTTGATAATCAAAAACAGAGATATCTCAACACAGACATACACACACACTCGTGCCATTCAAACTAAGGACTGACTTACAAACTTACAAACAAAGCAGCAAATTGTGTATTGGCTGTAGTTCTATACCTGAAAATCCAGCATACATTTATTGTGTAAAATAAAAAGCTAGGAAGGTGTAGTGGGCCGGGCGAGACGAGATACTGGACTCGAGTATCAGGTGCTATCTATTTAGACACACCCTTTCTCACCTGAGGCAATCAAGGTACACACACACACACACCAAGTTGCATGACACTGCCTGGAAGCTTTCTGGCTTCATTCCAGTCACTTTAACATGGAGATGTTGTTGAACATGGAGATGCCGGTGTTACACTTTCATGAAGGTGAGTTTGAGTTCCTGGCCTTTTGTCTTGTGTAAATCTTTTGGTCAGGTAAACATTGAGGAAAACAAAGCATGAACACACTGTTCTCTCAGCCTCAGCTGCTTTAGAGAGAGTGTGTGTGTGTGTGTGTGTGTGTGTGTGTGTGTGTTCCATCCTAGTTCTGTAGAAGGATGTTCAATTTCCAGGATTGTGCAGAAAACTCCTTCCTTTCACCTTTTAGGTTTTGTAGAAATTCATGAAATCCATGTGTACAGTAAGAACAGCTGTTGTTCCTCTTGCCGTTACTTACGGCCATGAAATATTTTCATTCGCACTTGTGTAAAACTAACCACAAATGACAGTGCTTGATGGTTAGTTGCTGCCCAGTAGTTCCTTGGCCAGAGTTCAAAACCATATTCCTGCACCACACTTGGCAATGTTATCATGTCTTGGTTGAAGGCTGCCTCTGAATTTCAATACGGAGCGCATGCAGGTTATATGGCCGTCTTAACTTCTTTAAAAATGCATCCAGCACCGGCTTAGATTACCAAACTCTTTTTTTTTTTTTTTGCTTTATCTGAGGCTCCAAACCCTGCTGGGAAACCTCATTATCTCATTGAAAGACACTGCAGATGCGCAAAAATGTGATCTAAGCGACGTTCTGTGTTAGAAGAGTAATGCGGTGGGCCTTAAGTTTTGACCTGCTTGTGTTATAGTGCTTTTGTTCTCATCTCTGCATCTTTTTTTTTTTTTGCAACGTAGCGCTCGTATATCTCTCCAACCTTGCTTCACCTTGTATGGCTTTCTTCAAAGAACTCCCCCTTTGATCTCAGGTGATGTTATTCAGGCTGGGTGAAGCAGGGTCTTCTCCAACGGAGGAGAACGATAGATCATGTCAAGCTGATCAGACTTGTGATTTGTAATGAATGCTGAAGAGAAAGCAACGATGATGATGTTGAGGATGTTCTCAGTATTCGGTACCACAGCGCTGATGAATTCCTCCAATCCGATTTCTTTTTAACGATTTTCTTTTCCGTAATGTCTAAGCATCGCACGTAACATTCTGAGTTTGCTCGGTGAGCCACAAGAATTTAGATCATAATCTAATAAAAGACAGTTATACGTTTAACATTTTCAGATGGAGGTTTCAGTGTCCGCACCAGTGGTGGACGGCAATGAAGTGAATGTAATACGTTACTGTACTTAAGTAGCTTTTCTTTACTGAAGTATTTCCATTTGGGGAGACAGAAATCAGTCGTTCCTTTTTATTTATGAGTGGATATTAAAACGGAACCAGTCCAACACGCTCTGTTTTGAACCTGTTTTGATTGGCGCTTGGTGGTATCTACTTATCACTAACATACAGTTCAGTATCAGTTCAACAGCAAGTATAACATTTGGAGAGTGATAAATGATGGGAGAAACTCCTGACTACAACTCGCTTCAACACCCATGGTCTTTAGCATTTTTGAAGGTTTTGGAAAATTTTAATAGCTATCAGTGTTTGACTCACTAATATCATTCTATTAGTATATTGGTGTTGAGAATAACAGTCTTTTCACATAAACTATGTTGATAAAGTAAAGAGTCTTTTAGCAAAAAAAGTTACCTTTACTAGAGTAATATTTTGCTAAGTGTATCAACGCAAGTTCATGGTTTGTGTACTTTGTCCACCACTGGTCTCAATAGTCAGGAAGTTGTCAGTCATGGCAAAGTCTTAAAGATCAAGAATTTGGCTTATTCTCTGAAACGTCTGATTTGTCTAATTATCTTTTTTATACTATATATTTCAGATGTCTGGAGTAAGAGCATGCAATAATGTGATCTATTTTCAGTGGGCAGATATTAAAATAGACTGTGTGTGTGTGTGTGTGTGTGTGTGTGTGTGTGTGTGTGTGTGTGTGTGTGTGTGTGTGTGTAATATATCTTTTTTTTTCTTTTTCTTTATTTCTTTTTTTTCTTTTTTTTTTTCTTTCTTTTCTTTTTTTTTTTTTTTTTACACAGTTTCCCCACCCAGTGTGTCCTTTAGCATGAAAAACACTTCCATGTTTTAAAAGGTCTTTTGAGGACCACGCCGAACTCTAAATTAAAGCCACTTCCTGCCGTTGTGCTGTTGTAATGATGGATTATCTCTGGTGCTGATAATTGCTTCCACACTGCTGTCTGTCACTTCTGTCTTTTTTTTCTTTTTTTTTTTTTTTTACTGAGTTCAGCATACCATTCGAGTGCTGCAGACTCCACAGTCTGATTGGTTATCCTTTGCCAAAAGAAAAAAAAAGGAAGCGTTTTCTCACATTTGCCTGCTTTATGCTTTTCGAGATTATACTTTGCATCGCGTGTGTGAATAAATCTCAAAATCTTTTTATATGTCCTTTCATGAACATTTATTTCTGCCTATTAGGGATGTTAAAAAAAAAAGTTGGCATTTGTATCACGATACATCGTTTTAAACAAATTTTCATCAGTAAAAGCCGATTTATTTGGATATTTATTAGTAGATGCGCTGTAATTTTATTATTTTATATATGTAGATAATTGTGAATTCTAATGTAGATAAATGTGTGATTTATTCTCGCTAAACTGTTTCTCAGCATCACCGCTGCTACGTGAATAACGTATCGCGGCGCTACGTAGACCGAGGCGTGTGGCATAGAATGCAGATTAACATGGCAGAGGTAGAGCTGCATCTTACTGGATGCAAAACACTAAAAGAATGTCTGAATCACTTCTTCTTCTTTTTTTTCCCCTTCTTTTTTTTTTTTTTTTTTTTTTTTTTTTTTTTTGCTTAACAGAGGCCTGTTTGTGCAAGGGCCATGCGTTAGAAATCAGAAGGCACTTAAACCAGGTGTCTAAACCAAAGAACTAAAAGCACATTGCATTGAATATCATAATACATTGAATCACATCGGCTTCAGTTATGGATATTCACATCCCTAATGTCTATGCTTAACTTTTAATTAATAGATTTTTACTTCTTTTAAAGACTTTACCTCAATACTATACATGTTGTTGTTGCAACCATCTTATAAGCAGATGTGCACTTTCTCTTAGAACCGTTCACTGGTACTGAGCCAGACAGTGTTTTCATGGAGATGAGTGTGTGGTGATTTGGATGTGAAGCTTTCAAAAGTTAAACTTCCAATATTCACTTTCTGTGGTAGCCAAACCAAAAGGTCACACACCAAAAGCCTGCCTTGTTTGATCAACTGGTGTTTTTTTTTTTTTTTTTTTTTTATGTAAACGGGAAATTGTGTACATCCTCTTTTTTTTTTCTTTTTTTTTTTTCATGAACAGTTTTCCACTTCAACTTCAGAAATCAGGTTTTGGATGCACATCAAATCCTCTTTTATTGGTTTTTGCTATTGAGAGCTGCCTGTTTTAGAGCTTGAGGGATAAAATGTTGTTATGGCAATATTTTGTAGCCGTGATGCCAAACTCTAGTGGAAACGCATTGTTTTGGAAAGTGAAGGATCTCCTACTCTGATTACAGTTCGGGCCTTGTAGAGTTTAAATTTATTTTGAAGAGAAGTATATAAAACCTAAAAGTTTCAGAAGATCTTCTATCAGCTTCTGAAAAAGAGTACACAAAGGGAGAGGGTAGCATGTGTCTGAGTCTGTGTGATTGTTATGAGAGAGAATCAATGCTCTAGGTGCCAGGTGTTGGATTTCATCATTTCCGTAATAGTACGTGTTTGTAGGAAGCACACAAAACTCTGATATAAAGCTTTGTAAAGAACAGAACAGCTTTGCAAGCTTTGTTGTGCAAAAGAAATCTGTGGGAGATCAGAGTGAGACACCGACACAACTGGAATCTGCAGCGGCGTGCTTCCTGTTTGGCAGGATGTCTTGAGTGGGGAGGAAATCAATATCAGTCCAACTCCTCACAAAATTAAATGACTCCAGTGACACGGTTCTCCAGAATGGATGCTTTCAGCCTTGGTGGCAAGCAAGCAAGTGTGTGTGTGTGTGTATGTGTGTATGTGTGTATGTGTGTGTGTGTGTGTGTGTGTGTGTGTGTGTGTGTGTGTGTGTGTGTGTGTGAGAGCAGTAGATGAAGTAAGAATAGAGTTATGCAAACATCTAAAACTACACTGATGGCCAGTAGCTAGTTCCTTTCTTGTCATTTTTGCCTCCTCCTCAGTCGTTCTGTTGGCTTTAAAAGGCATGAAGGCATAATATAGCCATAATCTTTTACACTCAGTGACGATTCATCACAGATTTCATGCTCGCTCAGTTATTTTAAAATGATTTTCTGTTATGCAAACATACCCACTGTCCAATTAGGTACACCTTTCCCTGGTCCTAACCAATGATGGATCAGTTAATGGGCTGGCTTGAGTATTTCAGAAACTGCTGATCTCCTGGGAATTTCACACAATGTACTGTAGACTAGGGGTCCCTAAACTATGGCCTGTGAGCAAAATACGGCCCGTACCCACATTAGTAACGGCCCACTGAACAATGCCAAAAACATATTTAAAAAATGTAATCTTAAATATGTTTCTAAAATCATATCTGTATTTTAATAATAAAGGTTGTCTTTCAAACTAAAAATTTCCAACAGTTATTAACAGTGGTTGAGGCACAGATAGTCAATGGCTGGATCGGCTTTCTGCAAAAATCTATACCGGTAGTTTTTCCGGGCTTCCGATCCGCTGTCATTAAAAGAGCGGCCTCTAGAGGCGAATCACTGACGCCGCGAGCGGTTTGTTTTTACACAAGGCCTCGTGCAGCATGGAGAGCGCTATATTGTGATTTATTGATTCGAATTATATTTAGCATTGAATATTTTTAGATTTCCTTTAGCACATTTTCACTATTCAGTACTTTTTTTTTTTTAATAAGGTAGTTTGTTTTTTATCCTGCATCTGTTCTAAAAACTGATCGGTTGATCAATTGGTATATAGTGTGAAGAGGGTCAGAAACACTTTGTTGATTAAGGAGACCAGAGACTGGTTTGACTAGACAAGATGTTCTGTGGGTGGAAAATGCCTTGTTGATTGAGGTCTGAGGAAAATGGCCAGGCTGGTTTGGCAATTTCAGAAACTCCTACTGAATGATTTACATTTTACAACTGGGGTGAGAAGAAAAGCATCTCAGGATGCATGAAACATCATCTTGAGGTAGATAGGCTACAACAGCAGAAGGCCACATCAGGTTCCCCTCCTCATGGACAGACTGGGAAAGAGTCCAGTTTCAAAGAGCCCATGAAATCTTCAAATTCCTGTTTTTGGCTGACAGGAATGGAACCTGATGTGGCCTTGTTGTTGTAGTTCATCCATCACAAGGTAAGGTTTTGTTCATGCTGAGATGCAAAAATGTGTAGATCGTGAAGGCCATTTCCTCTGACCTTTCTTATCAACATGGCTGTTTTAACCACTGAACTGTCACATGTTCAGCCGTTCTCTTAAAACGCTCGAGATTGTAGTGTGTGAGAAATTCACAGGGGTTCGGCAGCTTCTGAAAAACTCAAACGAGCCTTTCTGGTACAAACAACCATGCCTTGATTAGGGTTGCAAAATTCCAGGGATTTTTAAAAACATGAATTAATGGGAATGAATTGGGAATTTACAAAATGGCCGGTTTTGGTTAAAACAAGCGGATTTAATGCAATTTCAATTGAATTTCTTCCCTGAACATTCACACATCGCATGCACACAGCACACTTACTGCAGTAACACTAATGCCACGCCCCCTACATGCACTGTGCATTTCTCAATAACATGCAAGCACAATTTTTTATATCCTACACACAAAATAATGTACCCAACAAAAATAATCCATCTTGGAGTATTCAGCTAAATTACGTACATTTACATAAATTACGTACATTTACATAAATTATGTACATTTATTTAAATCTTCCTTTGTGCTGTGTGTAAGTGATTGATTTAATTGTTAGTATATTTCGTTGCACAAAGTAAAAAATTTTATAAAAAATCAAATAGTTTGCATGCATTTCAACTTATGACCAGACAAAGTTTATATTTATGTTTGTATATGGTACAGTTTATATTAAAGGTGTAACGGTACACGTATCCGTATCGAAATCTTTCGGTACAGGGCTTTTGGTTAATGCAATCCTTTTTACGTGCGGAACATAGTTACAATCTGAGTTTCTCTCAGAGGTATTAAAAAAAGAAACTAGTAAGTGCAGTGTTACTGTGGCTACTCGCTCGGTCCCGGAAATAAGATTCCATAGCCCCCTGACCGGACCGAAATTGTACCGAACCGTACATTTTTGTGTACCTTCGCAACCCTAATTTCTATACAATTTCTAATTTCCCAAAATTCCTAATTATTTCCTATAAATTCCCCTAAATTCCTGGCAAGTTTCCAACTTCCCCAAATGAAGTTCCCATGGAAAGTTTCTGGAAATTTACCGAAAACTTTACGCTACTTTTGTAACCCTGGCCTTGATCACAGAAATAAGCACTCTTTTTTTTGGGGGGGGGGGGTTTTCCCTGATGTATCTATTTTTCCTTTATGTTGTGCTGCTGCATCATGATGCACTCCGAATAAACATCTGCTGTAGTAGTTTGGAGTTTTTGAGTATAGTTTGAAAAATGTCTTTCTCCAGTTCATCCCACTCCTATGTTTTCCCCACTGGATAATCATGTCTTCTTTCGTTCTCCTTTTTCAGAGAACATGGACTCCTTCAGCACAAAGAACCTGGCCCTGCAGGCCCAGAAGAAGCTCATGAGCAAGATGGCAACCAAGGCAATGGCCAACCTGTTCATCGACGACACGAGCAGCGAGGTGCTGGATGAGCTGTACCGCGCTACCAAGGAGTACACGCGCAACCGCAAAGAGGCGCAGAAGATCATCAAGAATCTCATCAAGATGGTGGTGAAACTGGGCGTGCTTTACCGCAACGGGCAGTTCAGCAGCGAGGAGCTCCTGCTGGTCGAGCGCTTCCGCAAAAAGGTGCACACTCTGGCCATGACGGCGGTCAGCTTCCATCAGATCGACTTCACTTTCGACCGGCGGGTCATGAGCAGCCTCCTGAACGACTGCCGCGAGCTGCTGCACCAAGCCATCAACAGGCACCTTACGGCCAAATCGCACGCCCGCATCAACCACGTCTTCAACCACTTCTCCGACTGCGACTTCCTCGCGGCGCTCTACAGCCCCTCCGAGGTCTACCGCGCCCACCTGCAGAGGATCTGTGACGGGGTCAATAAAATGCTGGACGAAGGCAACCTTTGACCCCTCCGCCTTTCGCATATTACATTACGTCGGGTTCATATTGTACGTGAATTGTTCACGTTGTTATAAATATTTTCGTTTCGCCACACACGTGAAAAACTTTGACTCGTCGTTCTTTTTTCTCCGGGTGGGCTGGACAGCTGGAGGATCCTCACTCCCTCACATCTGGAAGGATTAATTCAGGGACGCCGGGTCGAGATTTAACACCAGCACACACTCTTCTTCTTGACGAGAAGTTTTATATCATGTAATTTCATTCTGCGTAAAAATTATAAACCGAAGATGATCTTATTCTCTCTTTTGAGTAAGATCTAGGATTATATTGTACACTTTCATTTTCCGGCTGGAGAAATAACACATCAGCTTCCAATTGTCTTCAAAAGCCCAATCTGTCAATGCAAACTTTCTTTTGTTTTTTTTTCTTCAAAGCCTTCTCGTGTTTTAAAACCCGTATGAGTCATGTGAGGATGCAGGAGCAGAATTTGCAGAGAAACCGGTTTGGTTTCACGTTTTTTTTTTTTTATTATTGCATTTAATTATTCTTTGATGTGAGAGATACATCCTGATGCAGTTCCTTGTTGGGAATGAAGGCAAAATTTCACTGCATTTTATTATTATTTTTTTTTGTATTATTTCATATTTTTATTACTGAGACACCTTTTTTTTTGTGTGTGTGTTTGATCATATTTTTGTGTGTGTGGCGGTCAGTGTGTCACGACAGTCACCTCCATGGCGCTGATTTAGTCACGGTTAAAATGAAGCTATTCAGCAAAAGCAGATTTTTACTCTATGTACACAAAGGAACCTCTGCGTAAGACTGCTGATGTGGTGGTGAGGCGATAATGTTTCCAGCAGTTGAAGATATCCGACGTAAGAGTTGAATTTAAACCTTAAACCACTTACATTTCCATGATCACTTGAGCAGCTGTTGAATGAAGGACAGCAGTAAGTCCGATTATCTCTGTAGGCTGGGTGTTGAACACTGCTGCATGAAGAGATCCTGCCCACTTCTTCAATGTTTTCTTGCATCTCTCTAACCAAACGTAGATGTTAGTACGGCTCACCATCCAAAGATCAATGTTTTATAGTGTGCATGCACTTATTAGTGTTGTAATAATCTTTTTTTATTATTATTATTATTATTATTATTATTATATATGTGAAAATTGTCTTGAATGTGTCCCTACATGACCCTCAACGTAATGGTCATGAAGGCAACAAGCTTAAAGCTGAGACATAAAACCAACCTAATAGTAAACACAGCATTTCTACTCAGGAATGAAGCCGCCTCCTACACAAGAGCCCGGAAATTTCTTACTCCCAAACAAATGTCTTCCAGTTGTCCTGGTTTTATCCTTTTTGTCCCTTAGATTTGTTAGTGTATTTTTATTTTTTGGGGGGTTTGTTTTTTTTTTTTTTTCGTCCGATGTGCCTTTCCAAACTTGTTGTATATAAGTACATATATACAGTATATATAAAGGAAATCTTGATTTTAATTGATTTTGTTTTTTGTTTAGTTTTTACCAAGAGGCCTAACGAGGGCTATCAGGTCTGGGTTAATCCCCTAATTCCACTGCTTTGTATGGACATGATTCGTGCAAACAATTCTGCTCTTTTTCTTTACCTCATATGGTCACAGAGGTCCGAAACTAGAGTGATATGTGATCTGATTACCTGTTCACGCTGTGTTTAGGTTTTCTCTGCAGAAGCCTGTAGTTCATGACTCAGAATCCTCTTGACCTATGTATTTAAAGAAGCTGTTGGCTCAGGAGTCGGTTCCTGAAAGACAAGCAGAAATGAAAAAGGAAATGACCGGCTGAGCCTGAAAATGAGTCTGCTTATTGACGTCCAAGTCTCTTGTACTATATTTAAAGATACAGTTTAGAACAACAAGACTGCTGACAGAATACTTTCCATTTAACAGCTGATAAGGTTCAATATAGCAACATCATCTGTCAGCAAAATGACCTTATTTTTGGGGGGCGGGGGGGGCGAGAGCCGTGCCTGCTGAAACTGGAGGTTAGGAAAATGTCTGCATGCGGCTCCGTCGTTCGTTATTCCCCTCACAGCAGGCGGATTTGCCGAGGTGACATCCTCTCCATCCTGTATGCCGATGCCTCTCCCCTCAGGCCGCTGATACTTGAGATGTAACGGTTACCTGAGTCTCGGCTTCTGAAGACGGACAAATTCTTTTTGTTTTCCTTCACCTCCTTGATTGTCCTCTGAGAATATTCAAAGTTGGCATGTTTGCCTTAAGGTTGAAAGTGCTACGTGAAAAAAGCCAGAAGTGGGGAAAAAAAGAAAAAAAGATCTCTCTTACAAACGTTAATATTCTGCACATGTTCCCAAGTTATGAACAAATGACAAGGTCGAAACGAACATGCCGCTGGTGCTCTGTAAATGCTTTCCTTTTGGGGTTTAGGTCCCCCACCACCACCCTCACCACCCCAAACCTAAGTTGTTTTTTTTTGTGGAGATTAGAACAATTCCTCAATAATGCTGCACAGCATTCTAAATTTTCATATATGTTTGAACATCATTGCAGTCTACCAAAGTAGACTATATATTTTAAAGTTTTGACCACTACAAATTTTTTTTTTGTGGAGATTTGTGGGTGATTTATTCAGCCATAAGGGCTATAATAAATTTGTAGCTCAATGCTTTAAGTTCTGGGTTACTGAGCAGAAGGTCAGGGGTTCAAGTTTTGGGACCACCAAGCTCCCACTTTAACCCGTCTCTGCTCCAGGGGTGCTGAATCATGACTGACCCTTTGCTCTGACCCTCAGCTCTCCAAACAAGCTGAGATATGTGAGGAAAGAATTTCACTGTCCTGTAATGTTTATGTGAAAAGTAATAGTGTGTATTAGAGTTGAAGTAAATGCAAACAAGCTCAAAATTTGGATTTTTTAAAATAAGTATAAACATCCAAATTGGGTGAACGGTGTAGGGTTCGAGCTGTAGCACTTTTTGTAGTGTATGGTCCCTCATATGTGGAAAAGTAATCGAACAAACTAACAATAATAAATCCTATTTAATATAAGATTGCAAATCATTTGCAGTCAGTGACTGACAAACCAAAGTCATGGCCAGATGTTGGGTTTCCTTCGTGATGATGTTCTGCCAGGCCTTTACTGCAGATGTTTTTAGGCGTCGACTTGTTCTTGGGGTGTTTAGCCAGGCTCAGCTGGATCACATCGGCTGATTCACCTGCCCATTGCAGAATGTTCCACTTCTTCAAACAAAGTCAGAATTGCTTCAGGTCATTGTTTATCCACAGTCTAAAGCACTAAACAGTGATCTTTGAAGCATTTGGTTCTGAAAAGATCTTGCTGTATTCACTTCAGGAGGGGGTAGCTCAGGGGTTAAGGCATTGGACCTTGCATCACATGTTCAAATCCCAGCACCACCACTACTGCTGGGTCCTTGAGCAGACCCTTAACCCTCAACTGCATAGTTGCTGTGGATAAGGGACTCTTCAGTAAATGTAAATCTGTCTGGAACTTTGTGGCCACGCCACAAAGTCCTCCAGTCTAATGTCTGATGTGAAGCTGTTGACTCCGAACTGCAGGATTTTATACATTGCTTATTAAATGCTCTCGTTTTTTAATTGCATTATGTAGGTGTACAGGCGTTTCTATTAAAGTGGAGAACGAGAGCATGTTTAATTTCCCTGATTAATTCCTGGCCTTGAGGTTCTCGATAAGTTTCCCGTGGGTGTTTTTGATAAATTAAGACATTTTGGATGAACAAAAGAACAAAAAAAAACAATTAGTCATCCAAATAGTAAACCATGAAGCAACACAACTTTTGTCAGTCTAAAGACATAACTATATAACCATGAAACGTTACTTTGCTCTAAACGGTTATATAAGTTCCAGGTAAAGGTGTAGATCAAGACCTGGCTTGGTTCAGCCCTCACTTGCAAAAATGCACATTGCTTTTTTCTTTCTGTTACCATTAAACTGCTGCAATGACAGGCAGAAAGTGTTGTTACCCAACCTCCTTTAAACAGAGGATACAGCTTTCAAACCAGCCCAGGCTTATGCAATCCTATTCATCAGAATTGTTTTTTTTTTTTTTTTTCATCTCATGCACACAGATGAACACACGCCAATACCAGACATTCAGAAATAACGGTACTAAAAAAGAAAACCGTACCAGAGCGACAACTACTAATAAAGTGTTAGTTAAACTAATATAAAAAGGAGCAATAAATACAACTCACGCTTGATTATCCAATTAAATAATAACTGTATCCAAATCCTGGTTAATTATACAACTCTGGGAACATAGCTGTCGAGAGGAAACTGTGTGTGGCAGGCTGTCAGAAAGATTTCCATTGCATGTAAAGAGTACACGCTTGTACAAACTGAATTTGTGATCAAGTACAGTGTAAAGCTTTTCCAGCTATTTCTGGCTCTCGCACGCAGCAAGTGGGTGACGAGTTTGAAGGCTGACTGTTTACAGAATGCAGAGCTTCATTACTCCAGTCCCAAGATGGGCCTTCTGACCCCACCACTGTGACGGTTAACACGACCGAAGAACGGTCTTTTTGAGAGCTTTAAAAACGATCATGTAGAAGAGAGATATTTTTGGAGCTTTTTCTTTTTCAAACAATCTGCTTCAAAATGTTATAAACCGATCAGGCATAACATTATGACCATGTATTTTCAAAACAGCCCTGACCTGTCAAGTATTAATAGCATGAACTTCTTCAGCGGTTTGAGCTACAGGAACTCGTCTGTTGGATCGGACTGCACGGACCAGACTTCGCTCTCCACGTGCATCAATGAGCCTCAGCCGCCAACAACCCTGTCGCCAGTTCACCACTGTTCCTTCTTTGGACTACTTTTGATAGATACTGACCACTGCAGACACTACAGGAACAGCCCACAAGAGCTGCAGTATTGGAGACGCTCTCTGACCCAGTCGTCTAGACGTCATAACTTGTTCAAATCCTTAAATTTTTTCCTGCTTCTAACACATCAACCTTAAGAACAAAATGTTCACTTGATATCCCACCCACTAATAGGTACCATGATCACTTCACCAGCCATAATTTTATAACGTTACACCGGATTGGCGAATAAACGTGAAATTCTCGTGGAACTTACCGTACGTGTTCCACATCGAAGCCTTGCTTTTACTGAATGGTATAAAGTAATCAAGATTTGTACTTGACTTTTTCTCCTCTGGTTTTTACTTGGGCGCAATTAGCACTAGACCGTGACTGAAATGTCAAGAGGCTTAAATGAATAAAAGAATATAAGAAATGGATTTTAATTGAAAATAGAAAACAATTAATGTCTGCTCTTATGGCAATAGTATGTAATTTTGTAAGGTTTTACCGGAAATGTGTTTAAATGTGTAGGAAGAGAAAGATCTAATCTGGCAGGACGTAGATTCATTACTTATTTTAGTACTTTCTTTTATTCCTCATGGAGTACCTGTGTGTGTTTTATCCTTTTGAGAGAGAGAGAGCAAGGATGAGAGAGGCTCCCTCCCAGAGGCTATACCTTCTCAAATCCTAGCTTTAATTGTGGCATATGAAGCGAGGGACAGAGACGATCGGATCAGAGATAAGAGCTGTGAGGCACCGAGACTCCATGCCGATGGTGGATTTCGGGGGGGGGGGGGGACAACGCTGATTGAAGTCGACTAGTTCCTACCAGTGAGTAAGTGAGGGAGAAAGAGAAAGGGGAACAGCCATGAGAAGGAGTGGGAGGAAGAAAGCGCCAGAAAGGGAGTGAGTGCAATGCGTGAGGGGAAGTGAGAAAGAGAGAGAGGGATCGGGGAGGGGGAGAGAAAGAGAGAGAGAGAGAGAGAGAGCAAGCTATGGAGAGACAGAAAGCATGCAACAGCCACTGAACCTGGAAGGCAGGAACAGTGAAGAGGAAGCAGCGGAATACGGAGGCTTTCAGCCAAATGCAGGAGCAATGGAATACGAGCGAAGGCAGTGTGTGCTTGTTCAGGAGGAGGGAGGGAGGCTGTCAACGGTCCAGCAGCAGAGAACAACGTGGGGATAATATCAGAAACAGGCACTGACTGGAAGCAGAGGGAGAGGGTGGGGGAGCCAAGGAACATGCTGACGAAAAAGTTTTAGTCGTCAGGAGGGAGAGAACTTGCATGACAACCCCATCCAGCCAAGAGCGGTGAAGGACAAATCTGTTCCGGAGTCTCAATATGAAGCCTCTCTCCTGTCTCTGTTATGCTCGCTGATACCGGAGAGCTTGGGCGACATACACTTCTACGTCACTTCTGGCTTGTTCAGAAGTAGAACAAGATGGGACACTCTGCAAAGAGCGGGAAGGGATCATTGTTTAGTTCTGAACCCGAGGACTACAACAAGATGGGTTCTCATGGATCTAAGCCGACCCTCCATAATGGATACCGTCACCATTCAAGGTTATCTCTGACCACTCTGAAGTGGCATTCAAAGCTGTTCAGGACTAGCAAGAGCTGTCAAAGTGAGCCTAGTAGTATGAGGTGGCGTAAGTGTCAGGGGCAGGGATTACAACACAACAGCGCCTCTGTGAGGGACCGCTCGAGAGAATGCAGCTTTGTGGAAAACCTCCACCAAACCCAGACACCCCTCCCTTTGAGGAAATGTGCTCTGGATTTGCCGACGCAGTTCATAGGTCAAAGAAACTGTGGAGTGACTGTTTGCGTGGTAGCACAACAATCCGGCTCTGTCAGAGATCTGCAGGCGCCTGGGCAACCCGAGGCCAATGAGCACACCTTTGAAAAACGTCAAACACCTAAAACCAGCTGCAGTAGCCATCCAGTAGACTGTAGTCTAAACAGCACAAGACAGATTACCCCCAACTCAATGGGGCACACAACAGAAGGAAGTGACGGCTACAGGTCCATGCATGAAGTTTTCTTTACTACAGAAGTTCCCCAAAAAGTCACCATCAACCACAAGACATGTCCTAAAGAGGAATCGTCAAAACCGTCAGGCAACAAGGGGCAGCCCCTGAATGAAGACGTTTTCATCTTCAAATCGAAGAAAGCTCAAAGGGTTCTCCAGGAGCAGATTCGTAAAGTAGTTGTGAATCTCGAGGAGGTACTCCGTGGCTTGAAGGAAGTACATTTGGAAATGAAGGAGGTAAAATCTCTCCTTTGTAAAAACAACCTAATAAATAAAAAATATTTACAGATGGGCTCACAGATGTCTTTGATAATGATTAAAGCAGAGATGTTGTACAATTGAGTCTATTCACGATATGCGAGTTGTGAATCACAAAGCTGCATTGTAAAATCCATAAATGTAAGTACTAAACTCCGGGTTTTAAATTACACAATAAAAAAAAAACCTTTCCAGTGTGAAATATCTGAGGGAAAACACAGGGAGTAACATAAAAAAGTAACTACCTGCTCCATTTCTGAGGTGAATGCAGTGCTTGTAAAGGATGCTGTGCTGCACCTTTTTTTATCATCCATTGTCAGCTGTAGCGAATAGAGTGGGGCAGCTGGAAGGCAGGGCGACTGCCTATTTTTAGTTTCCTGCTGCTACGGCCTAATCTCATTTACACAAAAGCATCCCATTGGTGTCCTTGCATGTTATCCATGTGGCAATGATTGTTTGGCTCAAAACTGGTCATGTGTTTAGGGAGCTAAAAAAAATTAAGATAGTTTAAGCAAAGTTGCCATATGATGATGCCAAATGTCTTCCTCTGACACTAAGGTGGTCCAGCAGATTGACCAACTGACCTCCAGAATTGACCTGGGGGAGGAGGACAGTGGAGAAGCTTCTGGATATTGCAGCCCTATTGAAAGCATTTGTGCCCCAGAGGACGTGAAGAAATCCAGGCGGCTTGGAGCATGTTGCAAAGACCAGAAACGGAGTGAAAGCCATTTGAATGTTGATCCACCAGCATACCAAACTGCACTTTCATCTAGAAACAATTCAGGGCGGAAATTCAATCATGGAACTGCAGTGTCCCAAATGATTAAGGGGCCTAAATCAGAAGCGGGTGCACAGTCTAGAAGCCGGAAGCCTCCTCCATACTCCATTATTTGGGGGGCAAATAAAGGAAAAACTCCCCCTTATGCTGGCAGACGAAGACTGCTGTCCACTACTGTGTAATGGGGCACCTGCTTGAGGGCAGCTTGGCAAAGATTACAGTTTGAAGAAGCCTGTATCCAAGGAGACCGGCAGCGTTAAGTAAGTATGTTTGAAGTGTCGCCGCATGCAGTCGACTGATTCAGCACCTCACTATTCAAACAAGATTCACTTTCAGTGCTTGTTAAGTATGCACCATGTTGTGTCTACGTATGTGTCTGTTCAGCTGTGCTGATTCAGGCCCATTTTTGACAATAACAGTCAGATGGCACCTGTAGATTAGTGCCAGTCGACAGTGACATTTTGGGATGAATGTACCTGCAGAATCCCTGCTTATTTTTTTGAGATAGTAGTAATCTGTGACCTGTGAAAGATTTGTATTTCTCTTAGTCGAAGATCTTCTAGTATTGAAAATGACAATCATTAAAGTGGTCTTTGTATTTTAAAAGTATCTCTAGAAACCATTTTATCTTGTATTCTTGTGGATCCAAAACCTGTCTGGTTGTGAAACAGGAATACACCCACGATTGGAATGGCAGTCAATTACAGAGCATCTTCTGCACTCACATTTACATTCTCATTCACATGGTAGCATAACCAATCTGCCTAATGGCATATTTCAGGAGGTGGAAGGGGGAAACCTGGAGAACCAGGATGAAGCATACATGAGCTGGAGTGGAGAAATCTGAACAGACATTAGTGATGGGAAGATCGGATTGAATCTTTCTCGGTCGTTTGTTCCTTTAAATCAGAAATAAAATGTAAAATCGTTTTTGGGAAAAAGTGTCTATGGGAGTCACGTGATAAAGAATAAACTACAAGAGTAAACTACTCATCTCTGTTTCCTGTACGTAACCTCGTGTAGAAAATGAACGGATCACTCTGAGAATACTCGTTTTTCTGAATCACATTAAAGACTTGGAACTAACAGACAGGAGCTCAAGCTTCTGAACTGCTAATTCTGGATCTGTGAGGTAGCAACTCTACCTGCTGTATCGCTATGCCTCCCTTTATAAGCAGTACATTTAACTAATAATGTTGTCATGATTATTCATCTACCCGCTCATAGGAAATAAAGCCTCTCTGGCTGACATTTCCAGTCGAGGTGTGGCCATTATAGACTAAAATAAACCAATATTGCACAATATACCATATTCAGTTGCTATATTTACTTAGTTTTTGTTCTTCCCCTCAGACTATGCATCAAGCACTGTTTATTTTACAATGCTAGAAGCATATATATATATATATATATATATATATATATATATATATATATATATATATATATATATATATATATATATATTCATTAATTGTTAAATCTTTTTCCCTTTTCAATAGAAAAATCAAACACACGAAGTTATTGCTACAATCCCATGGTGCAGAATAAATACATTCATTGCTATGCACTTACAAAGTACAAGAGTACTCTGAACTATTAAACAGCTTTATTACAAGTCACTCACTCATCTGAAATCAGTCCTCTTCAGTCAAGCACTCAGAGCCCAGCTGGATATTTCAGGCTGAAACGCTGCTTCTAAAGATTAATTGATTAATGTGAACACCTGGAGGAACACCAAGATGGCAGCGGTTTGGCTCACAAAAACCCACAGGGGAAGAGGAATAATGGATGTGCTATTGTACAGAACACAGTTATATGCACAAACTTTTTGCTGACGTGAGTAGAAAAACCTCATACCCCGGAACAGATAAATGAAACCACAAACAAAATAACAGAACTGTATGTGAGCACTGCTTGCAATATGAATGAGCAGTCCATCATCAGCAGGCATGAGGACATTTTAAGGGATGGTTGAGTAGTACCATAATTTAGAATGAAAGAACCATAATAGCTGATAGTTATTACAATTAGTAATAACTATCACTAGGAACGTGGTACAGGAAACAATCCGGGGTATTTTGGTGTGCTGCCACTCTAAAGTGGATTATTTTCCAATAACAGCAAACTCCAATGTGTTCCTCTTATAATTGTCACAAAGATTATTTATCACCACTTCATTTTTTTTATGTTCTATATAACCAGACGTTTTCCCGACAGTCTCTCTCTCATTTCAAATTCAATTGCATTTTATTTGTAAAGCACCTTTACCAATGGACATTGTCCCAAAGCAGAAATGCATAGATTGCAAATATAAATCATATGGTCTTAAAGGTGTCTTTAAAAGTTTTACCTTTCAAGAGCAAGGAAACACTTCCTGAAAAGATATGCGGATGAAACTTTGGGAGGAACCACTCAAAATGGAACCTCATCCCCATATGGGTGACACCAAATGTCCATTCACTCATTGTTGCTGTTATCACTGATGGACACTTGATCGCAAAACTGTTCTTGGTGATTTCTTTCTGGTCTTGATGTTAACAAGACCTTATATGTATACATATATATGCATATATGGGTGTGTGGGTGGACATATACATATATAAATTAGGGCGGTCAATCAATTTAAATATTTAATTGCGATTAATCGCATGAGTTAACTCATGATTAATCGCAACTTAATCGCATTTTCATTTGTTAAAAGCATAATTTGAGCACATTCCACAAATTGTGATGTCTAGACGACTGGGTCAGCTACAAAACTGCATGTCTTGTGGGATGTTCCTCTGCAGTTGTCAAAGTGGTCCAAGGAAGGAACAGTGGGGAACCGGCGACAATTAATGCTGTTGATGGGTCATGTCTGTTTTGGCAGCTAAAGGAACTGACACAATATTAGACAGATGGTCATAAATTTAGTGTAGATCAGTGTATAGCGGTGCTTCATTTATTTATTTCAAGTACCATCAAATTTTATGTCTAAAAGAATTATGGTGGCAATTACCATTTTTTAATCTTTAAATACTATTCCACATTGTTGCTCCATTTCATGGATCTCAATCACAATCTCTAGTTTAATCAGGGCTATAACATTAACCTTGCCCTCAACACACCTTCCTCTGCAGTAGTACCTCTTAAGCGGAAGATCGTAAGGACGCACCTTCCCTTCACTTTGCCTGAACCACCATAACAGCAAAGGGCTCTATGTATTATAGTGTTGTTTGTATGATGCCCAGTGTCTGCTTGGAGTATATGTTTTGAGTCTAGTTAACTCTAGAACCGCATTAAAAAGATGTCATTAGGCTTAAGTTTTACCACCACCTTTATTATACAGAGTCTTGGCGTAACGTGACCTTTGGAGGAGAAAAGCCTGGGCGAGATTTTAAAAAATCAGCTTTTTGTTTTTGCTGAAAAACTTTTCAAATGTTCAAGTATGCTTGAATTTATTTGCCAAAATCTGACAGATCTTCCATCAAAAATGGGATTTGTAATCTGGTAGAGTAGCAACATGAACACTTTGACCACAAACTTCTGCTGGATGTTACAATCCACAATGAACTTATTTATTAAAACCTGTTTCCACTGTTACACCGGATCATGATAATCGAAAATCTAAATAATGTGTCAAAGTGTGGTAGAAAAGTAGATCCTCTTGATTCTTTTTATCCCTTTCAGGCACAGGTGGATGATGCTAAAGCTTGTTTTTGAAAAGTGGAAGAATCCAACAACGGGAGGAAGAAAAAAAAGAAAGAAAAAAAAAAAAAAAAAAAAAAAAAACTCTTCTTCTGGCGAAATCTCCGTTGCGCAATGATGTCAGAGAACAAAGTTCAGTAACAAAGCCTCCGGGACTGTAGCCACAGCCATCTATTTATTCCCCCTGCTTTTTTTTTTTAGGATAAGCATCTCAGAGTTCATCCAATCAGAGTTCGTCATGACGTGTCCTACCGATGATGGTCAGTTTGGAGAGTTCAGCCCGGAATTTTCCATCTTTGTGAGTCACTGAAGGAAACAGAAAAAATTAAATAAAAAAACACGACTCAGCAGGCACTGCTATTTCAGATACTCTTAAGGTTCAGTACAGGTTACCAGATGTTTATGAGCTCAAATCCCAGGACTACCAGTGAGTCTTTTTGTCAGGTGCTTGAGAAAGACTTGCTCATCACATCTGTATGACTGGATTGATTTCAGTTTCACTTGTGTAATTACACTTTGTATTAAAATGTGTGCGCTTGAATGAATAAACGGAGATGTGAAACTCTCTGCAATTACATACGTCACAAACGACAGCTCTGAGGATCAAAATGCCTCTATCAGAGATATAATCATAGTGTCAGAAGCGAGAAATAATGAAAGCCGCGTCGCAGAGCAGTTTCAGCATCCAGATTTTGCCGAGTGACAGTCAACAAGGGACCATAAAACACGACCACCAAATAACATCAATACAGGTCACTTTCTGTTAATTACTTGATGTCCCTGGCAATTATATACACCAGAGGGACAAATGTTTTGAGACTTTGCCAGGCATATGTAGGTCTTTCCCAAAAAAAAAAAATGCCACAAAATTGGAGGCACACAATTGTATACAGTGTCTCTGAATGCAGTAGTAGGAAACTGTGCCTTCAATTGAACTTGGAGATTCAAACCTGTTTCAGGATGACAATGCCTCTGTGCACAAAGCAAGCTCCATCCAGATATGCTTTACATGGGATTTTAAGGGCTGTAGCTATCGATTATTCGAGTATCGTGTATTCTAACGATTATTCGAGCGAGTAATCGAGTAATCGGATAAGAAGTACTTTTTCTTTATTAAAAGAGCAATACTAAATATACAAGAGAAAATAAGACGGTTCTCTTAAAATATACATTTCATTGCTGAAATTGCATACGAGAATATTTGTGAAAACTCAAACTAAACCCAAACATTGGAAACGTTGATTTTTTTTTTTTTTGCCTGAATCCTACGGAAGCTCATTTTCGCAACATAAAAAAAAGCGTTTGCCTAATTCCGACTTTTTTTTCCCTCACAATTCAGACTTTATTTCTCGTAATTCTGATTTTATTTATCGTAAAACTTTCGACATTTCCGGTGCATTCGGTTGTTGTCGGCCTGAAGTTTGAAGCTTTTGGTGTACGATCTTGTTCCGTCTGCTTCAGAGCTGATTTTTAGACAGAGTTCTGTCCAAGGGATCGTAGGCTTATTAAAGGCTGATTGTAGCCCGTTTGATTTTCAATGTGTAAAGCTTACTGACACTACAGAAGGCGTGACACTGCCTGATTGGCATAAATAAAATAACAAAAATCGGAATTGCGAGAAAAAAAATGAGGGGAATTAGGCAAACTTTTTTTTATGTGGCAGAAACATGCTTCCACATGAATCTTCTTCTTGCTTCTTGCTGTGTTCTCCTGGACACTCCTAGGATATGTAGAAATTAGGATTGAGTACTAAACCAATTCCCTATTTAGTAATTACAAACTGACAGGGAGTTTCCTAGTCTGAGGTCGCAGTACAGGTTTACAATTAACCGATTATATAATACATAATAAACAAGATTCCACCCTTGTTGACTCAGGACCTCGTGTCGGTCGGCATGATCAGGATGTACAGTAATTACCGGTCAAGTCAAGGTCTACTCACCTGTGGAGTCACCAATGATATACTCTTCTGCTTTCAGAGCCACATCCTTTAAACCTCCGACAGCTGCCTGAGACTAAAAGAGGACAGAGACAGAGACAGAGAGAGAGAGAGAGAGAGAGAGAGGAGAAGATAGGAAGTCTTATAGTTCGAATGTTCACTTATTATTATATTATTCTTTTTGATCCAGACTTTTTTTTTTTTTTAGCAGGGAAGCTTGGGGCATTGAAAAAAAAAAGCTGTTATTTGATTTCTTATCAGAATGATTTTTTTTTTTTTTTGAGGAGACTTTATTCTGAACCAGCACCAAAGACAAGACTGCAGCTGTTTGATCTGATGACAGGACTAGGAGACGAATGAAGGGATGACACAGCCAAGCTCAAATCTTCCTCTATTATATAGTCTCTTGGCCAGGACATGTTTGAGATAAAAATTTCGCTTTATGTCGAAACAAATAGGTTAAAGCAGGTATTTAAAAAAAAAAAAAAAGAAAAAAAAAGAATCAAAGTTAAAGCATAATAAAACTCTTGAAGTGACCTAGAACACTTAACTAACATAAACAATAAGGGTCGTCCTGGAAGTGACGTCCAGAAGAACTTGATTTGCAGCTTGATTGTAAGAGTCAAAAGGAAATGAAGTCAAAGCTGATAATATATTGCATGTTGAGTTGGTAGAGTAGGAATTGAGATATACAGTAATAGCTCTGTACTTGTCGGGTACGGAAACGTTATGACAACCGGAAAATGTGCTGCTCGACGCCTGCTCGGATCTCGACACCGACTATCGTGATGAAACTCGCGAGGGCTTTAGGAGCCTCATGCTAGCTCGCGAACAGTGCCATAGCTTGTTCTCTTTTAAGTAAGTGTTCTCTTTTGTGCTTTCTGTGCATTTAAAGCCTAAATCATGGGTCCTTAAGTGATTAAAAATTGGCTTTATGCATTTTCTTCATTCCTTATACAAAAAAAGATGTAATACTTGTTCTGTACTCGTCAGTTACAGCTCTCATCACGAGTTTCGGACTTTGGATGGGAGAGTCACAAGTTCAAATTCCAGCGCTCAATCCTGGGCCCCTAAGCAAGGCCCTTAACCCCATAGCTGCTCAGTTGTAAAAATTAATTAAATGTAAGTCGCTCTGGAACTGCTCAGTCGTGAGTGGCTCTGGATAAGGGCATCTGCCAAATGCCTTAAATGTAAATGGAGGATAAGCTGAAGAAAAAAAAGCACAAGTCTTGTCAGATTGAAAGGTTACCCAACCTAAAGCTTCAATCAAGCTCAATGGTTTCAGATGTCGGATACTAATTAGAAGATTCTACTCTAATTTTATATATAGAACGTTGAATTCGTGTTTGCTATTAAAATAATTGAGTGATTTAGTCAAGTCAAGTCAAGTCTTTGTCAAGATTTATTGTCAGAACTTCAGGCGTTTCATATTAATTCAATTCCATTTTATCTGTATATCGTTGTAACAGACATTGTCTCGAAGCAGCTTTACAGAAATATTCATGATTTGAAAGTAATCGATCCAAATGGGACCAGCTGTTTATTTAAAAAAAAAAAAAAGCTACAATAGCTGAGACTTGGTGCACAATGTGTTGAGGTTGAGCTCAGCGTTTAGTTGTCGTTTCGTTTTAGGTCCTCTGAGGGCTTTGCCTTTTATGGAATTCAATTTATGACACCAAAAGAAAGCTGCACCATGAGCATGTTTGGCAGGGGGGGTGACCCGGTGGCTACAGCCATTGCCCCTCTGCCCTCATCGGATGAGGTGCCCCCCTCGATCAAAAAATCTACAATAAAGTCTGAAATTATTACAGTGTGCAGTCTTTTCTTTTAATTGTATATTTATAACAACTGGATAATTGGTATTAACAAGCACCCACCCTCTTAGTGCACCGTCCTAATGATTGCTCATCCATGGCCGATCGGCATTTATCAGCATCCGCACATTTAATGTGAAGAAAATAACATTTATGGAGACTTCTGTAAATCTTTACCAAAGTGGATAATTGTTACGAGTGCTTGAGTCTGATTTTGTTACACGCCTTCGTCTTGAGATTTTGGCGGCGAAAAAAATATCATACTCACGTATGCACTGGCGTATTCAATCTTCGCTCCTTTAATCTCGGCTTTGAACTGTGTAAAAAACAGGTAGGATTTCCCCTGGGGCCTTTGATTTAAAAAAAAAAAAACACAAAGCGGGAGAAAAATCAATCATATTTCCTTCATCTCACCTTCACAGGATGCATGACAAGGTATGGAAACCAAAAACAAAAGACTCAAGATGTCAACAAGCCTGTGCCTACATCACATCATATCACAGACAGAATCAAAAACCTGAGGTAATTAATGGAGCCAGACACCTGATGCTAATTATCCTCTTTTGGAATACATACAAATAGCAATTTTTTTTGCATAATGTTCATTAATATATGTGGGGGCATTTTCAAAATAAACCGTTACTGTATACGAGAACAACTCGGACCAAGTACACCGGACATTCAAGCAGAATGAGATTCGTGAGTCTTACCTCCATACTGAGCAAGAGAAGAGCCTGTCATCATCACTCAAACCCACACTCATCTGCCATTGCTGCAAAACAAACACACACAGAATCTTTAATATCACACACTTTTTAGTCCCTGAGGTAATAATTCAGTATATCAGTTTGGACAAAGGTATGTGGACACCCCACAACAAGATCTGTATGTGCTCCTTTTTGAACATTCCATTCCGAATTTGCTGTTACAATAAACTCCACACTTCTGGGAAGATTTGTGGAGGTTCGTTCAGCCACAAACGTGTTAGTAAAGTCAGGTACAGATGTCAGTGTTTTCCAATTCATCCTGCTCAATAAGGTTGAGGGTCTGAGCTCTATAGCAGGAGATCTTTCAATCCAACCTATGTAAAGGATATCTTTATGGAACAGGCGAGTTGACATTATTGAGTATATCGGCAAAAACAAGCCTAACGAGCGTGCGGATACATTACGTGATGAAGCGTCGTAGGTTTGATTATGAAATAATGATTTCATTTGCGTGGTATTAGCAAATAGCTTATATTCTAATTAACTGATTACATGGAGAGTCAGTAAGAATTTGACTCCTAAGATGATTCACACATCATTCTTTGTGAACAAACCACCACACAGGATATGATGAGTCAGCTGTCCAGGTAGACCTTGAAGTACTTGCACAATAAACACACTCAGCAAAATATCATCTAATTATAGCTATCGATAAAATCCAAAAAAAAAAAAAGGATTGAGATTTTTTGGGTCAACATCACACACCCTGGGGTATTCTCATGCTGGAACAGGTTCGGGTCTCACAGCTCAAGTAGATGGAAAATGTAATGCTCCCGCATCCAAAAACGTCCTGTAGACTTGTGAGCCTTCAGCTATGTGGTAACAGTTTGGAGAAGAAGCACTGACTGAAAAGTCAGGTGTCCCAATACTTTTGTCAATATATGATAAGTGCAATTTATTCTCTACACCACATTGTTTTGATTTTTCTGAAATGCTGATATGTTTCTAGGAAATTCCCTGGGAATAGAGGAGCATGAAATTCGAAGCCATGTGGTGAGAACGTTTATGGCTCGGATTTTTGTTTGTTTGTTTTCTTTTTCAAATACAGACAACACGTCAACAATAAAACAAAAACACGCATATCGTATTTTTCTTTTTCTGCCCCTGAAATTCCCCCTACACTGCTGGTTCATGAGTCAGGGACTCGGTAAGAAAAGTGCAAAAACATGCAGATGTCCTTCACCGGATGTCGAACCAGCAAAGCGTTTCAGCAGAGAGAACTGAACGTACAAAAAGAAATACCATGGAAGAACCGTAGTCTGCTTTATAGCAATAAATTTAATATTGCTTTGCGTAAAGACGTTTATAAATAGACAGATGGAAAATTCAAGTTCAAATGAATACATAAATAATTTGGTTTCATCTGTTTGGAGTCTCTCGGAGTTATAAGTGGGAACATAACGTGACAGTAACAGTCACACCAGCTGATTAAAGACTTTCAGTTGAGCAGCCCTGCTGGCCATGCAGACTTCATCAGTTCTACTTTACGCTACACTGGTTTTAAAGGGGAATACAGAAGGCCGTTTGTGTCAAACCTGAATAAATAATTTCTGAGCAAGGCAAGTCTGCCATCTACCAACCACATGATCACTTTTTTTGTCCTGACACATTTACTACAACAGCGATCGTGCCAATTTGCTCCACCAGACTGCAGCATGGTGTCAGTCTCACCCTGTCACAGGTACAAATCGCAGCACGGGTTCATTATATCAGGTCGATATGGTCAAAATGTCTACAAAAAATTATCATCACGTCGGGTTTCTGATTCACAGCCCTAAGGTTGACAGATTGGTAGATTAGATACTCTTAACTTGTGACATGTCCTAACATCTCATCGAAAAATGTGTTCTGCTCTCATTGGGTAAGGTATCTCAGCAGATGTTTGCATACCACCACATCTGTCTCACCTCATTGGTTCCTCCTTGAGACGCATAGGTGAAGGTGCATTCATACTCTTTCTGTAAAATAAACAAAAACAGATTTTTTTCAAATATTGGACAACATTTTGTATTCAGAAACACAAGTGACAGCACGGAAATAAAGAGAGCATGAATTGTTTTAATTATGTTTTTAAATAAACATTAATTAATTTAATTCCCATAAAAGCTCTTGGAAGACTTCCGGGGCGTTTCGGACCAATCAGATTAAACCCTCTCATACGGGTATTTAGACTTCTTACAACTTCAACAAAAGGTCTATTCTTGTTATTCTTATTATCCCTGCATTATTGCTTTTAACATTTTCGAGTCTAAATTTTCTGTAGACATCATCTACTTATTTAACATAATACAAATTATTAACATTAACAAATGTTATAATGCATTATATCCATTCGCGCAAAGCTCGCATGGCTGACGAGCAGCGGGGCAACATGGGAAGTGTAGTTTGTAGGCGACACCGGCGTTCAAATAAGTCGCAAAAAATGACCCTAAGACGCATAATTCGATTTCGAAAGTTTTTAAAAACATAGCATAGCGACAATACGTTTCATAGTAAGACATAACATCTGTAACAAATCAATCAATCGCGGTATCTTTAAAAAAAACACGAACTACAAAAATGGAAAATTTACTTCCGCATAGTGTTGAATTGGTGGGCGAGTCTCGAAGTCCCGCCTCCCGACCAATCAGAAGCTGACTTGTGGCAAGGCGCGGACCACGTGACATGCTTTTCCAAGACATGACACGCCATCCGTCTAATATTTCAGAAAGTACTCTTTTTTTTGAGGATATAAGGTTTAATATTGTGTTAAAATGTTGAAAAACTACCGAATTAAGTATATTTTAACGCAAAAAAAAAACTATTAAATGCAACGTTATACCAAGTGCACTGATTTGGTTTGGTTGCTATATGAGTAATATAAAGTGCTCTGTTTTATCGCAGTATTAGGGATTTTGTGTGCTACAGGGAAATTAATATTTATAAAAAAAAATACACCAGCAGTAATTATAAAACTCACTACAGCTTACTTACAATTTTCTCCGAAAATGAATGCACCACACCTCCGGGTTTAACGTTAAACTCCACCGTTTTTGCGTTTTCACTAGATGTGTTAGCAGCCACCAGCACAGAAAATATAACTGCCCAAAAAGAAACAGCTGAAGAAATAGAACTGAAATCCATATCTGTACCCAGAATGTAGCCAGACAAAGCTCTCATACTATTATAAACGTGAACCGTGTTGTTTTTTTTGCCTACCTGTATTCATGTAAGCCCCGCCTCCTGTGCTCCGATTTGCTACCGGTGTCACGAGGTCTCTAAAAACGAAAGTGTTTCGTTTTTCCTGAAATCTTCAAAATATTATGCATTATAATTTTTATTCATATTTCATAATTTATATTAAATTATAATTATTTATAACATAATGTATATAAACATTTATATTTACATTAAAATATATACGTATATATGTTTACACAAGATGGGTTTATCGTTAAAAAGGTTTTTTTGTTTCAGTAACATTAGGTAAAATACTTTTTCTAGCACCATCTACTGGTCAGAGGAGAAACTGCAAGATAACATAATCATATTGTAAACAATTCTATGGCATTTATTGCACCACTTTCCCACTTATTTATTGTAGTTCATTTCCCACTATTTAGAAGTACTAGAGACTAGTTTTATTTAATTTATTTTTCATGAACAGTGTATTAAAGGTCACTGTGAGCTCTGTATTCTTAGTTGGTGTGTCGTGTGTAGAGTAACCAATAAATGAGTTCTACTTCAAAAAATGTCCACTGATATTAGATGGTTGTCTATTAACTATATTACCAACTGATGTTTAAATCTATGTAAAAAAAATAATAAAATCCATAAATTATTTCATTCATTAATATTTATATCAGTACCTATGTATCGGGCATCAGGTAATAATGTAGAATTGCCACGAGAGGGAGCCAAGTAAGAGAAAATGCGCCCTCTAAAAATTACAACGAATAAATAAATAATTTATAGTTTTCGGTATATATGTAATTACGCCGCTCAGTGGCTACTCACCACACGACACATAACACATCTTGTTGGAGATTCTAGTTTGCACACTATATGGAGCAAAACTATTGGGACAACTGACTTTCCAGCTGTATGTGGTTCTTCTCTAAACTTGTTAGCACAAGTAGGAAGCAAAACAACTGTATAGAATGTCATTGGATGTGGTTGCATGAAATGTGCACAAACTCAGCTGCATGAAGATACACTTTCCATGGGTTGGAGTGGAAGATCTCCTGCTAAAGAGCACTGACCCGTAACTCTGTTGAACAACTTTGGGATTAATTCGAAGGCTGACTGCACCCCAGGCCTCCTCACCTCCATCAGTACCTGACTTTACTAACATCCTTGTCGATAAATTAATATCCACAAACACTCCAAAATCTAGTGGAACATTTTTTTTTTTTTTTTTTTTAGAAAAGTGGAGCTTAATATAACAGCAAATGGGGACTAATTGTAGAATGGGATGTTTGTATATATATATATATATATATATATATATATATATATACACACATACATACACACACACACCAATCTTATGCTCAGGTGTCCACATTTTTTGTTTTTTTATAAATATCAAGCTACCCAGCAAACACAAATTATCCTTTTTTCATATATATTTACTTTGTCACTCTTGTGACTGTATTATAGATTCATAATGATGGATTTAACCAACTGTGTCCATGATGAAACACGCTCTTATGAGGACCATCCAAGCAAAAGAAGACCAAGAACTACCTCTGCTGCAGAGAAAAAGTTTATTGGAATAACCAATTTTTTAGGTTGGAAATGCAGACTAAATAAATTGAGCATAAATTATCAGATGAAAAGAGTAGTCATATTTAGAGTATTTCTATCTCTCTCTCTGCTTAATGCATCATACCAAAAATACCCAAGGCTGTAGCTGCTGCCAAACATGCTTTTTTTATTTGGTAAAATGTAGACATTTCTTACATTTAGTTTTTACTTTGTCATTATGGGGTACCAAGTGTAAATTAATAATAAATATTTAATTTATTGCATTGACAATTCTATAAATAATTGTATCATGATGCAACATAAATTGATACACATGTACACATATGTACATGCCATAACACGTATATTTGTAAATATTTCATAAGTAACTGCAGTGATGGATTATGTCTAGGCAAGGCAGGAAGCTCCAACAATAAATACAAGCCCTATGTAAGGAATAAATGTCTTTTCCCTCATAAAATATAGAACATTAATAAAAGCTAGAAAAGGGTTAGAGGACATCTGCAGTCCATCAACACAAATGAGAATCTTTTTATTTATCATTGGGCACCACATAGGGGTGTTTTCTATACTACAACATGGTCAGAACTATAATAAATGTAACTAAGTATTGGGTGAAAATTATAAGCACCCATATGCAGGTTTTATACCTTGTATAAAAATAACAACCAACTACTGATGAGCAGGTAACAGCAGGACATTTATTTGGAAATTCATTAGAGTGGTCTGTATGAAAGGCACAGAATCCTCAAAAGGAAACCATTAAGACCAAAAAACCCCCAAAGATTTACCCAAATAAAAAAAAATAAAAAAATAAAAAAAATCACAAAAACTCACAAATAAAGAGAGATAAGTTAACACTCCATTATATTTACAATTCCATTTGTTTTCAAACAAAAAGGGAGGAGGGTCCAAAAAAAAAAAAGGACTTCTTCATGGTGTTGGGGATGGTTGGAGGTGTATGGGGCTATTCACAATTGTATACATTGGCACTCCTGGCCAGGATGCTGCTGCTGAAAGAAAAGAAAAAAAAAAAAAAAAAAAAAAAAGTCAAATGTTAACCAAAGGACTCTGAAAAGCCCAATCATAATAACAAAGGCAGCCTAAAGCGTTCGAGTGGGGTTAGGTGTCATGGCCTATTGTTTTTTCAGAGGTACAGAGTAAATGAGCCAAACGCAACTGCTCAATGTAACGCAAAAACAGACCCAAGTTTAAGAATAAGTCACATTATTCACTTTTCTTTCCTTTGTCCTTATAATGGTTTCTTACTTAAACAAGGTCACATTGAGTTACCCTATTAGTTTTAATATTTGGTAAAGAAATAGACTTCTGAGGGGGTAAATTTTTCAAGTTGATATAATTAGTGATAAAGTGAATGATGTAACCACAAAAACATTTTAAATGAATTATCAGGGAATTAAAAACCTTTAGGATTAGGACTAATAAGATTTAAAGATAGCTACATAGATACGTTTAATATTTACAGCAGGGATGTTTTAGATTGTTTAGGTCATTTCATTGTATTCACTTTAATGATTCTTTGACGACACTGAAATCACTTCTTCCTTACCTATAAATGATTCAAAAGTGTATTGTGAAGGTCTTCATACACCTGCTGGTAGATTTCGTCTTTTGATTTCAAGCCATCCAGGTGTTCTAGTGCATAATGAGAAAACTTGAGTTAGAATCTGTATTGTAGCAAATTATTTAATATATTGTAGAGGGAAAGTACACAAACCAATTGGCAAAAGGCTTTCCACCATCTCTGCTCTGTGTTTCAGGTACATGGGCCACACGTGACCATCAAACAGGCCTGGAGGGTCAGGGACAATGTACTGTCTTGAACTATGGATGAGAAAGTGGTGTTTAGATGAACACTTGGAATTAGTTCACGAGTTCAAGCATTACAGAGTTACACGACTAATTATAATACAAGAATGGATCCAATTTGAGGAAAGGTTTAAGACCATGGTTCTCATTTGGTTCTGATCTGCACATCAAATCCAGTGTTGTCAGTTTTAATTTATTTTCATCTTTTATCATTAATACTGAAAGTCCAGAGCACTTCTATACTAATAAACTTATAAAAGTGTAAACTTACCCTCTTCTTTTCTTGCATTCTTCATAAGAGACAGTGATGTAGTAACACTTGTCAAACACGTCCATCAGGGGTCTGTTCAAAGAAACCAGGACACAACTCCTTAATGTTTATCAGCATCACACAGTTGTATGAAAGATGTTAAGTTCAGGAACAAGAAAACTAAATGTCAGATATCACGTGGAAAAAAAAAAAAGGTACACGCAGTTCAGAAGCACAGGCGGTTCATAAAACTCCTGAGACAACCCGATATCGCCTTATCAGTAAGTCTGCAGAGACGGGTCACGTGACCTGCCCAAGACGCTACTCATTATGCACTCTATGACCCTCCCCAGCTAAGTTCATTACACCACATGACCCATGGACAGATACTGTTCCAAGAAGATAATCTCTCATTAACTAAAATTTCCCTACCCATATACACTAAGTACAGTTACATAACACTCACTTGTAATTATAAAGGAGAAACCCCTCCACAATAAGGATGTGGGTTTCGTCCTCTGGAGACCCAATTTCCGCCACCGGGCTCACAGAGATGCCGTGAGAGCGTGCAAACTTGACCGGGTTTTCCACCCAACCTTTGATTGTGTTCACCATGGCTTCCATATCCAGTGCAGTGATCACTATACAGAAAAAAAACAAAGATGATCAAACGGAGCGATAAAGGCAAAATGTTTGAATTTTCTTGAAACACTGCACACAAATGCAGGGGAAATGGATTGGGGAGTGGGGGTGGTAAATACATTTGCAGATGACTGTTAAGGACAGTGTCTACAGTGAAAGGAGTTATTGGTCGCCTACGGCCAAATCTCTTTCTTACCATCCCACTGTTTAAAGCCGTCCTCTCCGACCTCTATCTGATCCGGTGGCTGAAATAACAGTGACCAATAAAACACCGCCTCAAAGTGATCTACTAGATCTGATCACATTGTTAGCACAAATATGTACTGTCCTAGGTACATTCGCATGACTAGCTTTCCATTCAAGTTATTGGAAATAGTCACATACCACATCTAATATATCCTAATGTTGGGTTGAAATGTACAACTATGAGCAAATGATTAATAGTTTTCTCTTTTTATTAAAAGGAGGAAAACCAGTTATAGAGACAGAAAATGTTTGTTTCAAAGGCTTTGTCATTCATAAACAATACTGCTTTGCTTTTTAGGTTTTAATTCATCTTAACTAAATTGAAGAAAGAGAAAATATTAAAAAAAATATAAAAATAAAAAAGTTTACTCACCTTGAAAAAGTCATCTTGATGTACCACACAACAGTTAGGTAAGGCTTTGACTAACCTATTAGTCAGTGTGGTTTTTCCACCATTTGTCACACTATAGAGAGAAAAAAAAATGGTTTAATTGGAAAAGCAATTGATTAAAGTGATATTAATTCAATCTGGTGATGTAATTGTAAGTAATACTAGCTAACACACCTGTGCTAGCATGCTACCTTTCAAAATAAAGTAACTTGGCGGGAAGAATCCAAAAAGCTTATCCTATACAAGCCAAATTTCTATATCTTTATAAGGATATACTCCATAATTATCCCAACTTGCAATATTAACATAATTTCAAAATGTTTTACGTGCAGAAATGATTTTTATCGAATTATTTTGACTAGTAAACCAACGAACAGCTGCACACAACTAAAATATGGCTGACAAGCCATAAACAAAACATCCTTCACTCTTCACTCACTAATGAATATATAAGCAAAAATTTGGAAAAAAATAAGTTAATTTATATAAATAACCTAAACAATTTTCCAATTTTACGCGAAAATTCGTTTATTTCGTTTTTCTTAACGGTTTATTTGGTCGGTTGACCTCGCGCTGCGTCCTTTGCGCGCGCTGTGCTTTTTAAATCTCCCGCTTAAAATCACTTCCTCCACCTCCGTGCGCGCGCCACTCAGCACCTCACACTTGCAAACGCCGTTAAACTTTGTTTTTACAATATATAACAATATACATTTTTACAACATCCATTACATTCTCTCGAAACATTTTTGGGCATGTCTATTCAAAGTTCTACAGAATAAAACTCTGACAGTTTTATCCTGTGAATAAAAATAAACTTTAAAATGAATTTTAAGCTATGAAACATTTCACGACACTCACCCTCCGATTCCTATAATGAATTTCATCTTTATCCGGGTTGTCTTCTTCAAGAAATATAAAAGACGATTCCTAATATGTTTAAAATAAACTGAAGGTACCCAAGATCCTCTGTCCAAGGCAGTCTGCAGTACTTCTATACCATATGGCGAGAAGAGCATCCTTTATGTGCGTCACTTAGAGACACGCCCCTCTAGAATTGACTAATAAGATGCGAGAGGGGCGTGGTTTGGGGGTAGGAAACCATCCACAGACCAACCATCTGAGGACCACGATCCAAGAGGTCTGTTGAGGAGATTAGCAAGTGTTATCACAGGTAAATGGGGTTAAACATGGTACACACAGTTATAGAGAAATAGAACAGGACAGAAAGAATGCTGTAGGAAACGAGCTGTTCAAAATGGTTGGGTTTCATAAGTCCAGCAGATATTCTTTTAAGCATTCGGAGCCAGTAATGCAATATTTACATAACTGAACACACTTTATACACCTGCAATATGTATATACACCTTATACACCTCCAATATGTACATAAACCTTATACACCTCCAATATGCACATACACCTTATACACCTCCAATATGTACATACACCTTCAATATGTACATAAACCTTATACACCTCCAATATGCACATACACCTTATACACCTCCAATATGTACATGCACCTTCAATATGTACATAAACCTTATACACCTCCAATATGTACATACACCTTCAATATGTACATAAACCTTATACACCTCCAATTGTACATACACCTTCAATATGTAAATACACCTTATACAACTCCAATATGTACATACACCTTCAATATGTACATAAACCTTATACACCTTCAATATGTACATAGACCTTATATCCCTCCAATATGCACATACACCTTATACATCTCCAATATGTACATACACCTTCAATATGTACATACACCTTATGCATCTTCAATATGTACATACACCTTCAATATGTACATACACCTTATACACCTCCAATATGTACATACACCTTATACACCTTCAATATGTGCATACACCTTATACACCTCCAATATGTACATACACTTTATGCACCTTCAATATGTACATACACCTTATACATCTTATACACCTTAAATATGTACATACACCTTCAATATGTACATAAACCTTATACACCTCCAATATGTACATACACCTTCAATATGTACATAAACCTTATACACCTCCAATTGTACATACACCTTCAATATGTACATACACCTTATACAACTCCAATATGTACATACACCTTCAATATGTACATAAACCTTATACACCTTCAATATGTACATACACCTTATACCCCTCCAATATGCACATACACCTTATACATCTCCAATATGTACATACACCTTTAATATGTACATACACCTTATGCATCTCCAATATGTACATACACCTTCAATATGTACATACACCTTATACACCTCCAATATGTACATACACCTTATACACCTTCAATATGTTCATACACCTTATACACCTCCAATATGTTCATACACTTTATACACCTTCAATATGTACATACACCTTATACATCTTATACACCTTAAATATGTACATACACCTTATACACCTCTAATATGTACATACACCTTCAATATGTACATAAACCTTATACACCTCCAATATGTACATACACCTTCAATATGTACATAAACCTTATACACCTCCAATATGTACATAAACCTTCTACACCTCCAATATGTACATACAACTTATATAACTGCAATATGTTTTATATTATTCAACATAATTTAAGATTATTCACCTCCTATATGTACATACAGCTTTAATATGTACATACCCCTTATACACATTATAGACCAGCAATATTTTTATACACCTTATATAAATGCAATATGTACATACAAATTATACACATTATAGAACTGCAGTATGTTTATACACAGTATACAACTCATACACCTGCAATATGTAAACCTGTTATATTTTTATACACTTTATACACCTCTAATATGTACATACAGCTTTAATATGTACATACCCCTTATACACTTTATAGACCAGCAATATGTTCACACACTGTATATACCCTATACACCTGCAATATGTACATAAAGCTGTAATATTCTTATACAGTTTATTTACATCTAATATGCACTATATGCACATACACTGCATTTACACCTTATACACCTCATATACTGCCAATATGTACATACAAGTTATACACCTTATACACTTGCAATATTTATATATATATATATATATATATATATATATATATATATATATATATATATATATATATATATATATATCTGCAAGGTCCCCTGGTGGTCTAGTGGTTAAGATGCAGCGCTCCCACCGCTGCGACCCGGGTTCGATTCCCGGTCAGGGAACCATCCCCAGCCACTCTTAGTGCCGGTCCCAAGCCCGGATAAATTGGGGAGGGTTGCGTTAGGAAGGGCATCCAGCGTAAAACATGTGCCAAATCAAACGTGCGGAGGATCCGCTGTGGCGACCCCTAACGGGAGAAGCCGAAAAGAAACTTTATAATTTATATATATATCTGCAATTTTTTATACACCTTATATACCCAGAGGCTGCAATATATACATGCAACTGAGGGATGAGGCCCTTATTGAGATACCTACAGTAGCAGGTTGGCAGTACTGAATTTTTAACTCAAGGGCGCTTAACTGTGTAACTCAACTGTGACACACTTCCAATGAGTTTTAGCTCATATGAAGGGTGTGAAGGCATTGAGATAAGGGTGTTCATATACTCATGTAGGCCTCTAAACATTGCATATCAATATATTGTTCAACATATATGTCATCACCCTTATCCTCATATCAAATATCTAAAAATCCACTGTATTTCTATCTACAACATTTACAACTCACTTCAAAATATTACTCTGAACACACTTTCAGATATTATAGTCTTTTCTGCATAAATGTGTGAATCAATTTCGTTCTTGAAACATCATTTTCATGAGTCTTCTATAAGACATTTCCACAACATTCGGTCAGTGTTGTCATCTAAAAAAACATTAAACCCTTGAACATGTCAAATGTTCAAGAGGAAATTATGCAAATCATCTAAATTTGCCGAATTTTCCTTAGAAGGTCTTCATGCCATTAGCGGAGATGATATTTAACCACATTTTCTGTGTTTGCTTGTTTCTTTGTGTTAAAATTAAAATTTGTTACTCATTCAAGAGCAAAATGAAGCCATTTTCAGCATAGAATCAAATGAGAGATTATGAATACCTGCACTGTTTTTTACGTTCCAACAATGAAAAATAAGTTTTTTAAAATTCTGAAGGACAAGCGATATCAATCAAGCCATTCCTGACTGAAAACAAGGGTAGTGTTTCTATCATTACATTTCAGGCCCTAGATAGTTGTGTTTAATTGGGTGTACATGTCTTCTGTGTATGTAGGTGAAAGGCAGGGAGAATGAAAAGTCTATTTATGCCGGGACATGTGATGTGATTTGGGTACGTGCTGAAGTAGCTTGCGTCAAAGCATGCGATCAAGTGTTTATGTAGTCACAGGTATGTAGTAGTGAATGTTCCTCATGACCACCTTTTTACTCTTTACATATGCACTGCCTGAGCTTGTGTTATTGAAGCATATTTACTAATGATACGTTTTCTACAACTCTTCAAAAACAATAAAAAAACTTCTACTTCTATTAAAAAGGAAGGAACGTATATTTTATATGTGAATAAATGCAAATTTTGTTTTGTCTGTTAGTATTGTCTGTGGGAAATATTCTTCAAAAATATTGAAAATAAATATCTTTAATTGTACTTGATAAAATGGTGAATGATTTAGAAGATCATAGAAGATGCCACCTTGACAAAAAAAATTAAATATGTATAAAAAAAATTTTTATTCCAATGAAAGTATGTACTGACATCACAGGAGCCACTGATAATGTAGTTGTCATGTAATTTAATAACAGAAAATATACAGTGCCTGCCATGTGTGAAAACCTTTAGTCTTGTATGTTTTTGAGACACATGCATGTTTCTTCCTATGCAACAAACTGCAAATATACACAAGAATTGGACAGTAAATGACTGCAAGAAAGTTCTGTAGACAGATGAGTTTGACATTTTTGTCTCAAACAGAAGATCTTATGTAAGACAGAAACCTGGAGAGATGATAGAAAAATCTCACCCCCACAGTCAAACATGAAGATGGAAGCTTAATGGTTTGGGGTTGTTAGGAGCAGGGAAGGTTGGAGATCTATTCCAGGTGAAAAAAATCCTGAACCAACATGGCCACCATTTCATACTTCAACGCTATGCAATTCAATATGGAACGCAGCTCATTGGAACCGACTTCACCATACAAGAGGACAATGAGCCAAAGTGTAAGTCCATGCTCTGTAAGTGTTATTTAAAGAGCAAACAATCAGCTGGAGTGTTATCGATCATGGAATGGCCTGCCCAGTCACTGCACTTAAATACTACTAAACTGCTCTTTGATGAACTCAAAGTCAGAAAGAAATATCCAACTAGTGAAGAACACATTTGACAAGTTTGAGTATTTTACAATTAATGCTAAAGGCGAATTTTTCAATGAAAATAATGCGCATTGTGGGAGTAATGGACACCGTTAATCAATATGCACAATGTAAATGGAATACAAACAACAGGGATGAAAAATTATTGAATTATTATGCAGGTCATTTAAGCTTAATGTTAATGTTTCATGTTTTTAAAATTGTGATCCTTCATTCTGAAGACACAATAAATCCCCAAAAAACAAAAAAAATCCAAATCAGGTTACAGAATATAACTGCAATCTAAACCGTTTTAATAATGATTAATAATGTTTCCACAGTTCCTCTTAAGAACTATGAGGAGAACTTTTGTCCGATCTAATGAAGGTTTTATATGCTTAATCAAGATCAATTATACTCCTGACAAAAAAATAAATAAAAAATTTAGACCTGGCAGAAAGTGTAGCACTTGGATTAATGCACTCATTCTAATAATTACTCATTACATTTTTAATTATATGTATGTATAAAATATGAAAGGAGTATCCAGTGTCAGTGTTTTGTTACATTCAGAGTTGCAACTTGAAGTTTTCCAATATCTTCAGGACAGTGGAGTTTGCAATTTCTTGGTAGCAGGACAAGCATCTTCAGGGTCTTCAGTGACATCAAGCTAACAAAGGAAAAAGACGACTATAGCTGCCTATAACATAAGTGAGAATTTGTTTATTGAATATTCCACAAAACTAAATAGAACTGTAAATGGATAAAAAGTATGACATCGCTTTAGCAAATTACTGTAGTGTAGGAGGAACACAACCTGTAGAAAATACTCACCCTGTGTTTAGTTTTAGAAGACAGTTCATGAGATGTTATACAACACCTCCAGCTCATTATAGTAGCCAAAAAGGTGTATTTAGGGCTGTGTACACATTTCATACAGGCATTCATAGGGAATAATATAATCAAATGATCTGCAGCTAATTTTTAAGTGTGACGTACCTCAGTGAACTTCAAGAATGTTGCTGCAGTGATCATGATTGGCTCATTTAACGAACAGCCAAACAAACCTGTATTAGTAAATCAGTAAACTGGATTCACAGGTCAGACAGGATCCATAGGAAGTTTGCATGGCCAGAATGAACCTGAACCCACTAAGGCCTCTCCAATGGTTTCATCTTTAAATACATTTGTCTTAAAAACAATTTACAAATGAAGGCAGAAAAAAACAAAACATTTCATTGTTTCATGGCAGAAATGCATGAAATGAGCCAGTGTTGTTCATATAGTGCTGTTTAATTCGGACATTTTGACATTCAAAACTTATGGCAACATAAAATTTCCACTGAACAAAATCTCTGACCAGACATGTTCTCCTGCAAGTATTGATTTGTAATTCTGCTGAACCTAAAAAAAAAAAGTCATTAACTGACCACAATACTGTTGTTGCGAAAGAAAGCATTCAAAACATATATATATATATATATATATATATATATATATATATATATATATATATATATATATATATATATATATATATATATATATATATATATAATTTTTTTTTATTTATTTTTTTACAAGAAATAGCCAAATAAGCAGCAGTGAAATATCAAATTCAAGCAGGGCATGTGTACACACAGATGGGGAAGGTAAACTTTGCATGCACATCGCTTTACAGAATTTCTCCTGAGCAAACACACCTATGATTCGTATAGGCAGGTGATAGCATGTTCTTTGAAATGGCACTGGCCAGAAAGTGGACATCATGTTCTTTTATTAATTAGCAAGCTGCGATTGTGAATAGACGTACACCAAGGTTATACACATCCTGCTACTGGATACAGCAATATTTATCTGGATGGAGCGCCATCTGGTGGTGGAATCTTTAGACCCCTCTAATAAAAAAAAAAGATCCTTGTATGCTGACCTGGGACCAGTATGTGATTTGTGGGATTACAGACCATAAGACAGTAAAAGAGGAAACTAGATCAGCAGATAAGAATGACTTTTATGAAGGCCGTCCAGACATCTTTCTTACAGGACTGGTTCTTCTAGTCTGGTTGTGGTTGTGGCTAACGGTCTGAGAAAGACAGAAGAATTAGTTAGTTGTTTGATTTTTTTTCTTAGTCAACAGATATGGTGATTTCAGACCATGTTTCAAATAGTGTGATAATAAATACACTGCTAGTCAAGATCCTGTACTATATTTCTGACAAATGCACTTATACTATTAGGCTAAAAGTGTTAAAACATGACTTTTCCAGCCATATTTGGTTCTTCCCCAAACTATTATTTCACTTAAACTAGGAGACCCAAACTTATTCCAGCATTACATTGCCCCTATGCACAAGCCAGATCCATGAATAAATAGTTTTCATAGGTTGGAGTGGAAGATCTTGAGCATAAAAGGACCCGAGATAAGGCTTTTAATAAACCTTCAAAACATCGATTTCAGTGTTTGGGGCAATACACATGTTTAATATCTTGGCAAGGCCTTAGTCTGTAGCAGTGTAGTAAAATATAATAAAATATAGTAAGAACCAGTGGTTGTAATAAACTGCATACCCATCTGTACTGGCTGACTCTGGTTTTTCTTGTGGCTGATGCTCTCCCTCTTCTTCTATCCTAAATGTATATACAGCCATTATGGGTAAATGTGTTTGTAGCATTCTGTGTAATTCAAACCCACCACCAAATAAACCTCAGTTCAATCTAGGTCAGGATGATTACCGTTCTTTTCGTGCTTTGATTCGTTCTTCATCATACCTGCGACATAGAAACAGAAAGAAAATCACATCCACCACATCCATAAACCTCGTCCTTGGCCTTTCTTTTCTCCTCCTTCCTGGCAGCTCCATCCTCAGCATTCTTCTACCTACAGTATTTACCTCACCTCCAGCTCCACCTCATGTCTTTTAGTCAATGCCACTGTCTCTAAACCATACAACAATGCCACTGTCTCTAAACCATACAACATCGCAGGTCTCACCACAGTCCTATAAACTTTCCCTTTCTCTTGTAAATACCCTTCTATCACAAATCACTCCTGCTATCACTCTTCTCCACCCACTCCACCCTGCCTGCACTCTTTTCTTCACTTCTATTACACACTCTCCATTACTTTGCACAGTGGACCCCAGGTACCTAATCTCCTCCACCTTCTCCACCTCTTCTCCCTGCAACCGCAATCTTATGGTATTAGTACTATTGAATATTAGACTTTAATTCTTTACTAATATTAATTAACAAAATATTTTCAATGGCATGTGGGACTCAAGTTGACTTAATATCACCAAAAAGCAAAAAGTATCAAACAGCTTCAAGACTAGTTTTGTAACACGCCAACAGATGGCAGCACAAGGCTGCACGCACAGTCACAGGGAGCAGTAACCTTCATAAGTAAGTGCTGTGGAACTGGTGCTATTCTAACCACATGCATACCTTGTCACCAAGCTCTCCTCGCACGCGAGTTTCTCACAGGAAACACGATCTCGCTTCTGCACACACACACTACTCGCCAGATTTGGCTTCTGCAGATGAAGATCCAGGACATAGATCAACGTTTTGATACCTTTTTCGGGAAACCAGCGTGGATCACAGAAAGATGATTGAAATGCTTTCGAAATAAAAGACTTTCAGGACATATTCCGGAAGTGGCAGAAAAGCTGGGAGCTCTGTATTGCTGTGCAAAAGGGATCTTTTTGAAGGTGATTACCACATGAAATGAACATAAAGGATTTAAGTCCTTTAGTCTGTCCAGCTCTTTCACCTCCTCATGTGTACACTCTGCTTTACCAGATCAGCTTAAAAAATATTAACACTCAAGCCAACACTGCTGGTGTACGCCATCACGCTAGGCATTTTCGTAGCTCACGAATCAGCCGAGTTGTTTTTTTACCATTACTCAGCGCAAATGCACCAATTAGCTGCACTGCCGTCTGCTACACTGAGTCCAGCAACGTCTGCACTACTTGACAATTCCTGTGCATTCAGAGCAACACACAACCACTAAGAAAATAGAGTACCAACAATCAATAATATTGCATACCAAACATATTCCATGTGTTTTAGGGTGGCGGTTACTTTTTTTATACTAATCATGCTAGCTCAGAAGATAATCGTCATTGTGTGATGTAGAAAACTTACTGTATAACACACTCAGGGATGTGGATGTGCTCCATAGGGACAATCTGTTCCAGTTCCTCTAAGCTGTGCACGTAGCGGATTTTGTTCATGAACTTCACACTGCACAAAGACATAAACTAAACACTTAGCATCCTTGAAGTTTATATTTTTGGTTTAAAAGAGATGTTTTTGCTCTGACTGCATTTTTACTGAAGGCAGTTATGAATAAAGATCTCAACATGATGACAGATTTTACCTGATGAAGGGTCTGGAGATTGCCAGGACTGTGCGTATGAACCAGGATGGATGTGCAATGATCAAGGACTTGAGGTTCTTCCTTAGTCTATATAAAAAAATATTAAATAATATTAGATATCTATCTATCTATCTATCTATCTATCTATCTATCTATCTATCTATCTATCTATCTATCTATCTATCTATCTATCTATCTATCTATCTATCTATCTATCTATCTACCTACCTACCTACCTACCTACCTACCTACCTACCCACCCACCCACCCACCCACCCATCCATCCAGCCATTCGACCCATCCAACCATCAACCCCCCTGTCCATCCATCCATCCATCCATCCATCCAACCAATCTATTCATACATCCACCCACCCATCTATCTATCTATCTATCTATCTATCTATCTATCTATCTATCTATCTATCTATCTATCTATCTATCTATCTATCTATCTATCTATCTATCTATCCATCCATCCATCCATCCATCTATCCATCCATCCATCCATCCATCCATCCATCCATCCATCCATCCAACCAATCTATTCATACATCCACCCATCCACCCATCCACCCATCTATCTATCTATCTATCTATCTATCTATCTATCTATCTATCTATCTATCTATCTATCTATCTATCTATCTATCTATCTATCTATCTATCTATCTATCTATCTATCTATCTATCTATCTATCTATCCATCCATCCATCCATCCATCCATCCATCCATCCATCCATCCATCCATTCATCCATTCATTCATCGGTATTTGTCTGTCTGTTCGTCTGACCTTCCATCCATCATACCAAAGAATATGCTTATAGTTTTAAGAGTGAAAACTCTGCTTTGTATGGATTTTAAAAAAGCTGCATGAACCAGTTTTGCTCCTAATTTGACTGAATAACTTTTTGCTGAATAATTTCTGACATGATTAAAACTCATGTGGAGTAACTGTAAGGATCATACAAATAATTTTTCCACAGCATGCCAAGCAAGAACAAGCCATCGCCATTGTTTTTACCTTCTGTCAATCATCTGATAGCACTTTTTCAGCCAGCTGATACCAGGCATCTTGCTGCGTGGCGTTCCGCCGTTCATATAGATTATCATGTAGTCCTCAGCCACCAGCATCTCCAGACTGCTCACTACATACCTACATTCAAATGTAAGGAGCAATTTTCAAGTGCATTAATAACAGTTAAATCTATTCTACACATCCACACTCAATCATAGAGATCTGTTACTATATAATTCATTTTTTCAAGGAATTATTATTAGGTAAAAAAGTAATGGGATGACATTTTACTGGCCTGGTGCAATGTGAAAGTACTGTTGCTAGCCCATGGTAGACACATAGAAATATTTATTTGTAGGAAAATCATAGCTGGCTACTTACAGAAAGAGGTTTTCCATGATATAATGGTAATCTGGAAAGCTGCTGTCAGGCAAGTAGCATGCTGAAAACACGATGATGGCATTTAAGCCTTCACCATAGTAACCTATTAAAAGAAAAGGTAGTGACATGGTGAAAAAATAGCAGTATGAGCATTTAAGAACAGAACTAAGCCATGCGTAAGGGCTAACCTCCATGAGAGATGACACGCACATATGGCCGAATAAGTTGCATATCTATACGGTGCTCCTGCTCGCCAATAATGACTGTCCTCCACAAGCGACCGTTTCCAACATCCCCCTCATCTTCAGCCCCTTCTACAGGCCCTGCAGAGGCCGAGGCCACTGGTGTGTCATCTGAAAAGAAATAATAATCGTTTCTTTTTTAAAAACATAAAAAAATTAATGACTATAAACAGCATTCATAAATCATTCCATCAATTAGAACTCACCTTCCCATTCCAGGTCATTGCCATTGGCTGGGAATTCCAGAGAGTCAGTCTCGTCAGGAGTTTCAATGTCATCAACATTAATGTCCAGATCATCGGGCGTATCCAGGAAATCATCGGAAAGCAGAGACCCTTCGCTTTGATCCAAGGACAGGTTCATATCTGGGGCTACAAGGGTGCGGCGTTTGCGGTGACCCGAACTTCCGCCGGCTCCACTGATGTGAAGTGAGTTGGGAGGAGCTGGAAAAACAAAAATGTGGAGAAAAAAATAGGAGGGTTAAATATCCATGAAGGAATCAATAAATCCCTGTGCTTCATGTTTGAACTTTTGATGGCTCGGGCATAGATACAGCATGAGCACTTACATGTTCTCTCTTCACCATGTGTCCCAGAAGAATCCATATTTCCCTCCTCTGGTAGTGACCTTACAAGAAACACAGACATCACAAACATCATAGTACGATCTCTGCGGTCTTCGATGTCACAGTTAGGTAGACTGAAGAGGTTATAAAGAAGAGATAGATGAATAATTTATCAAAGTATTCCATCTTTGCTCTGAATGGGCTGAATGGAGCAGGAACACAGATATGATAATGAGCAGCTCTGAAAGCAAGAGTGGAAAAAGCATCTCATCATGCTGCGAAGGGTTTACTGGTGTGCGGCCTGCAGCTGTTTTAGCACTAATAAAGTGCTGCTTAACTTGCACAGGGTGTCAACACACGTGCACCCACCTCCCACACACTGATTAGAAATAGAGAGGGATAGAGGATAGAGAAAGAGATGCACAGTGATCAGGATGCTTTGATTAACAAAACCAGTATGATACCAATCTCTCACACACACACACACATACACACACACACACACACACACACACACACACACACACACACACACACACACTATATTATATATAATATATACATACACCATACTAGATAAAGTGTCCACTTTATAATTGTCTTTCTATTATCAGATTATTCCTAAAATTCTCCAGTGAAGACAAACATTCTTAAAAATCAAACCCAAAAGCTTCAAGTCAAGAAGCTTTTATTGTCATTTCAACCATATATAGCTGATAGAGTACACAGTGAAATGAGACGTTTCTCCAGAACCCTGGTGCTACATAAAATGACAGAGCTACATAACAGGTTATAGAGATATGTAAAATAAGTTATAATGTGTTATACAGTACAATGTGCAAAAGAGATCTGTATACAAGGGTCTACTTGTAAATAAGATAAGATAAGATAAGATAAGATAAGATAAGATAAGATAAGATAAGATAAGATATACCTTTATTCATCCCACATTGGGGAAATTTCTTTGTTACAGCAGCAAAGAAAAAATAAATGCAAATATATAAAAGAATAGACACATACTAAAATAAACACAAAATGTAAACACACAAGGTTGTGCAAAACAGCAAGTCAAGTAGATGTGCAACACAGCATGTAAACAGTTATATAGTTCAAATAAAATTATAATATAAAATAGTAGAGCTGAACACATGGATGGTGATATGAGTATGAGTGTGTGATTTAAGCTTGATTTAAGTGCAGGCCATAAACAGAAGCCAAATACAGAAGATCAGATCTGCATCATCACTTACCTTTGTGCTGGGGAAATAAAGATTTTGCTGATATATTTTCTTCTTCAAATCGCCACTCCTCTACTTTCTGAATTGACAAAATACCATCTTCTCAACTGCTCCTAAATGTATGTTCAGAGCATCATTTCTGCCCAGTGATGCTGAAACTGTGCGTGTGTGTTTGTGTGTGTTTCTCTATGCGTGCCCTGCCTCCATTTTCCTGGTGATGCTGTGTTGTTGGCTCCAGCCTGCGTCACATGGTGTGGCTCATTACCATTTAAGGAGAAAGCTGCACCTGCTCCCTGCTTCTCCACACACAGAGGTTCCATGTGATGACACACAGAAATCACAGTGCTGCTGACCCTTGATCAGAGATTCACTGCCCAGGCTCATGTTACATGCCAAGGCAATGCAATGAGGAGGACGTGGAGGAAATTCCAGCACTAATATGTCTGGATATTTATATTTCACCTTTATGAACCATTTCATGTTCACAAACCAAGGAATTAAACATTATTTCAAATTTTATAGTGTATATATATATATATATATATATATAATATATATATATAATGTACATTTTCTGGCAAAAGAACATTTCAATATGTTATATTCCTCTTATACCACAACAATCTGACAGGTAAATTCCTGTTATCTATTGCTTAATAAAATTGTGTTGTTTTTCTTTTTTCACTAGAAGTTTAGAAATGTTAAAAGCTGATTCATGAATCAATCAATAGTAATTTGTCTCCTTCCAAAGTATGAAGATGAAGGCAGAAAGTTATTTTAAGTTCAGTATCCTGCATTGGACCTTCACTATAATTGACCTGCATGAAGTAATTGATCTACATTTTACATTGATCTAAAACAAAAGAGTCAATAAGCTTTTAAAATAGACTTAATTCTGAAATCTTACCGAAATGCATTTTTATTCACAAACAATGAAATGAAAAGCATAAATCTATACACTTGTCTATGAAAAAATGGTTTCTTGAAGAACCTACTACAATTTTTTTTTAGCTCTACTGGTAAAATCCTATACAGAGACATTTTGAGAAATTATTGCTTCAATCAAATGATGAATTGTTAATTTATTAACAATTCATCATTTGATTATTACTTCAATTAAATGATGAATTATTACTTTATTAACACATTATTGCAAAATAAAAATTAAATTTGAAAATATAAGGATTTCTGCACAGAACACTGATCATCCAAATATAAAATATATATTTTTCAAAATACACCAAATAATTAACAATATAACATAACAGAACTGTCTGATATGCTTGTGGACAGTGTGTTTTTAATTTCTTTCCTGGGAACCAAATCCTGGACTGAATGCAGGTGCAGCTGCAGGTGTTGCTCATGCACACAAGTTTCTTCTGTTCTCTAGTTATCTTCTGGCAGTTTACTAAGTTCACAAAACTATATTCCTGTCTTGTTAAATATGCAATGCTCATACTTTTGGACAAAATGGTTTGTCCTTATGCTCCCTGGTTTCCAGCGTGCCTTGGAAGAAAATAAACAGAAGTTCATACTACAGATGTCTTCTCATTTAGAGAGGCAATGTAAAAACGTCCACTTTTTAAAGCCTAGATGGTGCACCACAACAACAAATTCCCTTATGTGGTGCTTTCCCAGTTCTGCTCATATAGTCTCCCAAATGTCTCTCAATATCTTGTTATTCATTTAATACTGTATTTTCATGTTTGGCTTTCTTGATGAAGGGTTCCAAAATGTATGTCTGTAAATAAAAACATTTAGGCAATTGATACACTATGACTGGAATAAATCTGCTACCAAAAATAAAACAATGGTCAATATTGACATTAATAGCAATAATAATAATAATAATAATAATAATAATAATAATAATAATAATAATAATAATAATAATAATAATATTAATAATAATAATAATATTAATAATAATAATAATAATAATAATAATAATAATAATAATAATAATAGTCTGTTCTTAAAAATAGGTGCCAAAATAAATGTCCATAACTAAATTAATAGCCAATAAATACACTATGACACCAAGTTGCTAAAATGAACTAATGAATGAATGAATGAATTAATTAATTTATGATTAACTAATGAATAAATTATGTGGTTTTTGGTGACCCACTGATTTTATTGTTTTGTACACTTTTGAGACATACATGAGACTTTTCTACACTATTCTATAACTTCATGAATCATTTCTTACACATTAATAAATTATATAATGAATGTTATGTTTCATGTTTGCTTTTTAAATTAAGTAAATGTAAAGTAAAAAAAAAAAAAAAACATCATGACACCAAGTTGCTAATAAGAATAAGAATAAGAATAAGAATAAGAATAGATTACATTTAATTATACGTGCTATTTGGGGATTTATTGATTTTATCGTCTTACAAGTGTCCACTTGTACTGTACTCTTATGGGACATAAATAGCTCCTCTCTACACTTTCCCCCCTTTTCTCCTTTCTTTCTTTCTTTCTTTCTTTCTTTCTTTCTTTCTTTCTTTCTTTCTTTCTTTCTTTCCGTTCTATGATTTCTCACTATTAAAATTAATTTCTCACAATAAAATAAAATAGAAAAAAAATTAACAAGACATTTGTTATTATCAAACGAACATTTTTATTATTATTATTATTATTATAACATTTGTATTATTATTTTTTCAATAAAACACCTTAATGTAATGTTAATTCAAAATAAAAGCATCAAAGCGCGAGCAGTTTTGAAGTTGCCATAGTGACATCATGAGCGACGTCTCCATTATCCAATTAACAGACAATTGAATCACACAAGGTGGGATTAGTCACAAAGCGGGTGGGAAATGCAGAGAAACCAAAATGGCTGCTAGTAATTATTATCGATATGCACATGGACCCGGTGCACCGCAGTGCAGGTAATACGGACGGTTCGGATTTTGTTCTGGAGCGAGCAGGGATTTGAATGCGCAGTTTTTTAAATTCGAGCTCTGATAAGTGCTGTTATTATACAGGCGAGGAGACGCAAACTAGCTAGCAAAGTTAACTAGCACACTAGCCCTGAATGTGGGTGGAGTGAATTAGCCTTCTCATGGCCACAGATATAAATCGACTGGCTGACCTCATTTTATGTTGTGATTTGTGTCTTGTTGGTTTCTGATGCCATGGCTTGAATACAAATTAAGAAAATGTAAATAAGTTGGACAAAATTGTTTGTTGGACAAAAAGTTGTAATCTTTTAGGGACATTTTGTTTGATGGACAGGTGTTTGGGTACAGTTAAAGGGACATACAACCATTTCTTCTTCATGTAGTCTTCATCTTTATGTATTTGAAATCTGTATTTTATTTAACGTTTAATTTTCTATTTATTTGTTTTTTAGCTATCCAATTGGTTGGTTAATTCTTTTCAATTAATTGTTATGCAAATAATGAGTCCAAATATCTGGTCACCTGTTCAGGTTTTGGGTCACAATGGGTCGACATCTTCAATGCTCCTTGGCATCAAGTCTCTTGAAGAGTCTCTAGACAGTTTTGATGATGAAGGATAAGGGTGTCACTCCAAGATCTCAACTAGGTGTAGATCTGTTGACTCTAAATATCATATGTAATTTCCAGTGAGCTCTGGTACCCTGTGGATGGTGGGCACAGTTATCTTGGGACAGACCACATTTATCAAAATAGGAATTTTTAATTATAGGAAGAAGGAAATCATTCAGATGAGCATTTTTTTTAATGTTCAGTTGCACTTCCCTTAAAGGGACGAGTAAAGTCAAGCTACCGCAATACACCATGACATACATTCACATCATTGGTTTCTTGTAGCTGCCTGTATTAGACATAAAACACTGACGTTCACCTACAAAGCCAAAAGAAAAAGACCTGCACCAATCTACATCTGAGCATTTATCTCTGCACCACACTCTCACCATCCTCTTCCACTGGAGCACTGGAAAAAGATGGCAAGAGATTGCAAATGTAAGTACTTGTGAAAAACATATGTCTTGACTGCTAGTCACCATAATGGAGAAGTCCTGTTATATGTCTTCCTTGTATCCTGGAAGATGGTAAGCTCAATGGACTCTTCTCTGTTCTGGTCACTAGCAGCACTAACGTATCTCTTTCACAAGTACTTAAACGATCACCCCTTCTAAAAAAAGTTTTCACAACTATAATTCCTCCCAACAGCTGATAGTATTTTCTAGTAGTAGATAGTGTTCTAATGAACTGCAATCAGACTTTATTTACTGCATCAAGGCCTTTCTGCACTTCTCTGGTATACACGCAATTGGCGATTTCTTGAGAATATGGAGAAGCATAAGTCATCTGACCAGATTACCAAAAACTCTATAGACCAATGTGTGTGGTTTTGCCCATTAAACTCTCAAATGCGTAATGCTGATGCACTGCAACACTTCTACAGTATTTCTACCTATGCAATCTGATCATTACAAGATATTCTCAGTCACCTAAAGTGTAGTTGCACTTGTATTTTCACTTTCTACCACAATTTCCAACATTTTTACATCACAGAGTACGGTAGGATATTTAAGACATAGTTATTTCATACCTTAAACCTTAAAACAGTTACCTGTTTCATCGATTTTTGCTCACCTATCTATGTACGTGCCAAAATATTATATTTGAACAGATTTATGTATATTAATGCCAATATTTTTGTCATTTAAAAGGTTTTTGGCCACCTGACCATTACACTCATGTGATTCTTCACCAAACTTGCCACAAACTTCAATCACAGAATTGTATAGTCTTAAAGTCTAGTTTTGTATAGAAATGTAAAGTCTTTGTATGCTCTAGTATATTAATTTCCCTTTACTGGAATTATGAGACTTAAAGCGAGCTCTATAAAGACTTGGTGTGTTAAGGTTGGAATGAAAGGACTTGAGTGTCCTGCCAAGAGCCCTGACCTTAACCCCACAGGATTAAACTGGACTGCTGACTTCAACTTCTGACTTCAACTTTTGACTTCCCACAGAAATTTCCCCACTGTGGGACGAATAAAGGTATATCTTAGGTATATCTTATCTTAAACAGAACTCCTCACCTGACCACATTAATGGCTTAAAGCAGACTGGAGGTTGTTATAATAGCAAATGGAGACTAAATCGGAAATGCAATTTTGTCGAAAATCATACTGTATATGGGTGTGAAGTTCAGGTGTCTGAAAACCTTCTGCCAGATAATGTTTCACAACAATCATTGGTTAAAATTCCACATGGTGATAAATATCTATTTGACACATCTGGTTAAATTTGGTGTCCTCCATAACTTTTATTACTTAATTAGAGGTTGATTGTTTTCCAGGCTTTATTTCACACAGGATCTTCTTATTGAAATTAATGGTTCCTGTCGATCTTTTTCAGCAACCAGCCACTCCTGGCTTACTCTCTCCAAACCCCTGGCAGATACAGTGTTCAGCCATCAGCACATGGAGTAACTCACACAGCCTCGTTCTCTCCAGCCACAGCACACAATCTCCAGCCAGTGGTGTCTCAAACCTACCAACCGTACCAGACTCCTGCGGCTCCAAATTACAGCACTGAAGCGGCACCTCAAACAAGCAGCGACTCTCAGACCTATCAGCTCTACGGGGAAGGGGTCAGTTTTATGTTTACCATCATATGAAACAGCATAGAGGGCATACACATGTAGATACATACAGAATTTGGTGTATAGGCCACTCAGGATCGTCTGCTCCGACGCATGTGAAGCATATCTTCATGGAGATGGCTTTGTGCATAGAGGCCTTATCATCATCTAGAGTGCATTATCATGCTGAAACAGGTTTGGGTCTTCTAGTTCACGTGAAGAGAAAATTGAATGCAACAGACATCCTATACAAGTGTGTGCCCCAAATAGTCTATATATTGTAATTTATCTTGTGTATGTTATCTCACCTCAAAAGCTTATCCACTTCATAAGTTCAGCAATGTAGAAACCTTTAGCAATCCTCAAGGTGCTTTATAATGTTTATTCCTCATTCTTTCTATGGCCATTGGCATTTTGCACTTGCCCTAGTTACTTCTGCCTGAGCACAACAGCTAGCAAACATGGATGGTGAAGACTAGCACATGCTTTCAGATTTCAGACTGCTTCTTGTTTTATACATTTTTATTTTAGAATATTTTTTTGATCCCACAGGGGATTGTTAATTTGTTGCACATCCCAGCGATGTTAGAAAGATGGGATCAGAGCATGGGGTCAACCACGTTACAGCTCCCATCCAGCACATAGGGTTAAGGGCCTTTCTCAAGGGCCCCAAAAGAGGCAGTCTGGCGATACAGGGGCTTGAACCTCTGAGCTTCCAATCAGTAACCCAACCTGCCGACTTGCCACTTGAATATCCTGCTTAGTGTTGATACACAATTTTATTATACATTCAATACCATAGAAGTCACATTGTATCCTAAACAACATCATTATGCAAGACTGCTTTTTAGCTTCATTAACCTGAAAAAAAAATATTTTGGACTGTGTTCTTACCCATTGTATACTTCTTTTCTGAATGTATTTTTTATTTGTGCAAAAAAAAAAAAAAAAAAAAAAAAAAAAAATATATATATATATATATATATATACAGTGAGGAAAATAAGTATTTGAACACCCTGCTATTTTGCAAGTTCTCCCACTTAGAAATCATGGAGGGGTCTGAAATTGTCATCGTAGGTGCATGTCCACTGTGAGAGACATAATCTAAAAAAAAAAAATCCAGAAATCACAATGTATGATTTTTTAACTATTTATTTGTATGATACAGCTGCAAATAAGTATTTGAACACCGGAGAAAGTCAATGTTAATATTTGGTACAGTAGCCTTTTTTGCAATTACAGAGGTCAAACGTTTCCTGTAGTTTTTCACCAGGTTTGCACACACTGCAGGAGGGATTTTGGCCCACTCCTCCACACAGATCTTCTCTAGATCAGTCAGGTTTCTGGCCTGTCGCTGAGAAACACAGAGTTTGAGCTCCCTCCAAATATTCTCTATTGGGATTAGGTCTGGAGACTGGCTAGGCCACGCCAGAACCGTGATATGCTTCTTACAGAGCCACTCCTTGGTTATCCTGGCTGTGTGCTTTGGGTCATTGTCATGTTGGAAGACCCAGCCTCGACCCATCTTCAATGCTCTAACTGAGGGAAGGAGGTTGTTCCCCAAAATCTCGCAATACATGGCCCCGGTCATCCTCTCCTTAATACAGTGCAGTCGCCCTGTCCCATGTGCAGAAAAACACCCCCAAAGCATGATGCTACCACCCCCATGCTTCACAGTAGGGATGGTGTTCTTGGGATGGTACTCATCATTCTTCTTTCTCCAAACACGTTTAGTGGAATTATGACCCAAAAGTTCTATTTTGGTCTCATCTGACCACATGACTTTCTCCCATGACTCCTCTGGATCATCCAAATGGTCATTGGCAAACTTAGGACATGCCTGGACATGTGCTGGTTTAAACAGGGGAACCTTCCGTGCCATGCATGATTTCAAACCATGACGTCTTAGTGTATTACCAACAGTAACCTTGGAAACGGTGGTCTCAGCTCTTTTCAGGTCATTGACCAGCTCCTCCCGTGTAGTTCTGGGCTGATTTCTCACCTTCCTTAGGATCATTGAGTCCCCACGAGGTGAGATCTTGCATGGAGCCCCAGTCCGAGGGAGATTGACAGTCATGTTTAGCTTCTTCCATTTTCTAATGATTGCTCCAACAGTGGACCTTTTTTCACCAAGCTGCTTGGCAATTTCCCCGTAGCCCTTTCCAGCCTTGTGGAGGTGTACAATTTTGTCTCTAGTGTCTTTGGACAGCTCTTTGGTCTTGGCCATGTTAGTAGTTGGATTCTTACTGATTGTACAGGGTGGACAGGTGTCTTTATGCAGCTAACGACCTCAAACAGGTGCATCTAATTTAGGATAATAAATGTAGTGGAGGTGGACATTTTAAAGGCAGACTAACAGGTCTTTGAGGGTCAGAATTCTAGCTGATAGACAGGTGTTCAAATACTTATTTGCAGCTGTATCATACAAATAAATAGTTTAAAAATCATATATTGTGATTTCTGGATTTTTTTTTTTTAGATTATGTCTCTCACAGTGGACATGCACCTATGATGATAATTTCAGACCCCTCCATGATTTCTAAGTGGGAGAACTTGCAAAATAGCAGGGTGTTCAAATACTTATTTTCCTCACTGTATATATATATATATATATATATATATATATATATATATATATATATATATATATATATATATATATATATATACGGATCTTCTACTGAAAACACAGGGGAATTGCAGCTATGGACAGCCAGCATTAGTCAGCAGCTATGAGAACAAACAATACTATCAGACGAGTGGCACAACTGCTCAATGCAGTCCATTGGAGGCCTACTTTCAGACAGGTAACTCATTTTTTGATGTGGTCTTTGCATATCTGTATATAATAAATAGAACAACTGTATTTGGACATCTGACTCTTCCAGCCGTATGTGTTTTTTCCCCAAAAAAGTTGGAGGCACACAATTGTACAGGATGCCCCACACAGAACTTCATCATTATGAGCGTATATGTATGCATTTGCAGGTGGAAAGGAATCCGGTGTTTAGGAAACTTTTTTTATTATTTATATTTCAGCATTTGTTCTATTAACTAATAAAGTTTGCTGTTGTTTCCTCAGGTGGGAAAAGTGATTACAGGCCTGTAAGTTCAGTGTACACCCAGTCTCCGCCTGAAAGCCAAGCCACAGCACTCAATCCCCTGCCTCCTAATAGCTCTGTGTCCACCAGCTATAGTGTTTACCCTGCATCCACCATTGTACAGCAACCGCCCAGTTCTATCCCCTCCTTTACCCCCTGTTCCTCCTATAATTCAACAGCTACCACTTCATACAGCAGTAAGTAGTCGGAGTTTTCTTTATTTGTACAATATATGTATGTATGTATGTATGTGCTAGTGCACAGTTCCAAAACATGACTGCTTGAAGACCGCATATTTTTTACGAATTCTCCATACATAAAATTCCATTTTATATCTGATAAGATAAATAGAAAAAAAAAACAACAACAACACGTTTGTCACAAATAGGTTACAGCAAATGTTAGGAAGTTGTTTGAGCACAGGGAGAGTGAGAGGGCATTACATGCTATCTATGGATGCTAATCTATAATGCAGGCTTAAATGTAAATGAAATTGAGGTTCCTGATCTTCAATATACAGTAGATGCAATTGAAACGTATACTTTCAGTATCCATGGAACGAGATTTTAATATATTTTTATGCTATTTTAAAAGAAGTGAAATTTGTTTTGAGAGTACAGAGGGCTAGCTTACTTCCACAGTACATTACTGTAAACCATGTCTGGTCATCTTCTTCTTCTTTCGGCTGCTCCCATTAGGGGGCGCCACAGCGGATCATCCGTCTCGATACCCCCCTGTCCTCTACATCTCCCTCTTTCAAACCAACTACCTGCACCCTCACCACATCCATAAACCTTCTCCTTGGTCTTCCTCTTTTCCTCTATTTAAATACAAATATATTATGACATTATAAGATTATGAGTAGTGAAGTGAATAACACAGGTTATCTCTTCATGATGGAACATTTTGTCCTCAAAGTTGATGTTTTAGAAGCAAATGGGCAAGCATAAGGATTTGATTGAGTTTGACAACTGGGTCAGAGCATCTCCAAAACTGCAGCTCTTGTGGGCTGTTCCTGCTCTGCAGTGGTCAGTATCTATCAAAAGTGGTCCAAGGATGGAACAGTGGTGAACAGACGACAGGGTCATGAGGGGCCAAGGCTCACAGATGCACGTTAGGAGTGAAGGCTGGTCCGTGTGGTCCGATCCAACAGACGAGCTCCTGTAGTTAATGTTGTTAATGTTGTTAATGCTCGACTGTTTTGGCAGCAGAAGAGGGACTGAAATATATAAATATATATATGGAAATGACATTCTGTAGCATCAGCTTTAAATGTTTGCTTTAATTCTGTCCATATCTGCAGGTCATGACTACTCCACTTATGAGCCTTGCACCTATATCTCCACTCATTCATATTATCAGGCTAACCAACATCTTGCATCTCAGTGCCAAAGTCAGCCCCAGGTTCCATCCCAGTATCCACAATGTCCTTTCCATCAGTCCCAGGGTTCTTCTTATCAATTCCTGCGTTCTCCCGATCAGACTCAGCACCTCCAGCAGCAAGCCCAGGCACCTGCAAAGCAGCTCAACAGTTTGTCCTGTAGTAGCTCAAGGCACAGTTCAAGGGTCATCGGTTCTGCTGTTGGTTCGTACAGAACACCCAAAGTTCATCAGAATAAATTCCAGAAGCTCAAAAGCCCCTCTAAACAGCCTCAGCTTCACTACTGCGATATCTGCAGGATAAGCTGTGCTGGTCCACAGGTATGTTAGAGTCTGTATGTTAGAGGAATACAATTTGCAATACTGTAAATGGTGTTTGAAGAAAATATTTATATTGCTGCTTAACAAAATACCTGTTGAATGCTCTTGTTTGTCCTCCATATTCTCCACAAGAAATTCTGGAAAATGACCCTAATGTACAAGGCATAAAATAACAACTAAATATTACATAACATGAAATAAATATCGACTGACCAATAAATTAAATATTAATAAACATGTAGGCATCCAGTCTCCTCTTTCTCTCCCATAGACCTACCGTGAGCACCTGGAGGGTCAGAAGCACAAAAAGAAGGAAGCGCTGCTGAAAGGTAGCAGTCAGAGCACTAACGGGCCACACAACCTTCAGATGCAACTACGCTGTGAGCTCTGTGATGTTTCCTGCACTGGTGCAGACGCCTACAAAGCACACATCCGCGGGGCCAAGCATCTAAAGGTCCTGCAATTTGAGTACAGGTCCCTTTAATACATTTTATGTGCTGAGTTTGCATTGTGATTTCTTGCACACACACACACCTACATGAATTCAGTATGCATAAAGAATCATTTTCTGACATTCTTTATTTGGAATTGCCATTAGGTGGTGAAGCTGCACACCAAACTTGGCAAGCCTATACCATCCACTGAGCCTGTTTTTGTGAGCTCTGCCCCTGTTCTCAAGACAACTGTCTCGGAAAAACCGGCCATTTCAGTGTCTTCAGCATCTGCTTGTTCTGCAGTACCACAGAAACCCCCTGTCTTAAAGTCTCTTAAAACCGAGACGCTGAAGACGCATGCTCCTCCCAAAACCATAGCTGTTGGTAAGTGTGATGGATGGTTGGATGGATGTTTCTTTACTGCATTAATCGTTTTAACATTGCTTCTAATATTGCTAATAATGCTCTCTTGTGGTTTCTTGGATTGAAACCAAAGCTTCTTCTCCAGACCCTGTGAGAGTCGATGAGATGAAACAGGCGGTGCTGAAATCTGACTTTAAGATTAACGACGAAGGAAATGTCCGACCTGTTGGCCATGATTATGTAGAGGAGGTGAGAGTTCATTGTATTTGTTAGAATATTTGGATATTGTATTACAGATACCATAGAAGATCTAAGTTCCATGGTATTGGAAATTTTAGTATGTATTCCAGGTAATCCAATTAAATATACATTTACCTTAACTCAAATGTAGTCTGTTTGGTAGTTAAAATTTGTTTTTTTAGTTTTTCACTGGAGATATGATGGTTAGTGAAGATTAACTTCACAGTATGTGGCCTCTGACATTGCAGATTATAGGCCCATTTTACGACAACTTACTCACATTCTTTCAGTAACGATAGAAGAAATGGGAAGAATTAATGTTAGATGCTATTTGGATGATAAAACAATTAGTTTAATGTTATGTAAAAATAAACGTTCAAAATAAAAGATCACTGAAGTAACCTGTGTCTTAATAGTTGACTGAGGTTGAACTGTTTGTTTTTTTGGGGTGTTGAAATAGAAAGAAACTTTGCAAATGTATGTCAGATTACACCTGTTGGCGTTTGAAACTGACGCTCGCTTCATCTCAGATACGCAACGATGACGGCAAGCTGTTAAGCTTCCACTGTAAGCTGTGTGAGTGCAGCTTTAATGATCCGAATGCCAAGGACATGCACTTAAAGGGCAGGAGACACCGGCTTCAGTATAAGGTGGGTTTTTTTCACTCAATTTTCAACCAAAGATATTACTATGGAATATATCAATAAGTATCTCTCACCTAAATGTAACATGGTTTCATTGTATAACAGAACAAATATTTTTTTTTACCTTTTATGACTATTTTGGTGACTAGAATTGATTATGATTGTTGCATTATACCAAACTGTACTATCATAAAAAATGATGTTGAGGTTTTCGTTGGGAGTGATGAGGATGGACAGGATTAGAAATAAGTTTATTAGAAGGACAGCGCATGTAGGACGTTTTGGAGACAAGGTGAGGGAGGTGAGATTGAGATGGTTTGGACATGTGCAGAGGAGGGACATGGGGTATATCAGTAGGAGAATGCTGAGGATGGAGCCACCAGGAAGGAGAAAAAGTGGAAGGAGGAGGAGGTTTATGGATGTGGTGAGGGAAGACATGCAGGTAGTTGGGCTGAAAGAGGCAGATGTAGAGGACAGGGGGGAATGGAGACGGATGATCCGCTGTGGTGACCCCTAATGGGAGAACCCGAAAGAAAAAGAAGTACTATCATAAAAAATGGTGCAATGGTTCCCCTCATTGGTGATCTCAATTAAATTTATAAATAAATAAACAGAAAATCTACGTAACTAATGCTGATTTATTTTCAAAGTAAAATTATAATACGCTGAAAAGATAGAAATAATAAGATTTATTACAAAATTGAGTTTAATGTCTAATCCATAGTTTATTGAAGCTTCAATACAATACAGCTGTGTGACTTCTAATGAGATATATGAAGCTGGTCTTTATTATTCATTTTTATTTATTTATCAAATTCTACATTTTAGTGCCTCGTTAAACAAAGGTTACATTTCCTAAATAACGAGATTAAAGTCGTTGAGAATTTATTCTCAATATTAGAATAAAGTCATAAAGCAATATTCTCGTTTTAAATTTATTCTGGTATTGCTACATTTTTATTCTCGTACTCTTCGATTTTTTTTCTGCACTATTTTAATACGCAGCTTAAAAATAAATGTTACCTTTAAAGTTTAATTAAAAATAAAGATTTTTGTCTACAGCAATTTTTCTCCTCTTATAATAAAAGGTGTCACCAGGGGTCAACCTCAGCTCATGGGCACTGGTTTGGGCATCTCTACAAAAATCTCACAGCACATAGCAAAAGACTGTTGTGTTATGGACATTAAGGAGTGTCAGTAAAGGTAGCATATTTTTCTGCTGAGGGTTTTCCATTGCTGTTGTGTCCTCTGTATGATTCAGCGAAATCCAAAGCGAGACAAGTGTGAAATCCAATTAAATCAAAAATGCAAATTTTCTTGTTTTAACTTTAGAAAAAGGTGAATCCAGAAATATTAGTGGAGATCAAACCAAGTGCCCGATTGAGGAAGCTACTGGATGACAAACTGAGGAAGCAGAATCAGAAAGCCGTGCTTAAGGATGAGCATCGCTGGCACATGGAAATAAGGTTGACCTTTAATTCTACTTAATACAGAGGGCTTGTTAAAAAAAAACATAATGCAGTACTGTTTATATTGTGTGTATGCACGTTTGCAGTGATCTCAAGCAAGTATACTGCATGAAATTCCTAGAATAACCATCATGCCAAGATTTTATGATTTTAACTTAACGACACAAAACAAGTCATTTCGGCGTCTATCTGTTAATAAATATATTATTGAAACTTGAATAAGTATTTGGGTTTAGTTCTGGCAATACCTCCTGTGATGAGGTTGACACTTGTCTCCAGAGGTGTGACTTCATGTGAAACCACAGCGGCAAACTAAAAGCCGCTTCTGTAAGTGTTTTGTGCTGAAAAAGGTTCCATTATCATGCATTTTATGAAAAACCAGTTGGGATTTTGAGTTCCACAGCAAACCCCGCTGCACATAAAACACATTTTTATTTGTTCAGAGATTTCTGTAGTATGCGAAACCAGGAAGTACGTTTTGTCATCGAGTGTTAAGTAAAATGATTTGCAGGTTAAGATTTTCAGTTGCCAATTTCTCATTCATCTGTTTGACACTGGACACAGGAAATCTTGGAAATCTGATTTATTTTTCAATACTTTTTCACTATGACCAAAGCAATGATTCATGTCTTGCTACTGCATCACAAATATGGTGCTCTTTTTTGTTTCTTAACTAGAAATGTAAGTATACTTTGTTAATACATTTTTAACAGGAGATATGAGGAGGATATGTACTGGAGGAAAGTCGAAGAGGAGCACCTGTATTGGGAGGAACAGCAGCGAAGTCTGCCTCTCCCACTGTTCACAAAACATCCTGTGATGCCCATACCTCCTCTACTGGTGAGGACCCAAAAAAAGTCCACAAAATGTTTGATAAAAAGTACAGAAACAGTGGTGCAAAGATCTTATTTGAATCTGGGTAAATATGCATGAAAAGCACATGCTAACTGAGTGTAATTGTGCAGTAAAATTAAGGAACCGGTCATGTTTCTGTATGTAAATAAATGCCAGATTGTAGCAATGATCTGTAAAGGGAAGTGGCTTGGGGTGTGTAAAACTGAAGGCTTTTGCAATTCGTTTCTGTTGTGTTCTGTGTTTTTTGTAGAATTGCTATACGTTAGAAAATAGTTATGTTGAAATGTTACTTTCAAACCAGCTTTATGAAACATATGTTTTAATAGATGTTTTACTTGCATACTTTATCAGTGTCCTGTAGCTGTGGTTGTGGTTGTGCAGTCTTGGCCTAAAATTGCATCAAAGCCTGTACCAAGAGCATGCTAATTAGATACTTTATTGACCACGGATCGTTAGCTGGCCTTGTCTTCTGTGGCGGTTTCTTTTTTTGCAAGCTTGACTTTCTTATTTTATGTATATATATTTATATATTTATCACAAGAGCTAGCCATAGGCTAAACGTTAAGCAAGCCGGAAGCTAACTGAGATGCATCTCACTTTTATCCTGTGGTGAGCCACAGACCTAAAAGCACATCTACTTGAGTAGCTCAGAGGATTTATTTGTACTTGAAGGAAGATGTCCAAGCTTTTTTGTTGTTGTTCTTTCACCAGTTTAAAAGCGATATTTAGGGAAACATCAGAATTGACTGCAAATAATACTTCAGAAAAAACAGCAAAACAGAGTTTAGCAGCAGGTACAGTGTCTTCTGGAAGTAAATTCTCTTGTTTGTGCTATACACTGAAGATATTCGGGTTTAACATGACAATACGAATATGAATCATTAAACCAGATTTTTTGATTTTTCAGATTTTTTAATGTGTGATCAATAATCTAGATATGTTCACCAAATCAGAATATGGTACCTTTTTAAATTAAACCCCACTCAGGAACTCAAACATTGGAACATATGACTCACTAGTAAATTTGAAGACAGCATTTGTGTGAAGGGAAGTGGTAGCTGAGTGGTTGAGTGTTGGACTTCTAAACAGAACATGATTAAATGAGTTCAGTTCTATGCTCTACCATGCTGGCACTCCTCAACAGCTGTATAAATAAAATCATTGTAAGTCATTCTTGCTTACATGTAAAAGGACAATAGGTGTTTCTTATAGCCCAGGTTTGCCCTATTAGATTAACTGTTTAAATCATAAAAAACTCTGAATGTTCACTGTTGATTTGTACGTTGGATTTCACCTTTGGTGACTGAATTTGTTGTTAAAAAGAATACCGATATGTAGAGTAGAGTTCTGCCAGTAAGCAAAACAAGCCATTTAAGCTTAGAAAAAAAAAAGGGATTTAAGACTGGCCCAGTCAATCACTAGATCTTGTGCGCCATTTCACCTAATGAAAAAGAGACTGATTAAAGGAACCCCACAAAACAAACAACAATTGTATATGCATCAGAGAAAAACATTGCAAAAGATTGGTGATGTTCGTGGGTCTTCGGCTTGATGCTGTTATTGCAAGCACTGGATGCACAACCAAATAATAATTGGTATTTAATTCAGTTTGCTTTCATTTGTTGTTTATTCTTAAACTTTTGCTTACCAAAATAATTAGGTGGTCTGCTACCAAACCTTGCTATGTTACAAGTTCATTATAACTTATCTGCACATCTAGAGAACAGGAAATGAATGCTGTAAGTCTGATTATTATCTCACAATTATCTTTTAAGCTAAAGCCCAAATGATTGCCATTCCAGTACTTTTAGAGATGATTCTATGGTAATAAAATAACTACAGCAATAGGATGTGAGCTTATATCACTGGTTCTTAGTTCCAGACCAATTGGGAAAGATACGACCAATTATCAAGACCTTGTTAGGATCTAAATCCAAATTAGGATAAGGCACAGGTGACAAGCATGACTATTGAAACTAGATTTTAATTAAACTTTACAGTAGTCTGGACTCCATTTTGTTTCTTGTCCCTGCAGCCTGTTCGTAGGCCAGATTCCCCAGATGACCACCACATCATGGCAAAACACGCCAGCATCTACCCGGCAGATCAGGAGCTGGAAGCTGTGCAGCGTATCGTGTCGCATTCTGAGCAAGCTCTCAAACTGGTGTCTGATTTGCTGGAGGAACCAAGTGGCAGAGAATCTGGGGATAGAAAGTGAGTCTCTTCACTGTGTCTGTTTGGAGTATTCAGACATCTACTAAAATGAAATGTGCAGTTCAAACTCTGATCTGAGAAATCTGACGTGAATTAGAGGTCATATTTACAAAGGTCTATGTGTAGATAAAATACTTTTGGAAGCTGGATTATATAGTCACATAAAATATGGATTGACATGGCAGAGGCAGAGCAGCATCTTCCTAGAGATAGAACAGGAAAAGAACTTCTGGATTTATTTAGGCTTTATCCTTTTATTAATTCTTTTTTTTTTTGCACAACAAAGACGTGTTTGTGAAAGGGCCATACATTGGAAGTCAGAAGGCACTTAAGTAAATTGATGATTTGCTGTATGTCTGAACTATAGAAATAAAAGTGAACTATCTGTATCATGTTAAATTGCATAGCATCATATTTTTTCCATTGCATCGAATTGCAATGAATTGCATTGTGGTAAATTGAATCAAAATTGGATCGCACTGCATCATATGTATCTTTTTAAATGGTAATTTCCTTGGGTATGCATCAAGATGCGAAACACCTCGACCTCAGTTATGGAGACACACATCCCAGGTGTACATTAAAGCCAAATGGATACTGAAGCATCTGTTCTACTCATATCATGAATAGACACTTGATACTGTTTAGTACAAGATCCCTGTTAATGAATATAATTAATATCTTTTATTTAATTGGTTTGTAACTTGTTAGTCTGAAATAACTGGAGCGTGTGTGTGTGTCTCTGGCAATGTGGCAGGTTGGATCCTCAGGGCCGAGTGCTGAAGGGGGTAATGCGGGCAGGAATCCTAGCCAAAGGCCTTCTGTTGCATGGGGACAGAAACATTCAGCTCATCCTTCTATCTGCCAAGAAACCCACCATGTCCTTGTTAAACAGCATCACTCAACTGCTTCCCAAACAACTGAGGGTAAGTAAACAGACAGTTTCTGTGAAATTTTAACCGCTAGACAAATTCACACAAAATAAGCCAGATTTTTCGATCATTTTGGCAGAGTGTTGGTGCAGAGACCACAACGTACAATGTCAAATATTATACTTTGATATAGGATTAATAAATCACTTTAGGTCATATGCTCTTTATAAAAGGATCAATTTTGAGGTGGTAATAAACTGTTCTTCTATGTAGTCATATTTTATGGTTAAAGTGCCTGCTTGTTTAGGTTGTTTTAGGAAATTTCGATTATGCACAGCAGGAGGCACACGTCTAAAGTTAATAACTGTGACTGAGAAGTTTGTGAGCAGAAATTTGTAAAAATTTCCATTTATGAAAGAAAGGGTATAAATTGGGTTTTGTTCCTTCTGCTTTCTTGAGAATTTCATAGTGTTAGGTCATGAATCAGTCACTGACAGCATACTGTTCTTGCATGTACTTCCTGATGAAAAATGGTTTCAGTTGTCTAATGACACAAAGTGTGGCTGGAAACACGATGTTTATGTTCTGGGTGTAAGAGTCGCTTTACTGTGGGTATTTAAGTCTTTACTCTGCACTCTTAGTTCATTCAAGGCTGCATCCAAATGTGAAGATGGCGAGAAATATAAGTTTGAAATACTCTTAACTGATCTTTATTGCCTGGTTCTGACACCTAAACCCTACAGAGTGAGCCCAGATTATTTACAGTAAATACATCAATCCCAAAGCGCACAAAAATAATTTCCAGATTTCAAAATTTCTTATATTATGTTTTTCAGCCTTTTTTTTCTCAAAAGGCTACTGATATTATTCAGGATATTATTGGGATATTATTGCCATGTTGTCTCCTCTGTAGTGAGTAATGAAGCGTGTCCTTTCAACCCGCAGAACTTTTCTGAAGACCAGTATGTGGTGCAGGCTCAGCCTGAGGAAGCAAGCATCATCATTATTTCCAGCAAGGAACCAAAAATGCAGGTGACCGTCTGTCTTACTTCACCTGTGATGCGTGAGGAGCCTGAGCCAGCAACTGAAAAGGCAGGTGACAAGCTGCCTGAGAAAGGTTAGAGACCCCACGCCTCCAAATGTATGTCTCCTTTACATTAAAAAGAGAAAGAACTAAATTCAAGATAATTGATAAAAAATAAATTTGACTCATCTTATTTATATCCCAGCTTATTTTTCACTATGACCATTTCAATCTTTTTTGTCAGTGAATTGGCCAGTCTGTTATTAATTTGGCTCTGATCTAAAGCTGGATCTCTGACCTTTCTATTATGTTGCATGTGTCAACATCTCGTTGACATGCTGTGCATTTACAAGCACTGTGACGAATAAGTCCGGCATTGAGTATGGAAATGGGGGGGGGGGGGTGTTTCTGTTTCATCTCAAATAAATGTGTCATTAAATTTAATTGTGCTTCCTTGCTTCATTTCCTTGGAGCTTTTCGGGAAAGAAATAGATAGAAGGAGATAGAAACGAGCTATTTACAAATTTTCCAAAAATGGAACATGGTTTTTGTGGACACCAACTGTATTAATTTAATTATTATTGAATTTCATTTACCATGTTTACACATAATTACATTATTTCATGTGCAAAAATGATTTTTTTTTTTTTTACCCTGGTCATGATTTACCATTTCAAAAGTTAGTTATTTGTTTATTAATTTATTTATATCATTTATTTGTGTCATAGGCAAATGTATATTGATATATTTTATACCTCATTAATGGAAATATTCTTTAGAAAAATATCCTGAATGAGGTACAGTATATACCAGTATATAAACATGCTATGGAAGATTTGAGTTTTTTGGCTTCTCCAGTTTTATTTATATGAATGAAAAGTGGAACTATATTTATAGCCAGCCCAGTCTCACTGCATTTCATGATATAGTCATGAAATATAATCTATTGAGTCGTGTTCACAAATTCCCCTCTTTTTTTGTGTCACTGAGGACGAATTTTTATGTAATGTATTTCAATAGGATGTATTTCTGGTGCTTCCGCCAAAGTCTTTTTCTGCCACTGGATACCACAGACGCTGTATTGTTTTTTTCTCATTTGTTACATCTTAAATCAATATTACATCTATTACACTATTACAACATTTAAGCAGGAGAGTTTATCATTTTTTATTGGTTTATATTAACGTTTTTATTGCTATTATATTAATGTTTTTATTGGTTTATATTAGGTAAACTTCTCGTTATTATAAACCATCGTCAGTGGTTCCTTCCAGTCAAAATACAGTAAATATAATTTCCCGGTTAATTAAGTAGACTGCATTAATTAGAGTCTCATTTATTACAGTATAACCCTTGCGTTTTGATGATCTGCTGATAGTATCTGTTTCTGGACTCTTAGCTATATTTATCTTACTTAATCTTAGTGCAGCCTTTGATGCAATTTCTCATCAAGTTCTTTTAGATAGATTACGCTCTGTAGGTATTACTGGTGTCCCTCTTACCTGGTTCAGATTCTATCTCTCTGGGCGCACTCAATTTGTCTAACTTAAATACTTAAGATCATGCTCCTCATCTGTTACCGCTGGTGTTTCTCAAGGCACTGTTTTGGGCCCTCTTTTATTTATCATTTACTTACTACCTCTTGGTCATATTTTTAGAAAACATGGCATTAATATTCATTGCTACCCGGATGACACCCAGTGTTTTTCGCAATTTTCTAAAGCTAAATATTGATAAGTGGTTCTTCTGGTTGGCACAAATTCCAAATTGTCAAAATTCAATAGTTTCTTACTTTCTATTCATAACTCTTTAATCTCCTCAGGTTAAGAGTCTGGGTGTTATCCTTGATTGTACATTTTTCTTTGAAAAGCATGTGAACATTATTATTCAGTCTGCATACTTCCATCTTCGGAACATCAGCCGTCTTCGTCCGTTCCTCACATCCAATTAAACAGGTGATCTTGTACATGCTCTTGTTACCTCACCTAGGTTACCTCACAAACTCCTTCATTAACGTCAATTGGTCCAGAACTCAGCTGTCCATGTAACTACTAGAACCTCCTCTTTTGAGTACAAGATTGAGTACAAGATTCTGCTTCTCACTTTAAAAGCACTTCAAAATCTTGCACCCTCATACTGTACATATCTGACTTACTTACATTTACATTTACATTTGCTGCATTTAGCTGGGCTGCTCCTCATGTCTGGAATTCTCTTCCACAATCAATACGAGATTGTGACTGTCTGAACACTTTTAAATCATCCCTCAAAACTCATCTGTTCTGATTAGCTTTTTTGGGTCATTTTAAAAGTTAAATAGCGGTTTGATGTTGTTTGATTTTATGATTTCACTCTACTTGTACGATGTCCTTGACTGTTTTGAAAGGCGCCTTTAAATAAAATGTATTATTATTATTATTACTCTAACCCTTACTGTTACCGTGTATTTTCTGCCTTATTCTCTTATTAAAAATAGGGAAAAAAGATTGCCTTTGGCATTTCTGTCAGCATCACCCATGATCCTTTGCCTCAGTTGTTATGGAGACAGAGCCAGACGGAGGCACTCGTGCTGAGTGACACGAAAAAAAGAGGGAATTTTATGTCCATGAACACAAATCAATAGATTCAGTTTCATGACTTTATCAAGAAATGCTGTTGTTATAACAGTATAGTATGACTCTATATTGCCAGATCTTTTTGTTGTGTTTGCTCCTGATTCATGTTGATGGTAAATGTGATGTCAGTTCATGTAAGTCCTGTTTGTCTGTTTGTAGTACCTGAAGATCATGCGGATGTTCTAAACAGGACAAAGTGCCTTGAGTACTTGACTGCTCTTCGCCATACTAAATGGTTTCAGGTAAATGAAGTGCACATTTTTTTTTGTTTGTTTCCTGCTGAAACCATATCAAAGGTTAAGCACAGGTTGAGTTTATAGTGCATCATTTTTAAATATAGATGACTTTTAAACGGGCTTGTCAAAGAAGATACATGTTACAATAAAGATGTCCTTGTCCTGTCCAAATAGTACTTTTATCTTCTATATTTGAGATGTATTTAATTTTCAATGTTTGGAGACTCAGTATATTTTGTCTGCAGGCTCGGGCAAATGGTCTCCAGTCCTGTGTGATCATCATCCGTGTACTCAGAGACCTCTGTCGGCGCATGCCAACCTGGGGCAAGATGCCCGACTGGGTAAGAGTCTGGCATTTAGCCCACCTGAATTCTAATAAGTAACCTTTCATATTTGCTGCACAAAAAGGTTTCATTGCTGTGTTTTGTGTTGAAGGCCATGGAGTTGCTGATTGAGAAAGCGATCAGCAGTGCATTGACTCCTCTAAGTCCAGAAAAAGCCTTGCGCAGAGTTCTGGAGTGTGTTGCTAGTGGAATCCTGCTGCAAGGTGTATGGATTTATATTGCCAGATTAATGCTTGTTACAGTCCCAATTGAACACATGTTCTTGGTTCATATAGATGTTAACAAAAAGTGTGTATTTCTTCTTCTGTGAGATGGTCCAGGCTTGATTGACCCATGTGAAAAAGTACAAACAGATGCACTCAAGACCATGACCAAGCAAGCCAGAGAGGATATAACAGCAAGTGCTCAGGTATTCAGAAATGCACTGGTGAACAGTGATGACGTAAATGTATTTCGTTACTGTACTTAAGTAGCTTTTTTGCATAACTGTACTTTACTGACGTTTTTCCATTTGGGGAGACTTTAAATTCACTACAGTTCAAAGTCAAATATCTTAAGTTTTACTACATTTTTGCGAAATCAGTCGTTCCCTTTTATTTGAATGAATAAAAACTAAATTAGTCAAACACACAGCAATCCACCAATCAGGGTCGAGCACGCACTCTGTTTTGAACTCGTTCTGATTGGCGCTTGGTGGTATCTACTGATCACCAACATACAGTTCAGCGTCAGTTCAACAGCAAGAACATTTAGAGAGGAATAAATGATGAAGAAACTTCTGGCTCGAACTCGCCACAACACCCGTGATTTTAATTTTTTTAAGTAGTTGAAAAGAAGGTTTCAGGCTCATAATAATTGTAATAAAAATCAATCAGTGTTTGACTCATTAATATCATTCTATTAATAGATCAGTGTAACATACATTGGATACTTAAGTACATTTGAAGGTAAATACTTTAATACTTTTACTCTTTACTATACTTTTAAAAGGAGCAGATTTACTTTTACTGGAATAATATTTTACAGAGTTTATCTCTACTTTAAGTCAACTACATGATTCGTGTTCTGAAATACATTATGTGAGCAAAAGTAAATTTTCAGTTCAGTTGAACTTGGATATTTAAACCTGTTTCAGCATGTCAGTGCCCCTGTGTACAAAGCCAGCTCCCATTAATATATGCTTCACATGGGTTGGAGTGAAAGATCTCCTGCTATAGTGGTCTGACCCTCCCCACTGAACACTTTTGGTATAAATGTGAACGCTGACTGCACCCCAGGCCTCCGCAACTCACCTACATTAGTACCTGACTTTACTATTACATCCATTGTGGCTGAATGTGCACAAACTTTTGTCCATGCGCTGTAATAAGCACCAGTTATACATGATTCACATTGATGTAACCAGGTTGGATCTTATTCTTAATTTCTTAGTTTTAATTGTGATATGCTGGAACAGGTTTGGCTCTCCTAGTTCAAGTGAAGGTAAAATGTAATGGTACCACGTCCAAAGACATCCAATTGCGTGTTTTCATTGTTGTGGTAACCGGCTAGAAAATTTAGGTCCACTTCCATATACCGTATTCCTCGTATACCTATTGCTTCATCCGCCAGCTTCCTGCAGTGTGTCATGCAAACGTTTTACACCAGTGTAGGTGTAATACTCCAAAACAAATGATTCATCTTTTTTCAATTTTGTCATTTGGTATGTAACCATAAGACCGACGTCGGCTCTTGTCTTACAGCACGCCCTGCGACTGCTGGCTTTTCGTCACATCCACGAGCTCTTAGGGATGGACTCACTACCGGTGTGTAAGACGAGCATATGCAACCGAAAAAGGCAGGGTGACAAAGCAGACGTGGGGGAAGGGGAGGGCAAGAAGGACAAAAAAGATTACCCGGATGCCTAAGAAGTTCCACAGAAATCATGCGTAATTTATAGTATATTCTGTTTTCATGGTGGGGACGTCTTTCTTTCAAATCGAAAGCCAAAAACAGAGAAGTGATGCTTCCTCTTTTCTTGTTTTATTATGGCTGTACTGAAATTAGTATGTCCTAGCAAGTCACTGTACGTCATTTAAAGAATAGCAGAGACGTTATTAGCAATTTAAAGTCTGAAAACATTAATAGACTTGAATTTTTCCAATAAAAGCATTAAAAAAATGTTTTTAAAAAGAAAACTTGGCCCCCTTTAAAAACCGCTTTTAAAATTTTGGATTGTTTCATCTTCTGTTGTTTTATTACGTATGAATATTGCAAGTAAAGTTTATATAATCATTAATAATCACAAAAAAATAGTATTGAAGTTTATTCACACCATCAGCTTTTGAAATTAATGTTTATTTTTGCTCCGAAAAGAAGTGCATCGTCTTGTGAACTATACCGAAAAACGTAGGCTGTGTTTTAAAAAACTGTGCCAACTGTTTAAGAGAAAAGAGGCTTTTACCCGTCATATATACATAAAATATACATGACACATTATACAGCAGAGTGAAATGCTGTCTTTCACATATCCTTATGAGAGAATTAATGGCCTTGTTCAAAGGCCAACAGTTGCAGCTTGACAATAAGGCTCTGGGTTACTGATTGGACTGACTTTCCAATCAGTAACCCAGAGCCTTAACCATTGAGGTACCACTTAGTACCAATTTATTAGGTTTAAAATCCAAGTAATTTCTTTTTTCTTGCACACAAATGTAATATATATTTTTCATTTCGACCAAAGGATCGCAAGTGTCACAGAAGCGTAATATAGAGGAACAAAATGACCAGCTTGAATGAGATTTTGCAACAGAAATGGGTTGTGCTGCAGGATGTTTTCCTTTGTGACTGAAATCAAGGTAGCTTAAAAGAGGACTGAAATAAAGTACAATTAAAGTGTGTGGAACAGGATGGTGAGGATGTTGGTAATTGTTTCATACTGTAATAAGATATGCAATACATTGGGCTTATTATTGTTGTTATTATTATTATTATTATTATTATTATAACAATAATTAATTCTGAATTTGTGTTTTGTAGAATTGCAGAATATGAGTCACATTTTGGTGATGTTTTGGTTAAGGTTGTGAACCTTTCAGAACGTCTGTGCAATGCTACACATATTAAACTCCTACCTGCACAAAACTGACACTTGTGAAGTTCATTTTATTGGTTGGATTTTAGATGCTGTTTATGAAGTTCTACTTTTTTTGCTTCAATTTTTTCATTTATTGAAGCACTATATGACCTAAATATACGTAAACTATATGGACAAATGTTTGTGGACAGACCTTTTGAACATCCCTATGCCACAATTGAATCCCATTTGCTGTTATCATAGAATCCTCTCTTCTGGGAAGATGTTTCACTAGATGTTGGAGAAAGCTTGTGGAGATTCATTTAGCCACATGGGTGTTAGTAAAGTCAGGTGCAGTCAGCATTTCAATTCATTCCAAAAGTATTTTCCTCTATAGCAGGAGATCTTCCACTCCAGCCCATGTAAACCATATCTTTGTTGAACTGGCACTGTGCACTGAGGAATTGTCATCCTGGAACAGGTCTGGGTCTCCTAGTTCAAGTGAATGAAAAATTCCAAGCTACTGCATTCAAAGACATTTTAGTCAATAGTGTGGCTTAAACTTTCTGGTAACAGTTTGGGGAAGAACCAAATGTGGCTGGAAAATTATGTAATTTTGTCCATGTTGTGCATGTGAACACCTGACTATGACCGCATATGTGGGCCTTTCCAAAACTTTTGTATGCCCTAACATTTATAGTTTTTTTTCACTGGAACTAATTAGACCTATTATTGAAAGCAGGGTCTGTTAAGTGTTATTCTTTATTCAGTAAGGTGTTGGCCCACCACAAGCTACCAAAACATCTTTATTGAGTCTTGTCACAGGTTCTGGATCTGTACAATAGTGATTAACAATGTTCTGATGATTCAATTCAGTTTTATTTGTAATTCACTTTGAACAATGGACCATGTCCCAAAGCAAATAAATGAGGCACAATTAAATTATGAATATACATTTCAAATTAATAATTTGGTCCCTATAATGTTATCCCTAATAAGTGAGCCAAAATGTGTGAGGAAAGAACCTTGAGAGGAACCAGACACACTTGTCATCTGGGTAACAGCAAATGTCTATTCATTTTAGTTTCATCATTTGTGAGGTTAACAACTGTTCACTGATGGACACTTGAGTGAAAAGCTGTTTATGGCAATTGTTGCGCTAAGCCATTGTAGCAAACCTTCTTCATGGTTTTTGGGTTTCACTCTCCACAGTAATCGTATCTATTTTTAGCATTATCCTCAGCAGCATTGAATGGTTTCTAATTGAAGAACTTCATCAGGATGGATCAGGCAGGTCCAGAGACCAATGTATACAGTGTTCTTACACTGTACACAGTGTAGTGTAGAGTTCGGTAGGGTGATGGTGGATGAAAAAAAAAAAGCTGGCCCTGAACCTGCTGGTTTTGGTGCGTATGTTCCTTTATCTTCATTTTGATTGAAGGAGGTTAAACAGTTTGTGACTGGGATGTAAAGAGTCCTTGATGATGTTGTGAGCACTGCACAGACATCTGCTGTGGTGAAGGTGCTCAATGGCAGGAAGTTGGGTGCCAGTGATCCATTGGGAGCTTTTGACCAACCTTTTCAGGGTGTTGCGTTCACACACAGTAGAGCCTCCATACCATGGAGTTGGTCAGGATGCTCTCGATGATGCAGCAGTAAAAAATCATTAGAATCCAGATCCTCAGAGATTACAGTATTTACAGTATAATGAGACATCTCTGTCTATAGTTAAGTGCAAAATCAAACTAAATAAATGAATTCTAATACAAACTAAATGCCCCCCTAAGAATAACAGAGACACCGTACTCCCTCGCCATAGTTTCCATTTGACATTCATTTTTAATTATATAATGCACTATACCTGTCTGAAAGTATCATTTTGTTTCTCCACTCACAGTGAGAATAGAACAATTTAGTAGAGTAGAATCATTTTCCCCGTCATGGGAAGTGTGCTATCTTGGATTGCAAGACGTAGGGTCTTGCAATCCAAGATAGCACACTTTCCATGACGGGGGAAAAAAACGCAAGACATCATGGATGAGCATTTACCACACACCCCTTACACTTACTCTTCATTGTCCAAATAGATTATGAATACATTTTAAATAAATAATTCAGTCCCTATAAGTTAATCCCTAATGAGTGAGCGAGAGGGTGAGAGAAAAACTTCCTGAGATTGTGTGAGGAAGGAATCTTGAGCGGAACCAGAGTCATAAGGGAACCTCAGTGTCATCTGGGTAAAACCAAAGGTCTATTTATCATAGTTTCATCATATATCAACTGTTTACTTACCACATTTTGCAAAGGGTCTATCGAGCGCACCCTGAGCAGCTGCATCACAGTATGGTGAGTATATGAGAGCTTGGATTGCAAAACCCTACAGTGGATAGTGAAGACCATTAAGAAGATCACCAGGGTCTCTGTCCCCTTCTTTGTGGACATTTATACCACATGCCACCAGCATCATGGCACCCCACACACACTCTTCATCATCCAGCCATCTTGAAAAAGGTACAGAGGCAATTGGACCCTTAAGTCCAGACCAGTGGTGGACAGTAATGAAGTAAATGTAATTACTGTACTTAAGTAGCTTTATCACATATCTGTACTTTACTCAAGTTTGGGGAGACTTTTACTTTCTACATTTCAGAGTCAAATATCTTATTTTTTACTCAACTACATTTTGCCACTCAGTCAATCGTTTTTTTGTTTGTACGTTTTTCGCTCATTTGCACGGTTGCGTCAATTATTATATCATGTAATGGTGAATGAACCTGGTCAGGACATAGAGTGTGCACCCAGAGAAGTTCCCTTACTCATACACTCAGAAAGGAGAGTTGGGTGATGTCACCGCAGCCTTCAGGGTTTCCAGTGGGAGAACTGACAAGTATCCTGTTAATTCCAAAATTGCAAAATACGTGGGCATTGTTCATCTATGTGTATTTTGCAACCAACAGAAAGAATGTATTCCTCTTTTTTTTTTCCCTTTCCCCCCTTGTGGTGTGGTACAAGCTTTTTGGCAGGAACGTGAAAATTACATTTTGAACTTCATTCATGATTCTTTTAATTTCACAATAAAGATATAATTATCTTTTTTAGCCATAGTAATGCCCAGGTTCTACAAAACACTTTTCAACTCGTTGAATCGAATAGAAAATTACAAATCTTCTCTGTTATTGTCTCGACACTCAGAGTTATTTGATGATACATTGTGATTTGATCTGCTATTAGTTTTTTTTTGTTTGTTTTTCTTCTTATTTATTTATTTGTATGTTGGTTTACTCAGTGTTATTTAATGAGATCTACTTATTTTTTGTTCTGTTAACTGTAAATAGTTAATTGTATAATTTCATTTTTTTAACTGCAAGACCTGCCGTCGTGACGTCATATCAGTTAGACGCAGAACCCGAATGAATATTATGGATGACAAAAAAGGTCAAAACCCTCGGGACCCCTATTTCATAAAAAAAGAGAAAAGACGTAGGGGGAAAACGTGCTAGTCTACCTATATAAAGGATATAGATGTTGTATGTATCTTATGGCTACAATTAGCCAAGGAGATTAATGGTTCTTGTATGTAATTGTGTAATAAACGCATTTAGGGTGAAATATCAACATGAAATTAAGCTCTCAGAAATGTCTCCAGATTTGTGGACTGCTCTGTAAATATGTCTTACTTATCTGGTGATGGTATCTGAAGCAAAGAGGAGATTTTCAACGCTAAAACTAATCAATGGGGGGGGGGGGGGCTACGTCGGTTCGTGGCATGGTTCACCCAGAGCATCATTCAAGCAAGAACCACCATTACCAGTTGGTGTATCTACTTAGCAGCAGCATACAGTTCAGCATCAGTTCAACATCAAGCAGAACATTTAAAGAGCAATAAATGATGGAAAAATCTCACAATTTGAACTCGCCACAAGACCTGTGGCCTTTGACATGACATTATAGCCATAATAAATCATAATACTTGGAGTAATAGTTTCTTCCCACAAGCCATTTGACAACACAATACCCCATTACAAAGTGGACTGAATTGACACACACACACACACAACTGAACAAATAACTGATGCTAAACCACCAAATGTACACAATTTTTTTATTATATGGACAACTTATTAGTACTAACACACATTTACTGTCCTCATCGATGCTGTCAGCATGTTTGTCTCATTGTGTTGACAGTTGTATGCACTTTATATGGTGTTCTAGTTCGGTTCTAGTGTTGTTCAATGTAGCACCCAAGACCTGGAGGAACATTGTTATGTTTCACTGTATACTACACTGGAAATGATTGAAATGGCAAAACAAATGGAGTCTTTGTTTTGCCCCCTGGCAGCTGAGTGATGTACTACACTACTGTTTGGTACGGTGGGATGAAAAGGAAGTGAGCAGCACGACAACAGTTCACTAAATGTAGATAACCCCAATGCGATCCTCATATTCTCAGTGCGCGCCGTTGAACGCTGCATAAACATGGAGTTCTAAACTACAAGGTCTGGTAAGTTCTTCGTCTACAGTGTGTGTTTGAACCCCTCATTTGATTTGAGTTGTTTATTTTGGTGTCAGTACAGGTCTCACTGAGTTAGATCTTTTTTTTTGGTCTGAATTGCTGAGTTGCATTAAACCGGTTTCAAATACTGCAGTTACAGTAATGACATACAGAGCACTTTTGAACAGCTGTAATGTAACAGTAATTGTAACACAAACATCTGCACAGAAATGGACTTTTCGAATGTAACGCTGTTATGTTTTTTGGAAAAAATTCAAGTTTGACATCTGTAAAGTTTGGACCTGCTAATTTTTATACACTATTTAAATGCAATATATTTATTAAAAATAAAAATCAGAATGAAATGTATCTTCAATTGTAAGACTCTTGTACCTCTAAAACTGATTTTCATGTTTCCCTCTGTTGAGACAGTAAAGTGAAACAGAGGTCTGGGAAATGATGATTACCTATATGAAAAAAGAATGCTAATATTACATGCAATGTAAAAAAATATATATATTTATTTTTAATTAAATTAACTGTTTCCCAGGGTTGCTTTGACAGCCTGTTGGTCATCGTGATACTGTTTGTCTAGAAATGCTGTCTAATATATTTTGGAGCCTTCCAGGAACACCCTATTTCCTATTCAATTGATGACTAAGCATACATATGGAGAAAAAATGTATAGCCAATATAAAATAAATAAATAAACCAAAAGAACAAGAAAGGTGTTTGTCCCAAGGGTCTGAATGCACGGGGGAATTTTCTTCATATGGAGTCGTCGCTTCCAAAATTTTAGCTCCCGGTTTGGCTCCCGGGGACCTTAAATGCAGTTTATTGATAATATCATTTGTGAACATCAACGGTTCACATTTAAAAAAATGTTTTACTAAAATCTCTGCCTTGTTAAATTATATATATATATATATATATATATATATATATATATATATATATATATATATATATATATATATATATATATAAAAAATATTTATTACAATAAAATAAATCAAATAAATGCAATACACTTTACTATATTGATTAAATCTTATAATCATTCAATTTGGCACAAATGAAATGGATTCAATTAAATGTAATTAACTGAAAATTTTTTATTAAATAGTATACTTTTTTTAGACCCCGTTTGAGTGATATGTATGCAAATGTGTGTGTGTGTGTGTGTGTGTGTGTGTAATACAATTAATATAAAAAATTTAAAGATATGAAGTATTTAACTCTTCTAATTATCTCAGCATACTTTAACAATTCCATCCTTCATTCATTCACTCCCTTCAATATGTGGAATGGTCAGGATTTTCTGCTTCTAAGAGAAATTCTTAAAGCGCTATGGATTCTTTAGTTTTTTAATGCACGTGCAAAGCAAATCTTATTTCCGGTCATAAGCGAGCAGCCATAGTGACACTGCGCTAACTCTAGTTTTTTTTTTATATATACACCTGGCATTGTTGTGTATGTTTTTAAGTCCAATAATAATAATAATAATAATAATAATAATAAAATAAAGTGCGAGGTGAGACTAAACAAAATTGCGGTTCACCACTTAATACGCATTATTTAACACCATGATTTTCCTACATCTTATATTTAATAATTTAAATTTAATGATCAATATTATTATGTGTTAGTTTATCTTCAGGATATCTCTTGACGCTGGCCTACTTTCTCCTCTGACTTACAGTTCCTCTCTGTAACGATGTCTACGGTAAATATACACACATACACTTATCACATCAGCGATCACTATCATGTAGACTTGTAGTGCATGTACATAAGCTAAATATTTTTTTGTTTGTTTGTTTTTCACAGAAAACATGGCCTCCTGGTACGCACTGTGTCGCCAAAAGTGACCACACAAAACCTAAACCCAATGAAATTTTCTATCGCAAAGGAGACATCCTTACCATTTTGGGTTTGGAGTTGTTAATGGTAAGTCTGTGGGTTTTATCTCTTTTTTTTTGCAGAAAACTAAGTAGCATTGAATTTCTCCACGTCGTAACTGAAATGTAGCCGTACACTATGTCGTAACACCATACCCATGACTTGCTCTTCTGACTAATCCCTGGTTTCCTCAATGGTTTTTTTGGACAAGTCACAGTCATGCCTATTTTTTTCCATTTTTCACTTCTAATCTAAGAACATTTTGTAGGGCGTCCAAATTGTTTTCCTTTAACAATGAAATCCAGATGGTTACTATTTATCTGGGACTTATTTTTATATCTTCCTGGTCTTCATGAACCTGGTTGTTCAGGTACATAATGTGGGCAAAAAATTGTGGAAACCTGCTTGTGCTTGTTAAACATTTAGATTTTTATGGAATGGGAATCATTCAGCCACTAGAGCATTAGTAAAATCCGGTTCTGATGTTGGTGAGAAGGTTTTTGGTTTAGTCAGTGTTCTAGTTAATCCAAAGGGTGTTTAGTAGGGTTGAGGAGGTCAGGATTCTGTTTAGGACACTTGAGTTCAATGATGAGAACCTAGCTTTGTGGTAACAGTTTAAGAAATGCTGTGATGATCAGGTGTCAATCAACAAGATTAGTTAATCACCTGAATTAATTTACAGGTTTCACCGCAATAAGGCCGATTGAGCTTCAGTGCCGGTTAGTAGCACAAGAAAATTCACTGTTAGTAGCACAAAAAAATTCACTGCATTGGGTTTCTGACACAAATTTTTCTTGTGACCAATAAATCAGACATTTTTAGCTGTTCATTATCAAATTCAGCTGACACTGGTAGTTTGCCAAGTGTGAGAAAAACAAACAAAAAAGGAAGTGGGCATTCACCAAGCAGTTAAACATATAAGATCATGGCACGCAAAGCAACAAATAGACACAGAATTAACATTAGCTTCACAAAGAGACACACAAAATGTAAGCAGTGGTGCTGATTAATGTAAACCAAGAAACAGGTGTGTGTGGTTTTTTGAAATATGTAACATGCAGAAGCTGCTGCCGAGTGGAGTTCCTGTTGTTTTCCGGCAACCCTGATATCACAGAGGTCATACTCGACTGTTTCGTGGTACATCATGTGCCCATTGAACACTGAACCTTTAGTAAACATTTAGCAGATTCTGACAAAGTCTGTAACCACTGTGCAACTGGTTATAATGCTGTTGTAATGGTTTGCTTTAAAACATTCCTGTAAACGTTACTACAGCAAAACGTGTGCAGCTACATCTGTAGGTCCATCACATACTCGGTTTCATTTCTTAATTTTTTCAATTAAATCGCATTAGTTGTTGAATACAATTATTTATAAATTTTTTGCTTTTTAAATAAAAATCAGTCAAATTTCACACTCAATGGAGTTTGATGCTAGTCTGATATTAAATGCTTTGAAATGAGCCTGCTAGTTAGCTAGCATTATATTAATTGTGTCTTTGCATTTTATGGATAAGAAGACTACTGGAAATAACCCAACTGAAGATTAATTCATAAATAAATATATACATAAATAATCACCACAAGATCAGGGACAAACTTTTTTAAAGAACATATTTATTTTTTATCACCACATTATCTGTGTAAAGCTGCTTTGAGACAATGTTCATTGTTAAAAGCGCTATACAAATAAAAATGAATTTTATAATAACTATAAGGACTGGTGAGGTAGCACTGATCCATGATTCTAACATGAATGAACATGAAGTTCTGCATGTCATGTCGTGAGTCTGATCTGAATCAGAGAAACGGAGAATCATACAGTTGTAGCATGTTTTCCGTATGTCTCATGGATTCGAATACATCACCTTATTAGGAACGTATTTTCTAGGAGAAGCAAAGGACATGTAATGCACAAGGATTCTTTTTTTTTTTTTTTTTATGAAAACAGCTTTGAAGTGCTTATGAAGTGTCATTTAAGTTCATACCTCGTTACTCACAGTAGAAATGTTTTTCACCACTGTTGTAAGAACCTGAAATTCTCACGATCTCAATTTCTTATCTGTTTGTATAAGCTGTTTCAGGTTTGTTTTTGTTTTTATCGTCATTGAATAAAAGCATTTATTAGCTGGTTAAGAAAATAAGCTTCATTGCTTTTAAAACTGAAATCAGGCAAATTTCACACAATGATTTTCAATTCTTGAAATTCTTGAAATCAAGCTTGCTAGTTGGCTAACATTATGTTAATTGTCTCTTCGCATTTACAGATGAAAGAGTACAGAAAAATAGGTCGACTAACACTTGATAAATAAATTCATAACTACATGGGAAATGTTTTAACTATAAAAATATTATAACTAATATTATAACAGATTTTTTTTGTAAATTGTGTGTGAAGTTCTTATCAATAATGTTTAAACCGACCTATTGTACTTCTTTTATTCTCTTTTTATTCATTACAGTATATTTGTTAAATGAGTGGATGAAAATATATCAGTATCCAAACAACTATTTATATTTAGGATTTGTCACTCATCAAGTTTTAATCGTACCCTTATTGTTTTTAAACCAGTGTACAGTAAAAAAGGTTTTACTATAAGCCCAAATGTACCTTACAGTTCATAATACACAGTGATAATATCAACCATTAGACCGGTGGGTGTGTGTGTGTGTGTGTGTGTGTGTGTGTCTGACAGCTTTGCAGTTGGTAGGCTGCATAACAACTGGAATATTTATACCTTTTTACTTTTTGTAATTGTATCATTTTTGTTAATTATATTTGACTATATATAATACAGTGTATATATAATATGCCTAGTTGGTCAGGGGTTTCTGCTACAACAAGATAATGACCCAAAACATACCTCCACACTGTCTGAACTACAGTAACTTAGTGGAAAAGAACAAGCTGGTAAGCTTTAAATCATACTAACTCCAGACTTATTAACACATTTGTAGGAATTTCTTCAACATTTTAACCGAAGAACCTTCTAAACAAAATTTGATTTTCGTACAGCATTGTTATTATGGAAATACAGTAAATTTTGCAGTAATGGGTTAAAGGTTTTCCCCCCCAGAACAAAGCTAGTCACATGTTGATTGCTAGCTAAGGAATAGAATCATATAGTATAGTATCATAGAAGATTTATTGTTGTCAAGTATTGAATTTATGCTTTATGAATGAAATGTGCATGGTATTGTATTGTATGGAGCCAGGAGGTTTACTTACGCTTAGAATGATTTCTATTTATATTTTCTACCAATTAAATGAAAATCACAAACACTTCGATCTCAAATCACTTATACCTATTAATTACCTCGGTTTTGTTATTCCAAAGTGTATAGCTAGTGACTATAAAATTCATAAATTAATTGTTTCAAGTCAAGTCAAGTCAAGTCAAGAGGCTTTTATTGTCATTTCTACTATACACAGTGGTACACAGTAAAAACGAGACAGCGTTCCTCCGGAACACTGGTGCTACACTAAACAACAACATCGAGCTACAACACAACACAAGCTACATAAAGTGCATCGAGTGCAACCTAGTGCAAACAGTGCAGACAAAAAGCAGTACAGAAAGACACTGCAGACAGACAACACAAGACAAGACACACAACCCAAGATAGCGCCAACCAGTAAACCTACTGTATACTATGATTATACAGTACTGTGCGAGGAGAACTGTAAAAGCTATACCCGGGAGTGAATATAAACAGACACAATGTGGTGCTAAAAACAGCAGCAGTCAAATATGATATAAAAGTGATATAATACAAAATAATATATTATAAAAGTGATATCACTGCAATAACATAATGGAGATGTGTGAACTCCAAAAATCTGGAAATCTGAAATATCAGCAGAAAGAACCCTCAAGATTTTTTTCTTTTTTTTTTTTTTTACAGGGGAAGGCCATCTACCGTGCCAAGCACAACAGGACTGGCGAGGAAGGTATGATCCATGCTTCTAACATGCGCGAACGTGAAGCCCTGCGTGTAGACCCCAGTCTCAGCCTCATGCCGTAAGTCTGATCTGAATCAGAGCAACTTTGTGAAAGAGAATGATACAGTTGTGGGATGTTGCCTGTGCAGTATGTACCATGGATTTGAATATAGCACCTTTTTAGCTTGTGGTTTTGGATTTTCTACAAGAAGAAAATCACTTGTAATGCGCATGGGTGTTATATATATTTGAGGGAAATATCCGGTTGTATATTTTAGATGATGCATAATATCTAGATATGCTTTTAATGCGTTTTTAAGTTCTTCATTACAGTCTACTTACAGAGAGTTCCCCCTTACTCTATATGCACTGGCAAGAAACACTTATGTAGTGAATGAGAAAAATAGCAGTATTTGGGCAAAAAGTGGACATTTATTATAAGATTCATATTTGTTTTTTTAACATCTTATTTAAATGTAGTCCCCATTTACATTTATTATAACCTCCACTCTTCTGTGAGGATGTTTCACTTGATTTTAGTGTGTGTTTGTGAAGATGTTTGCTCATTCAGCTACAAGGGCGTTAGTAAAGAAAGATTCAGTTCAACCAAAAACAGATATTTTGATGGAGCTAGGCTTTGTCCACAGCAGCATTGTCATAACTTTGTGTTAACATTTTGGGGAAGAACCAAATATGGCTGGAAAAGTCAGGTGTAATACTTTTGGCCATATAGTATTGATGTTCAGCTTCACATTTATTTAATTACCATATTTTATTTAATCAAGCTTTAGACTTCAAAGAGCTTTCGAGTCTAAAAATGTTCAGCACTGAGTATCATAAAGCAAATGAGAGGAAACTTAAAAGCTAGAAAAACAAGCAAAAAAAAAAACTATCATGAAGGACAAATTGGTGCAGATTGGTGGGGAAATTCAGATAAATTAGAAATATTTCACTATTCCAATGGTTTAACAGAATTGAAAAATAATGTCTATTTTTGGAATATTCACCAGTATGCAATCTGACATCTGACTTTAATAGTTAAACCTGAAAAGGAATTCATCTGCTTTGTTAATAATATCGCTATTCTGTGGCCCTTTAGCCGAATCTAATGACATATTATGAAGGTTTACTATTAAATATATGTTTTACTTATATCATATCTGAATTTGATAATAAAGGTTGGCTTTCAAACTAAAATGAGTTCCTAGCCAAATTATTTGATTCACCCATCAATTAAAAAAGGTACATTCAACATAATGCTCCATCATGATCGAGCAGATGCTACTGTACATGAGCCAGTGAGAAAAATCAAAGAGACAAACAAAACTTTATTCAAAAATGCATGAACAGTGTCCATGTTCAAAGAATACAACTATAAAACCAGCCACAGAGAAAAGTACACAAGCTTGCAAGGCCAAATAAGAGCAGACAAACTGTCAAAGCTTAAAAGTGGGCTACCAAAAGCAGTCCCACAGTTGACACTGATTAATTTGCATAAGTAAATATTTAGATTTATCAACATCAATGTCCTTCCTGTGGGCTCACCACCTGCAGGGGGGACCGTAAGGGACGGTGCTGTGAGGATTGGGCAGCAGTCGAAGGCGGGGGCCTGCTTAGACTGCTGCCCCCGCGACCCGAATTACGGATAAGCGGGAGAAAAATTAATGAATGAATGAATGAACATCAATGTCATTATGATAGTAATAATGCTCTTTTAATTAGCGATATATCTCTTAAATTTGTGCATAAAAAAAATTATATTGTAGCATTAGGAGGCATAATACATACATTCACAATCATAATAACAATTTCCACAAACATATTTGTAGTCACTGGGGCCCATGTAAATTTCCATTATAGACCGGCGCCCATTAATGAAAGGAAAAAATCATGTGGCCCTCACAGAAAAAATTTTGGGGACCCCTGATCTAAATGATTCATATCGAGTCTATTTACATAGTTTATTTAAATACTTTACTATATAAATAGTATGACTGTAGGGTGTTCAGTAGGTTAGATGCCAAACTGGAGTCTACACAATTCTGAATAACATCTTGCACTTATTATTTTCTGTTTCCTGGAATGATCATGTGATAGTGGACTTTTGTTTCACTACTTCTGTTATACTACTCTGATTTAATTCAACTTGTTTTGAAAGGTGCTAATTATAGAGATGTGTAGGCAGTACAAGTCATGTGAATTCCTGTCTCGCATAGTGGTGTGGTTAGTGGGCGGAAGTCTGCAGGTTGCACATGGGTGGTTGAAGGTATGTGTGAGTGGGTCTAAAAGTCTGAAAGGGTCCTTCAAAGGCTGTTTGGTTGGTAAACAGTTCTAACATTCAGATATGTAAATTTTTATGGGGACTTTTGCAGGGTCCTATGACAGTAATAAGAAACAAAAATAACCAAAAAGAAAATGATAAAACTTGCGTAGGGGGGCTTCATGGAACATTTATTTATAATTGTGCTTGTCAAACATCTGCTAATCTGAGAGCCTTTCCTGCTTATCTTTGAGGGTGTTTCTTGAGCTCGGAAAACCTTCATGGAAGAGAAACTAACCAGAGTGTTTCTAGATTGCAAGTAAATATTCTTTATTTACTTAATTCTAGTTTTGCACAGGCTCTGTGACCAGTGAGGTTCAATGTAAAAAGGTTCCTGTGCAATGTAAAAAGGTGTGAATCCTGATGTGGTGTTGCTCATTGAGTCCGGCTTGGACTTCCTGGAATGCTTTTCTGCTCAGCACGCTGTTGTCTGTCGCCATCCTGTCCAGCTCGAACCAACTTGGCCAGGTTCATCTGACCTTTCACATGTACAAAACATTTTTGCACACGCAATAGCTGCTCATTTGATGTTTCTGTTTTTCCACACCGTTAATGCATAATGAATTTTTGGCCTGATGATCTTAATGGTGAATTCGAATTAGAACAGTTTCAGTACATTCTACACACATACGTACGAAACTCTCGAGGGGCCTGTAAACAGGAAACGGTTCAGACTTACTCACAGATGTTCGACTTGAAATGTTTTCTGAAACAGAAACATTTTCTTTTATGGTTTTACAGAAGTCCTAAAATAACTAACCAAGGAATCCTTTAGGAGCTGGATTAACCACTGATTCTGAAGACACACAAGATCTTCTACTAAAACCGATGTAAAGCATATATATTCACACGGTTTGCTTTGTGCTCAGGTGCATTGTCATGCAGGAACAGGTTTAAGTGAAGGGAAATTTCCATGCTATCACATTCAGAGACATTCTATGCAATTGTGTGTCCAACTTTGAGTAACAGTTTGGGAAAACGAAATATGGAAAATTCAGGTGTCCCAATACTTTTGTTGATATAGAGTGCTATAGTAGCCAAGCAGAAGCAAACATGAGGTACATGGAATATTGGTTCTGCACCTAAAATAACTAACCCAGTAAACCTTTTAAGTAATTGAACAAACCACCAACCCTGTAATGCTCCAGAGTGTCTCAAAAGATCATTATATTACATTATAAATCATTTTTATATGCTACTGTTCTTCCAGGTGGTTCCATGGGAAGATCTCCGGTCCAGAGGCTGTCAGCAAACTTCAGCCGATGGAGGATGGTCTGTTTTTAGTGCGCGAGTCCATTCGGCATCCCGGGGACTACGTCCTGTGCGTAAGCTTCAAGCAAGAGGTGCTTCATTACCATGTGATCTACCAGGAATCCAAGCTGACAATTGACAAGACGCAGTACTTCTACAACCTCATCGACATGGTGGAGGTGGGAGGGCTCAAAGCCAGAGAGTTTGGTAGCTAGATATAGCTTCTCTTCTTGAACGAATGCATCTTGTTGGTGTGCAATTTCCTGTGGTCTAAATGATTTCCTGAGGAAGTGGCAGCCTGACCAGATAAACACCAAGTTGGGATCTTTATATATATATATATATATATATATATATATATATATATATATATATATATATATATATATATATATATACATACATACAGTGGTGTCAAAAAGTTTCACCCTGTTTTAGATCATCGAACTAATGTAAATATTAGTAAAAGATAACACAAATGAACTCAACATGCGGTTTTTAAATGAAGTATTATTGAGGGAAAACAAAATACAAAACTACATGGCCCTGTGTGGAAAAAGTGTTTGCCCCCTAAACCTAATAACTGGTAGGTCCACCCTTAGCAGCGACAACTGCAATCAAGCGTTTGCGATAACTTGCAGTGAGTCTGTTACAGCGCTGTAGAGGAATTTTGCTCCACTTATCTATGTAGAATTGTTGTAATTCAGCCACATTGGAGTATTTTCGAACATGAACTGCCTTTTTAAGGTCATGCCACAGCATCTCAATAGGATTCAGGTCAGGACTTTGACTAGGCCACGCCAAAGTCTTCATTTTGTTTTAATTCAGCCATTCAGAGGTGGACTTTATGGTGTGTTTTGGATCATTGTCCTGCTGCAGAACCCAAGTTCTCTTCAGCTTGAGGTCATGAAAAGATGGCTAGCTATTCTCCTTCAGGATTTTTTGGTGAATACTGTTGGTATGATGTTCTTTTTCTGAAATGCAGTGTTTATTTTTACGCCAGACGTAATGGGACACACACCTTCCAAAAAGTTCAACTTTTGTCTTGTCAGTCCACAGAGTATTTTCCCAACAGTCTCGGGGATCATCAAAATGTTTTCTGGCAAAACTGAGATGAGCCTTTATGTTCTTTTTGATCAGCAACGGTTTTCGTCTTGGAACTCTGCCATGCAGACCATTTTTGCCGAGTCTCTTTGTTATGGTGGAGTCATGAACACTGACCTTAACTGAGGCAAGTGAGGACTGCAGTTCTTTGGATGTTGTTTTGGGGTCTTTTGTGACCTCTTGGATGAGTCGTCGCTGTGCTCTTGGGGTAATTTTGGTCAGCCGGCCACTCCTGGGAAGATTCTCCACTGTTCCATGTTTTTGCTATTTGTGAATAATGGCTTTTAATGTGGTCCACTGAAGTCCAAAAGCTTTAAAAATTGCCTTTATAACCTTTTCCACACTGATAGATCTCAATTACTTTCTCTCATTTGTTTCTGAATTTCTTTGGATCTCAGCATGATGTCTAGGTTTTGAGGATCTTTTGATCTACTTCACTTTGTTGTTAGGCAGGTCCTATTTAAGAGATTTCTTGATTGTGAACAGGTGTAGCAGTAATCAGGACTGGGTGTGGCGAGAGAAATAAACTCAGGTGTGATAAACCACAGTTTTAACAGGGGGGCAAACACTTTTTCACACAGGGCCATGTAGTTTTGGATTTTGTTTTCCCTCAATAATGAAAACCTTCATTTAAAAACTGCATGTTGTGTTCACTTGTGTTATCTTTTATTAATATTTAAATTATATTGGATATATATATATATATATATATATATATATATATATATATATATATATATATATATATATATATATATATATAATATATTCAATAGTTTGTTTGATGATCTGAAAGTGTGAAAAACATGAAATCCACACCACTGTATGTATATATATATATATATATATATATATATATATATATATATATATATATATATATATATATATATATATATATATATATATATATATGTAACCATCCCATAATATTCTGGTAGTGACTCCTTTTAGAAGTCTTTCTTCTAAAAGAAGTCACATTTAAAGCTGAAGACCTGCAGAGAAGGAGGAGGAGCTTAAAAGCTATCCTGATTTTTTATTTTTTTTTAAATCATCAGAATGATCATGTTTTCCATTTTTTTCCAGCTGTGGCTGTTAGTTCTGAAAAGTATTTCATATTTAAATTCCCCTTTAAACAAGCCAAAGAGTAAAAGTCATCAATCTCACACCGATAAGAACTTACAAACAATACACAACAGTTTTCAGGTCAATACATGATGATGAAATGACGTGCAATTATGCAATCTGAACTAACAACTGTGCAACACACAGCTTGTGTATGTATGTATGTGTGTGTGTGTATATATATATATATATATATATATATATATATATATATATATATATATATATATATATATATATATATATAATTATGCAGTCAATTTGACATAAAAAAAATAAAACCACCAATATAACAAATATAACAATAAATTAATCAAAATAATTGGAAAATTTTGTTTTTTTCAGTCCTACTCGAAGAACAAAGGCATCATTGCCACCACGCTGCAGAAACCTAAAGAGAAAGAGGGCACTAAGTCAGCAGCGCTGCAGCTATCAAGAAGTAACTGCCATTGTTTTGTTGATTTTTACTTAAAATGGTGTTAAAAGGTGAGTATCCGAATGTCACTCATCCCCTCTCTCTCTCTCTCTCTCTCTCTCTCTCTCTCTCTCTCTCTCTCTCCCTCTCTCTCTCTCTCTCTTTCATTCCTAGCTGGCTGGCTATTAGATCTCTCAAAACTAACTTTGGGAGAAAGTATCGGAACCGGCGAGTTTGGAGGTTAGTTCACATCTTTCTACATTAAATCACACCACCAGATGGTGATATCTATCCACAATAGGCCTTTCCTGCTGGAGATGTTTATGCAGTAATGGACTGAGAGCCTCAGAGTAATGGATTGAGAGCCAATCATATTCTGGATTCATCTTGTAGTGGGGTATCTATTTGATTTTTTCCATTAAAAAAGCTTAAATGTGTTCATATTGTGCATCCGGAACGAGAGTAAAATTTTGACCGACCAGGAATTTGTTGCTTTCCCTCCATTCTCCAGCCCAATCGTGCCATATTGTACCTGGTGCCATTTCAGCCACTTAATCATGTACAGTACATTTTAAAAAGGTTTCCTCATAAACAAAAATCTACCTTTCAGATCTATAGGAGTAAATGTACTATACAGACACCAGACTTCTCCAGCCATATTTCCCCAAGCCTTTACCACAAATTTTGGAAACACACAATTGCACCTGTGCTCAAAACCAACTCCATGAAGTTATACTTTACATGGGTTGGCGTGGAAGATCTTGAGTGGCCTGCTCTAGAGCTTTGACCTCAACATTACTGACCACTTTTGGGATGAATCTGAATAATGAATGCACCTCAGGGCTCCTCACTTCACCTGACATCAGTTCCTAACACCCTTGTGGTTGATTAAATCTCCACAAATCTTTCAAAGCATACTCCGATATCTAGTGAAACATCTTCTCAGGAGCGTAGAGGTTTGCAATAGAAAATGGAGACTGAATGTGTAATGGGATGTTTGTTCTTTATGCAAAAATTTACTCAATTATATGATTTCACTTTGGGGAAATATTTTTTAGACTAATAAATCAAAAGTTTCATTATTTCCTTAGTTAAACTGTTTAGTTTTTTTTGTTTTTTTATGACCCACTATCACTCAGAAACATACAGGAAGAGGCTGAAATACTAGCACTACCTAATAATAAAACTCTACAGCGCCCCCATATGGTTGGGCTCGTTTACTCTTATGCTTATTGAGTTTACTGATACTGTCTATGACAAATACAATACTAGTGCATATAGTTTATTATACAAGTGTAGTATATTTACCATTATTTCTTATTTGTAGAAGTGTTTTGGGGCGAGTACATGGGCAGGAAGGTGGCAGTTAAAAACATAAAGTCAGATGTCACTGCTCAAGCTTTCCTGGACGAAACTTCTGTTATGACGTGAGTGTCTCACTATGTGTTCCCTTATCACTTTTTAGGGTATTTACCATTTAAAATTCTCACTGGTGCCTCTATAATCTGTCCTTTTTTTATTACAGAAAACTTCAGCATAAGAATCTGGTGCAGTTATTAGGAGTGATTCTCCACAATGGCCTCTACATCATCACGGAATTTATGGCAAAGGTATGTCATGTACCTGCATCGGCTTAGACAGGACTACAGACATATCTTAGAGATGATGCCTCAAGGAAAAACTCTTTAGTGTTAACGTAGTTTGACATTGTTTTCATGTTATGTAAATTTGAGGTTTGAAAGACTTTCGGGGTTGAGGGTAGAATTTTTTTGTATGCATTGCTGAACAATGCATCTGTTTCCTGTAGGGAAATCTGGTGAATTACCTGCGATCACGAGGACGCTCAGTAATCACCACAGCTGAACTCCTGCAATACGCTCTGTAAGCATTCAACCACATCAACAGTTTAAACTATACAAACTTCCAGATGCAATTTATTCTCAAAACATGGGTTGTTTTTATATTGACTTTTACCACAACATATGAACATTAGCATCATTTCATTATAGAATTAGGACTCATGAATATACTGTGCTACTTTAGGAATCATTTTCATATGTATCGTACTTTTTGTGAGTCTCAGAATGCATTCTTGGGCTTTTTAGAGATGTGTGTGAAGGCATGGAATATCTCGAGTCAAAGAAACTCGTACACCGGGACCTGGCTGCCCGTAACATCCTTATATCTGAGGACAATGTGGCCAAGATCAGTGATTTTGGTCTGGCAATGGCTGATTGTAAGAGCATTGATAGTACAAAGTTACCTGTGAAATGGACTGCACCTGAGGCCTTAAATAACAAGGTAAGAACATTTTTGGATGTTCTTGCTGTGTAAATTGCATTTTTGGGCTTTTTTTCATTTGAAAAAAATAATTACGTTATCTAATTTATTATTACGTACCTAATTTATAGTTTCTTGGCATCTTATTGTTCGATTTTGAGTTATTTTGGTTTGTGGGTAATCACTTTTCCTTTACAAAACATTCTTGTTTTACTCAAAGAAGTTCATATGGATCACTACATGCAAAAGTGTCTCTCTGAATATGTTGCTCTATAATGTTTCTATCACATTATTTAACATTTGTGAAAATGGGTCCAAATTGGAAATTCCTTTCTAAGAAAAACAAGAAAAAAACATCTATGAAATACCCTTTTACTTTCAGGTCAGGACTGGACTGGAAATATTATGTACTTTAGGTCACTGATTACAGTGAACTTTTGCCTATTAAACTGTGTGTGAGACCAAATGAGTAGAGATAATTCAAAAACAACGAGTTTTCTCTTTTCTGTGTGAATTTCAAAACAATAAGAAGCTGTTTACTTCTTTTTCTGCTTTCAATATTAAATCAAAAAACTTACGCACACCATTCAATTATTAATATGAATCAAAATTAAAACCTTCACCAAAATTAACTTTAACAGTCTGCTCATAAATGTCTTATTTGTAAAGGTATCCACACTGGGAGCTTCATGGTTAAGGTTTTGTAACTCTCTTGATCTTCAGCGTGCCACAATTTGGCTTTTAAGAAATTGCCCAGGTTTAAGCCTATTAGTCTATTAAAGCAGTTTTCAATAAAAAATAAATAGAATTGATATTCATTCTGAAGTAATATAATACAGTTTGCTGTAAGATGGTGAATGGTTGTTTTTAGCTCTGGTTTTCTGTCATTTGTTTTCTCTAGAAGTTCTCTACACGGTCAGATGTTTGGAGTTATGGTGTACTTCTATGGGAAACGTTCTCCTTTGGCAGACAGCCCTACCCCAAGATGGTGAGTCGATTGTCAGAGTTCTGCCGGTTGAAGCTGTAGCTTTATGTGACCTGTTGTTCTATTTTCAAATCCCAAGTGCCTGTACATATCCTCAGAGTTTTGTGATAATCTTTTTTTAATGTAGCCAAATTGTCAAATAGTTCTCTATAATGCAAGATCCATTTGGATGCCCTACATCTGGATGGAGATCTTATCAATTGGAGACCAATGGCTGATACTGAACAATTATAAACCATGAAATGGCTTTGGATTGCAATTAATATGAACAGTTCTCCTACATTGGTTTACACCTTTGCTTTTAAGTCTCCATCAGTAAACATGTTAATAACCTCAACAATGGTGAAACTATAATGACTGAAGATTTGGTGTCGACCAGATGATCACATGCAATAGGTGATAATAATAATATAATGGACTAGTTCTCACCTGTTGTGTTGAATTATGAGTCAGTTAAGATGTTTGACTTCTGATCAGAAGGTCTTCAGTTCAAATCCCAGCACTGCCAAGGGTATCACTGCTCAGCCCTTGAGCAAGGCTCTTAGTTGTATACATTAGATAAAATGTAAGTCTGTCTGGTGCAAAAAAAAACCAAAATAGAAATAGAAGTTCTCAGCAGTAAAGCGTCCTATGACTAATAGCGAACAGAGGATTTGATGTGTATGAATAATCATGGCTGTTACCAAAAAAGCTACATTGAGCTACATTTTATTTGTTAGTTAACTTATAACTATAACTTATAATGGTGTCCAAATCAAATCCAAATCTATTCTAATTTTATTTGTCACATACACATACATACAGAGTACGACATGGAGTGAAATGCTTTAAAGGACATGAGGGAATAGAATGGGGATAAAAATAAAACAAGGAAAAAAGAAGGCAGATATATAAAGTATATAAACTATGTAAGATATAAAATATATAAAGATTTACATGGGGTATAATGTAACTTGAACTTGAAATATAATAAATATTTGAAACATTTTCCCCATAGACTCTGAAGCAGGTGAAGGAGCAGGTGGAGGATGGATACCGCATGGAGTCGCCTGAATGCTGTCCATCTGACATCTATGCCATCATGAGAAACTGCTGGGAGAAGGACCCCAAAATGCGACCGTCGTTTCAGAAGCTCAAAGAGCTTTTACAAGTGGAACTGAACAAACACGAGTCCACCGCAGCGTCTTGACATCATCGTCTCCATTTCCACTTCAGACCTGACATTTTTTAAAAAAAACAAATAATTACACTATACTGTCTCGTTTACAGTAACAACATTCGTGCTCTAACCTTCTCACCAAGATTTGACGTGGAATGTACTCACTATACTTCGCTGGCTAATTTATTTTTTATTTATCTAACACTTTATTTCACTTCTTAATAGAGGTGGACTCTCCCAGACGTGAAGAGATATTGCTATAGATTGTGGAAATACCGAAGGATTATGACCTGCGGCTCAACTCAAGACGTTTAAATGAAGCAGCAAACCTTTAAGAAGAAGATTTTCTCTTTACACATTAGAAGACTCAGTGCTACATTTTGGTCTGTAGAGATGTTTAGTTAGATGTTGCACTGTTATGAGAGTTTCTCTAAAAGCGTTCATTTTCCATTCTGTCTTCAGAGGATAGATGTAAAGAGCAGACATGTGGGAGGAGAGAAAGAGACTATTCTTGGGGGGGATTAAAAATTCAAGATCACGAGTATCTACTTGTTTCGTGTTGTAATTGTCTTGGAATATGCTAAGCTTAAAATTTTCGAATGTTATTGCTGATATGAAAAAGGAATTACACTCTTCGTGGTTTCGTCCTTACAAGACAACATCGGATTGCACCTGCGCTCTGATAATTGACCTTTCACCAGACAGACTTTTTTCTTTTTTCATGTGGATTATTCATTTGGCAGATGCTTTTAATCCAAAGCGATTTATATGTGAGGCAAAGCTACATTCCAATCAGAATGCTATTAAAATGAGGTAAAATTGAGATTTGACCAATGAACCAAAAACAGATGCCGGATTGTATAAGGCACACAGAAAAACTGGTTCTCAAACATTTATAGCATTCGGCAGACGCCCTTATACAGAGCGACTTTATCTCAATCATAAAACTGAGCAGCTATAGAGTTAAGGGACTTGCTCAGGGGCCCAGGAGTGGCTGCTTGGTGTGGCTGGGATTTAAACTCATGACTTTCAGATCCAAAATCCAATGCCTTAACCACTAAGATTCCACCTCCTCCACTAATCTATAACCTCCCCCACTAATCTACCACCTCCCTCAAACATTTGTCTCAAAGCAGTTAAACCTTCACAGATGCAGCCAAAGGGGGTCCAAGAGGGCCAACTTGAAGACAAAAATACAAATATGTAACCATCAGAAAACAAAAAAACTGTACAGATTTTTTTTTTAAGCCTCAAAAAAGGCAGTTCATTCTTCAAGAAATGTGAAATGAGTTGCCTGGGGCATTTTAAAAAGTATTTTAAGGGCATCAGAGATCATCAAAATAAATCACAAAAATAATACAGAATCCATCTCTTTTTAAGAAGTCAACCTGTTCCATACCATTGCTCAATTAGAAATCTGATGGTCTGCCGAAGGATCACTGACTCTATTTTGTCTATAAATATGAATTAATTTATTCCCAATAGTCTTCATTACATTGCTTTTCTCTCGAGTGTGTGCTGCCGAGTAAAAGTAGAATCACAGCGGTTGAGGTTGTAAATAAAACTTAAATAAGAAGCGGAAAAAATACAGCAAAAACAGCAGATTTTATCTTATTTAAAGCTCAATTTACTACACGATTGATAAATGTAAGCAATTAATAGTAATTTAAAAAAATTATCCGCTCATAATAAAAAGGAACAACCTAATTCGTAAAATGAAATTTTACATTGAAATGTAGTTAAGCCGTCACATGACATGTTGCCAGGGTCAAAGGTATCTGCTGTAATCCCTGGTTGTTCTTAATGATTTGATAAGGTTAATAAGGTTGATAAAGTGGATGTTTCTGCTAGAGATGATGTATGTGGGTGGAGCAGCTGTGGCTACAGTGAAAGGAGACTTGTTGAATAGTTTTCATTGGGTTTCTTGCTTTAGTAATGACATTCATTCTCACTGCATGAGCTTGTTGTCTCTGTTATACTGTGTTTCTCTATAATATTGATGGTCCCACAACTGTGGCGTCATAATGACAGTATTATGAGGTGGATTGTTTCAGGTAGGACACCACTGAAGTTCAATTTTATTTCTATAGTGTATTTCACAATAGACATTGTCTCAAAGCAACTTTTAGAATTAAAGTGAATGATGTGTATTTATTAGCAGCCTGGGGCAACTGTGGCAAGGAAAAACTCCCTTAGATGTTAAGAAAAAGAAACCTTGAGAGGAACCAGACTCAAAATGGATCCCATCCTCATCTGGGTGATATCAAGAGTGTGATTATAAATCTTAAAAACAATACAAAACAGCAGAAAGTGAGAACTAACATGAGCACCGGACTGTGTGATTATGAGTAATGTCCTTTATACAGTCAGTCGACGTTGTGGATCCAGGAGCTACTGAGCAACTCATAAAATGGCTCAACATCTTAGATTATCATAGATTCAACACCATCTCCTCCATGCCAGAGTGTTTCAACGTTCAAGCGTTCACCGAAGGCCTGGGTGTGAGATCCACGGCCGCACAGAATGAATACATAACTTACATTATTTCCGTTTTATTTATTGTCTGTTTCTGAACGATGTTTTATTTTGGAAAATGACCGGATTCTCTCCTCCACATCTGTCTATTACTCACTCTTGATGCATGTGAAGATGCCTCAGTCACATGTCTTACCTCCATCCACTACCTTCTTAAAGGGGCTCCGGCCGCTAACACATAATACATTACTGCTAAATTCAAACCCCCAAGCGAGCGAAATGAACAAAAAACAACACAGTGGATTCATGTTTATTATTATATTTAGAAAATACAAGTTTTTATGCTGGTCGTATTATTTTATTTTGTTGGATTTATCTGCCACACCTTAAAGGACGGTCTGTGAAAATATTGTATGACATTAAACTGGTCTGTGGTGCAAAAAAGGTTGGGGGCCACTGCTTTAAAGAACCAGATGTGGTTTGACAGATTTTTTGTCAAGCTACATAAGCAAAATGTGCACTTATTTCTCTACCCAAAAACCACACAATGAAAAGAATATATACAGAGAAAATATGATGGTGAATGCAAAATATTTATATTTGTTGTATATATTTATTATTATACTTTATTTGTATTTATACTATTATCAGATTATAATATTTATATCTGCAGTATATCACTTCTATATGACTCCCTTCCTCTCTCTTTGTCTGTTTATTCTAATTAGTAATATACTATATACTGTATGTTAGAAAAATCAAACAGGTTCTTTATTTGGACGGAGAAAATAACACTAAGGAAATCATTGAACTGATTTTGAACACAGTTGACTGCTTGCAAATATGACAGCAAAGAGAAAAGGGAACACAGAACTGGGACCTTGTGTTACAAGAAGAAGAGATTAGAGCAGAGCCTCTTGGATTGATCTTCATATTTTCCTCCTGATTCGTGCGTAATCCTCACAAGATGAACTGTAATCCACCACACAGAAGGCATTAGAAGGAGGAAGGCATCATGAAATGATAAATGCGATGATAAAAAAAAAAGTTTGTGGCTCACCCAGAATAACCCGTAGCAGATCACCAATATGTCTTTCTTTTGTCCATCAGCGGCATGGGAGGTCTGCAAGTTCAGAACTGATGATCTGTAGGTGAAAGACCAGGTTCTGGCCACTTTTTAAAGCCCATGATGGTTTTGTTTGAAAACTTTCTGCATGTTATTTCAATGTAATTCATCTTTAACACTCATTTGACAACATGGAAAAGGCCAAATAATACCAAAGTAGGAGGGGTTCAGTGGTCCATGGTGGGTTGAGACGGATGTCAGGTGACAGGTCAGGTGCACTATATTGAGCAAAAGTATTAGGACACCTGACTTCTTCAGCCATATGTCATTCTTCTCTAAGCGTTTACCACAAATTTGGAGTAACACAGTTTGACCTGTGAAGCATTACATTTTAACTTGACAATGCCCCTGTGCACAAAACGAAGTCCACGAAGATATGGATTGGCGTGGAAGATTTAGCTATAGAGCTCTGACCTCAACCCTACTGAGCCATAATGCCTCCTCACCTCACCTACATCAGTACCTCACTTTACTAAACACCCTTGTATCTGAATTATTCTCACATAAATCTCAAGAGCACACTCCAAAATCTAGTGGAACATCATCCCAAAAGAGTGGAGGTAATCATAAAAGCAAATTAGAAGTATATGTGATTTGAGATGTTTTACAAGCACATACCAATCTTATGATCAGGTGTCCACAAACTTTCTTCTATGTGTATAGATAATCAGTCAATTACTTGCCAAAGTGTGTCAGTGTCTCCCCAGGAAGATCTTTTTTAATGGCTTTAAGGGAATCGGATGAAGTTTCACAGAAGTGGGTTTAACCCCAACATGCTGTTCTCATTGTAGTGCTTTCCACCTCTACTGACCCGCATTTCACCGAGGTCAACTAAGAAAAGAACCGACAGGCAATTAGATCTTGGTGCGTTTCATGCATTTTATGTTTGCCGATATCATAAAATTGTATAAATATTATAGTTTTAATAGGTTATTTCATTAAAACTGTATATAATGAATTTATGAATTAGCCAAGCAGCCATGTGGGAGCTCTAATAAATCAAAAAACGCTTTTATATGCATTACGGCTGCCATGAATTCCCTGCATTCATTTGGTGCATAAGGTCTCACATTATAATTCAATTCTTCATATTATATTTTCTGTAACTATTCATTATTCAGTACCTATTAAAAAAAAAAAGATAAGTCGCTACATAAGGCAGTTCTTTGTTATTTATATACTGTAAGTAAAACTATTGTTTAATACTCAACAGGATTCTGGACTCACAGACAATATTCTATTAAAGTTACAGATTTGTAGGATAAAAATAGTCCTTCGGTTCCAATCTCACCTTCTGTCCCTTTCTCTACCTCTGCCTTTCTCTTCCCCATCCCCCTTTCATTTTCCCTTAGCTGACACAGGACCTCTAACCGTTAGCTGCTTTGCCACTAATAGGATCAGAGGTTCTTGCTCTGTCATCTGATAAAACCTAAGCCGCTTGATAGCTGTGCAGCACCTTAGATAATTTCAGCTCAATTAGTTTAATGAGGAAACAAGAACATGGGGAAATATATTAACTTGTTAGACTGATTGCCTGTCTCCCGTCTCTGTGCTTACGGTCTTCGAAATGAAGGCTCCACACTCCAGTTTGTGAAATTAAATGACAAGGAAAGTCTAACAGGTGGAAGTCTGATACTGATATAAGTGCTGATATAAGGGTTTTTTTGTTTAGTACTGGGCAATACCACAATTTCCATCATTCTTTATGTAGGACGTTGCATAATACAAGCAAATGTCAGACGTCGTCCTGATATTTGTTATATTTTTTTATTTGGGTTGTTTATATGCATCTCAATGTGTAGTCCCCTGGTGGTCTAGTGGTTAGGATGTGGCGCGCTCACCGCTGCGGCCCGGGTTCGATCCCTGGTCAGGGAACCGACCACAGCCACTCTTAGTGCCGGTCCCAAGCCCGGATAAATGGGGAGGATGATCATGCGGATAAACATGCGGATGATCCGCTGTGGCGACCCCTGATGGGAGATGCCGAAAGAAAGTTTATATGCATCTCAATGTGTGTTTTTAGCCTTTTTTTTTATTGTGTAACCACTAAGAGTGGTTAGTATGCCTTAAATATAAGTCCATATCAGTGAATCAAGTTGGATGAAAAACGGTTGGGCAGTTTATCAGGGAGCACCAGGTCTGAATTCATTCACAGTGCATCAATCACTGTCTAGTCCAGTCCTGCCACCTGTACTTTATTTATCTACGTTCAAAACAGGCCCCCTTTGCACTGCAGAACAGCGCTCCCAGCATTCCTGCAACTTCTTGAATGTATCTTGGAAGTCTTCTTTTCAAAGCAAGCTTATCAAGCAGCTTCTGCCATTCACGCCGAATCTCCACAACGGTGTCAAAACGTCGACCTTCAGGAAGAGGGTGAAGTTCGCAGGAGCCGATTTGGTGAGTAGGGTGGGTGCAGTAGTGAGATCATGTGGATTGTTCTTTAACAATCATCATGCACAAGCTGCAGAATGGTTTAAACATTTTCGGGAGGTTGAGATCTTTAGGTCTTCCTGATCTCTAATCGTGTTCCCGCAATGTTCTTCCGCTCTTGAAGAGCGCGTGCCGCTCGAAACACCTCAAACGAATCGTTGCAGAATGTCGAACGTATGTCATGTCAAACGTCTCTGTGACAGATTTGCCCATTTTCACGTTTTACATTTGCTCTTTGTTATAACTTGCTGCCAATGCTGTGATGCAGACGTGGAAAAAGCACGTGGTCAGAATAGAACCAGTCACCAAAATTAGTATTGAAACTTTTTGACACCACCTCCTTTTAGTCACCTCCAGTTTCCTGTTGCCTGTACGATGAATGCACAATGTTGGTTTACTCTAAATCAGAAACTGGATTCTCATTAGTTAATTAATTACCTAATTAGTTAATTGATGATTCTGGTAATATGTAATGACATTATCAGAATCATCAATTAACTAATAAATAAACTATTATTATTATACATCAGTTAACTATTACATCAAACTATTACACGTCTCCATGAGCCACGTTGTTGACTAGGTTTTGTCGATGTACATGGTTTTGGCTTTGGTTTTCTAAACGACTGAACGGAGGTCCAACATTTTATTCACTGAGCTATCACTTTTTTAGTCAATAACGCACGGTCCGGCTGCATAGAAAGTTCTCACGATTGAGGGATTTGCAAAAAATTATTATTTTTTTGTCTCTGAAACAAAAGTTCTGTCCAATACAGCTTTATTAGTCTGGTTTTCCTCTGTCATAGCCTGCACAGACATGTTATAGACAATTACTCGACAATACATCGGCTGTCAGTCAATTATACAAGAGAATATATGCTAATTAATGAGTGCCTATTATTATCTCCTTTGGAATGGGTTCATTTTTTATTGTTCTGGGTGAAAGAGAAACCACACAAATGGACATTCACATTGTGTTCACATTCATCTGGGGTGGCTTCTCTAAACCACGCCCACACAAAGCCTTTCCTCAACCTGATTGGCTGTTACCCTTCAGTGTTTTTTTTTTCACCAGTAGAAAAACGATCGCAGGGAGGCCATAACTATCTTTTTATGTGGTGAATGGTGAATTTATACACCTGTGTACAGACTCTTATTTTAGATAGATACTTGTTTGACAGAGTTTTTATTATTTTATATATGTATATATAAATATATTTGTTGAAATCTGTCCCACTGGAAATACCGTAAGCGTTCTTTCTAACTTCGGCTTTTCTCGGAAACACTCGGGACGTCGCTCTTCACAGAGGACACGGGGACTATTCACCAGAGGAGGGGGGCTGACAGAAGTTTTTTTGTTTTATTATTCAAAACCATATAAAATGGTGAATATACTGTTTAATGGCTAACTAAAAACACTTTCTTGTAAGCCTCAAATTTCATCCAGTGAAACAGGATAAACGCCTGATCAGGAAAACTGCGTGCGTGCCGGGAGTCACCCCCTCCCCGCCTCAGGTAAGACGACCCTTGAGACGGCTGCGTTTCAAACCGCACAAGTGACCCTTAATAGTGCTCATAAATGTAGCATACGATTTACATGTTTAAGCCTATTGCTGTACGTACTAATTAGCAATGTAGGATGCGGTTTGGAATATGGCCATTGTAATATAATTGTATAAAGTCTGCAAAAAAATATCTGCGAAAAAAATTATTAATTCATTTATATAAAATATAAGTAAATTAATAATTTAGTTATATTTTATATAAATAAATTAACAATTTATTTATATACAATATAAGTTAACATTTTTAACACGTAAGTTATTTGTTATATCAGATGTCATTGACTTTTTAATTATAAAATATTATTTTATTTAATAATGTATAAAAAAAAATATTTGTTATTAGGTATAACATTATCATTGTTTATTATTACAATATTAAAATATTAATAATTATGAATGATTTATTAAATGATCCATTTTAATTAATGCTTGAACTTATGTTTGTTTTTAAATTAATTAAATTATTAATTAGTTATTTATTATTATTATTATCGTTATTATTGTTATTATAGTATAATTATTATCGTTATTATTAATAATAATAATAATAATAATAATAATAATAATAATAATAATAATAATATCTAATTACTTGATTATTATTATTATTATTATTATTATTATTATTATTATATTTAAAAAAATATAATATTAATAATACATTTTTTAGAAATAGATATTTCAGAGTTGAAATTCACCCTGGTCCACCTTTTACAAATTTGTTTTATATTTTATTTTAGAACCCAGCATTTAAATGCATTTATCACTAGATGCCATGAACATGGTGGACGACAGCTGCCCCTCACCAGGCAACTTCCACGAGATGGTAAAAGGAGCAGTGGCTTCAGTTGGGACCCATGTCCACAGCATCGACGTGATCCTGGGCTTCACGAAGGACCCCTTGCTCAATCCAGGAGTTAACGCTGTACCTGCTGAAGTTACCTTGCAAAGTCCAGGGGAAGCAGGAGAGCGAGATCACATCGTGCACTTATATGGCTCTGTATCCCCGAGAGACAACTCAGAGATGTCTGATTTTTACGGTAAGGTTCCTCTGTAGGTGTAACATTCTTGCGCCCCTGGTAATTTGTTGAACAAAGAACAGTTTGGGCCAAAAACAGAAGGTAGCTGGGATTACTTTATAGTGTGCAGTAGAATTAATTATTGGGTTCATTTGGCTCAAAGTTAAAGAACAGCAGTCTAACTTCAGACCCTTATTCTTGATTCAGAGTGACACGGCGTGTACCTGCTGTCTAACTGAACCCTGGTGCGATGAGATGTTGTGAGTTGATCCATCAACGATGAGAAGTGACATATTAAGTGAAAGTACTGAAATTATTACCAATAACATATATAAAGCTTGTAAGAAGATAGTTTACAATATAACAATGATATATTTAAAAAAAAATCAGCCCCAAAATCATGTTACATACTCACTAACTTTTAGTACTAGTCATGAGGTGAGGCAGAAATAGTAGTGGTAGCTCAGTGGTTAAGACGCTGGGTTACTGATCAGAAGGTTAGGAGTTCAAGCCCTGGTATCGCCAAGCTAAAGCTTGTTAGCCCTTGAGCAAGGTCCTTAACCCTTTGTGCTCCAGGGAAGCTGTATCATGGCTGACCCTCCACTCTGAACACAGCTTCCAGACAAGCTGGGATATGTGAAGAAAATAATTTCACTGTGCTGTCATGTATATGTGACAAATAAAGGCTATTCTATTCTATTAATACACCCTGGATGGGACAACCAGTTCTTGCATGCCACCAAGCACAGACACGCTAACACCTAGAGGGAAACCCAGTCGGATACTGGGAGCATGTTAAATCGAGATTAGGATTGTATGTGGGCTCAGCAGTAACACTATCTACAGCATCATCACCCAACTTAGTGTGCAAAACCACAAGATTTGTTTACATAAATGGCTTAATGCCCATGCACAATAGTTTCTCAGCGTCTTTAGTAGAATGCAACCAGAAAATGAAGGACATTTGATTGTAGTATTAATAAAAAATAAATAAAAGAACCAGAATTAGAATCAGAATATTTTATTGATCCCACAGAATCAGTGGTTCCAAATGGATCTATAATTAATGTCCTTCTTAACACTTGTATTTGTCCTACAATTTCATGTCAAAATCATACACATGGTGTAGGAGTTTAATTCACTGGACGCTTGCTACTCACATCAAGATCACAGAATCTGACAGACATAAAATCATACATTTGCATAACATTATGACCACCTGCCTAATATTGTGGTGGTCCCCTTTTGCTGCTAAAACAGTCATGACCCATCGAGTATTAACAGCATTAACTACATCAGCAGCTCGTCTGTTGGATCGGACCACACGGCTCAGCCTTCGCTCCACACGTGCATCACTGAGACTCGGCCGCACACGACCCTGTCGCCGGTTCATCACTGTTCCTTCTTTGGAGCACTTTTGATAGCCACTGACCACTGCAGACCAGGAACATCCCACAAAAACTGCAGTTTTGGAGACACTTTGACCCAGTCGTCTAGACGTCTAAATCCTTATCCATTTTTCCAGCTTCTGACATCAACTATGAGGACAAAATGTTCACTTGTTACCTAATAAATATATCCATCCACTAACAGGTGCCATGATGAAGGGATAATCAGTGTTATTAACTTCATTATTAATAAATTATAATAACTCTCAAATTTCAATGCATATTAAACAACTCAATATTTGGGCCCACAAGTAGATTTTTTTTTTTTTATCTTTAAATCAGCATGATTATAAATGTTTTAAGGATCCTTAAAGACAAGTATTTCCTTGGACATGTCTATGTTACAAAAATTTGCAGGATACATCTGTTACTTCTTAGATTAGAATGTAAGGAAGTTACCTCAGTGTAAGGACACATTTGTGAGGCAGCATCATAGATAATAACTATAAGCATTTGTGGCAGCAGGCGAATGGTTATGGTTATTGTCCATGATGCTGCTTCTAGAGCATGTTCTTATGCCGAATACACATACAAATTATATACTGATCACGAGGAATGTTCTAGATGCAGCATCGTGGAGCATAATAGGTGGACGCTGCCACAAATGGTCAAGGATATTATCCACGATGCTGCCTGTAGAACATGCTCTTATGCAAAATACACAGAAAAGTTCAATACTGATCACGAGGAAACAATATTTGTTATGTCGAGATCACAAGAAAATTAGGTCGTGATAATGAAAAAACAAAACTTTATGTATGTTTGACTCTGTAGTATCCGAAACGTTTTCTGACACGTGCGAGTCTGAGCGAGGAGACGTGTGGAAATCGTCTGAAAGCGACAGGAAATCTCCTGAGCATACGGACGATGAGCAACCGAAAAAGAAGCACCGGCGAAACCGCACAACCTTCACCACATACCAACTCCATGAGCTGGAACGTGCCTTCGAGAAGTCTCACTACCCCGATGTGTACAGCCGTGAGGAGCTTGCCATTAAGGTCAACCTCCCTGAAGTTCGAGTACAGGTATGGATAGCCTTAAAATGGATCCATTAGATATACATCTTATAGAGTCCAGAAGTAGACTTGCTTTAAGAATTAAATGTTGTAATTTAGGTGTGGTTCCAGAACCGTCGCGCCAAATGGAGACGCCAGGAGAAGATGGACGCCAGTGCCGTAAAGCTTCATGACTCACCCATGCTTTCCTTCAGCAGACCACCCATGCACACTGGCATGAACCCCATGAGCAACTCGCTGCCCCTGGACCCCTGGCTTGCATCTCCTCTGACCAACACTACACCAATGCATGCTATTCCAGACCTTATGGGGCCTGCACAGGGCCTGCAAGCCGGATATCAGAGCAACGGTTTCCTGAACCCCCCTCAGGTCATGAACCAAAGTGTGCAGCCCATGGCACCCCCTCCGTATCAGTGCCATTCAGTGTTTACTGATAAATTCCCCCTGGAGGATGTTGATCAACGCAGCTTCAGCATCGCAGCTCTGAGGATGAAAGCCAAGGAACATATTCAGTCCATGGACAAAACATGGCAACCCATGTGACAGACAAGGTGATATGTTTTGTATTACAACTTAAAATAAATGGATACAACTGAAGTAGGATAATTGGCAAAACAACGAGCTCGTTAAGCTTTCACTGAAATGATGGACCTAAGAATTTGTGGAATTTCAACTATACAGGACGCAGTTATCATAATCCCGTGTCTTATTTTTCGGAAGCCGACCGAAAAGTTATTGTAAGCTTTAAATAGGCTCCTCCCTCATCCAAGAAGAATCTGGGTACTGTGTTTATTTATATTTCAATCTGCCATAAGATGGCGTCTTCAGCTATCATCAAAAACATGAACTTTAAAACTTTCCATACAGCTGGAATTTATAATGGATATATTGGTAATATATTGCCATATTATTTCCTATTCATGCCCAATTGCTTACTTATTTCTTTCGCTGTAATGAAGATATTTCGTTCCCCTTGTCAGATCTATAAACCAAACATTCAAATCAGACTAATTTTGTAAGAAAATTAATGAAATAGCACATTAGCACCTTATATCCAGTTTGCATTTTCACTTTCATTCATAAAAATCACGATGTCCTGAGAACTGATTAAAAAAAAATCTGAATAATGCTTTGATAGCACAGCTATACTGTTCCGGTTTAACTCTATAAATCATAATAATAATAATAATAACACTGATCAAGTAGATGTTTTATTAAAAAAAAAAAGGAACAAAACGATTATAGATTGTGAAATTACATGTATATGTATATAGCCGTCTTTTTGCGGAAATTTTACTTCAGAAAAGCTAATATGGTGATACAAATTGAAAATTTCTAAACTAATTTCAGCTACAGAAAAAACTTTCTAATTGGTTGATAAGTTTTCTTATACTATGTTGCTTAAAGTGTAGATCTGGTAAAAACAATTAAAATAAATACAGTCAAGTATATATATATATATATATATATATATATATATATATATATATATATATATATATATATATATATAAAACATGATTCTGTAATGAAAATCACTGCATGGGCTCATAAACACCTCCAGAAATCTTTTTCCATGTAGACAGTTTGACATGTGATCCACAAAAAAAGTGTTAAATCTGTATCATGCAAAGAAGAAGGTATGCGTGAACATGATCCAGAAACGCCGCCATCCTCTCTGGGCCAAATCTCATTTAAAATGTACTGAGTCGAAGTGGAAAATGGCGGGATTTAATATTTATTACACAGAAAGGAATTATTTCTCGGTTTCAGAATATGGACATGTCTAATGTAAGGTCTGATTTCCAGAGTGTTCCGGTTTACCAGCACCTCCTAACACCCACTTAACTTACTTATAGGTGATTCATTCTTAATTCCCAGTGCTGACGAGTGTCCTTCAGAAAGAGAGAGAGAGAGAGAGAGAGAGAGAGAGAGAGAGAGAGAGAGAGAGAGAGAGAGAGAGAGAGAGAGAGAGACACACACACACACACACACACACACACACACGATCACAAACACAAAGAACATAAAACTGCCCACACCACTGGTCAAATCAGGTCTTTATTGTCCATGAGCACAGCATGTGAGGACATGTGAGGACAGATTGTCCGAGGCATAACGAGCAGCGCAGAGACACGGCGTCTCTGGAAAAAAAGAGGCCATTACGCTTCAGTGCTCATTAAAAGAGAAGACCTGTTGGCAGGTCACTCCCTCAGTAATGATCTCTTCATGTACTTGTTCAGCTTACACAATCCAAACTCATTTTCTTTGTTTTAATAAAACAATAAAAATTTACCAAACAAATAATAGTGATTTCGCCCCCTGAAAAACACTGACGTGTTTTTTTCCTGCCTTATTTGTTTTTTGAGCATTTTGTTAAATATACAACAGACATAGAGGACAATATGGACTAAAGTATTGAGATTTTATAGCCATATGTGGTTCTGTCAGAGGCACACAATTTGTATAGGATGTCTTTGGTTGTGGTAGAATGAAATTTTCCCTTCACTCGAACTAGGAAACCCAAACCTGTTCCAACATGACGATGCCCCTGTGCACAAATCCAGCTCCATGAAGATATACTTTACATGGGTTGGAGTGGAAGATCTCCTGCTATAGAGCTCTGACCCTCAACCCCTCAATAACCTTTGGGATGAACTAGAATGCCAACTGCACTCCAGGTCTCCATACCTCACCTACATCAGTACCTGACTTTACTAACACCCTTGTGACTGAATGAACCTCCACAAATCTCCACAAAATCTAGTGCAAATTGAAACTAAATGTTGAATGAGATATTCAGGAAGCATTTTTTGCAAGTTCTCTAAACCAGAGTACTATTACATTAACTCGGTGACATTCCACACATCTAATAATGCAGTTGTTACTAGGCTTTCTAACTGGTTTATTAAAGTAATAACAAAATAACACGTAATTGTGTCCTAAAATTGTTCTACAATACACACGTTACAATAATAAAAACCTGCAACATATGTCAAACACATACATGGCAGCCATTTTTATTTTTACACCTTTGTCATATTTTATATACTTATTTACTATATATATACTACATATAGCAAGCTTTATATATGATTTATATATGGCAAGCTCCAAAGGATGATGTAAAATGAATTCTGCCCTAAAACTGTTTTAAATATTAACAATATGTGATTGATTGTTTAAATCTGTTTACAACTGCAGCTTACTGTCATTAAAATTGTTTTTTAAACATAGTCTTTTTTTTTCCTTTTATTGTTTAACTTTCTCCTCAAAAGAATTCCAAAGAAAATCAATGATTCATTATATAAATAAAATCTCAATGCATAGCCAACAATTTATTCAAGATGCATATAAAGCAGATTTCGATGCAATTCAATACGATTCTACGAAACTATTGTGATCGGATTTCGATTCGATTCACAAACAGGACTTTGTAGTGCAAATCAGATAAAAAGATGAAATAAAATGAGACGTTCTTTTCCTGTCTCCAGGAAGATGCAGCTCTACCTCTGCCATGTTAATCTGTATTCTAGGTGACTCTCAGGAAGCGCCTCGGTCTCCGTAGTGTCGTGATGCGTCATATTCACGTAGCAGCGGTGGTGCTGAGAGAATGCGCTCGAGAAACAGTTTAGCGAGGAGAAATCAATCTACATATCAAATATTGGTCACAGATTATTAGTCACTTTAAAATAATAAAAGTGTAGCTTATCTACTTATAGTTACATATTAATGAATCGTTTTTTATCTATGTAAATATGTTACAAATGATGCATCGCGTTACAAATGTTATATCTGATGTAGACTTTTGGATCCGATGCACACTTTTTTAAATCAATGCATCACATTGTTAACTTTGAACTGAATCTTACTATCTCTAATATATATATATATATATATATATATATATATATATATATATATATATATATATATATATATATATATATATATACTGTATATACACATAATAAAACTATTTATATTTCTAATAGTTTATCTTATATTTGTCCTCTTGCATGTCCATGTCTTTCCTCTTCATTTTCATCTTTTGTGCTCCCCTCCCCCCCCCCCCCCGCCTGTGTGTCTCCTGACTGATGGCAGACCGCCAGCCCGTTAGAAAGATGAAGCTCCAATCAATCAGGTCTCGCCGGGTGGGTGCGATGGGGCTCCTGTGCACCCTAATTCTCTGGGCATTAGTGCATTAACACATGTTCTGCTCTCTTTGGTCCTGTTGTACAGTTACTGTAGGCACACTTACAATGTGTGTGGTGAACGCAGACAGATGGGACACCACAGTGATGTCTCACCACTACCATCTGGGTCCAATATTCGTCTAGAGAATTCGATGGAAAAAAAATGCATTAAAAATTAAAAAAGAAAATAAATTTTTAGTTGCATCATGACTGATATCTGAAATGTGCTACGGAAAATACTATACACTACATGTACAAAAGTACTGGGTCACTTGACTTCTCCAGCCATATGTGGGTCTTTCCCAAATTGTTGGACAAAGTTGGAGTCACACAAGTCAAGTCAAGTCAAGTCAAGTTTATTTCTATAGCGCTTTTCACAACAGGTATTGTCTCAAAGCAGCTTTACAGAAATCAACAGTCAAGGTGAATGATGTGCATTTATCCCTGATGAGCAAGCCTTCCTTTAGATGTCATGACGAAGAAACCTTGAGAGGAACCGGACTCAAAAGGGGAACCATCCTCATTTGGGTGACATCAAGAGTGTGATCATAAATCTTTAAACAATACAGAACACTGGAAAGTGAGAACTAACATGAGCACTGGAGTGTAAGATTATTAATAATGTTCTTTTTACAGTCTTCTACAGTCATTGTGGTTATAAAAATAGGAGCTACTGAGCAACTTATAAAATAGCTCAACATTTCATCACAGATCCAACACCAGCTTCTCCATGCCAGAGCCTTTAAACACTCAAAGAGGTCCAATGTCAAAATTCCACACATGAAATGGGATCCAGCTGGCACTGGTACGTCTCTGGGTGGTACAGGAAGTTTTCGAGTTCCACATCTATTTCTTTAAAGGTCCATAATCTTTATGAGGTGGGACGTGACTGGAGCTGGCTATACCTCAGAATGCCGCACTTCACACTACTGGAACTCTATTTTTAGTTTATTTTCCAATTCCACACTTAAGATTATTCCCCATTAGCTGTTATAATAACCTCCACTTTTCTGGGAGGATGTTCCACTAGATCTTGTGGAGATTTGTGCATTCAGCTACAATGGTGTTAGTAAAGTCAGGTACTGATGTAGGTAAGGTGAGGTCTCCTGGGATGCAGTCAGTGTTCACATTCATCATGTTAAATAGGGTTGAGGTCAGAGGTCTTTAGCTGGAGATCTTCCACTTCAACCAAAGTAATGTTCATGAAGCTGGCTTTGTGCACAGGGGTATTGTCATGCTGGAACAGATTTGGGTCTCCTAGTTCAACTGAAGGGAAAATGTCATTCTACCTGCATACGAAGACTCAAAACCACATCAACGGGAACGTCAAGCATCCAATTACTTTACGTGTACAGAGAATTAAGTATAACAAATTATTCAGTTACAGTCTTATAATTGTTGCCTCATTTGTTTAACAAGATAAGACATTCTTAAGTTCTGAACACCATGCTGCCACTGCTGTGCTCTTGAACAAGATCTACACCCTCAACTGCTCAGCTGTATAAACGAGATAAGTCACTCTGGCTAAATGCAGGAAGTAGTAGAACAGTTAAGGCACTGGGTTACTCAAGTTAAGTAGAAAGATACACTAGATAAAATGTGACTCCAGTAAAAGTAAAAGTGTCCCTTTAAACTTTCACTTGAGTGAAAGTACAAAGGTATTTGCCTTCAAATGTGGTTAATTATCCAAAGTACTATCATTTATTATGGCTATAATGTTCCTATTATCATTTTTATCACAAGACTCTTTACTTAATCAACTCAATCTATTAATAGATTAATATTAATGAGTCAAACACTGGCTGATGTCTATTACAATGATCATGAGACCAAAACCTTTTTTTTTTTTCAACTACTTAAAAAAATCATGCAACAAAGCCATGTGTGTTGTGGCGAGTTTAAATCAGGAGTTACTTCCATCATTTATTCCTCTCCAAATGTTCTGCTTGCTGTTGAACTGATGCTGATCTGTATGTTGGTGATCAGTAGATACACCAAGCGCCAATCAAAAAAAGTTCACGTTTGATCCTGATTGGTGATTTGCTGCGTGTTTGACCAGTTAAGTTTATCCTCATAAATAAAAAGGAACAACTGATGTTGCAAAATGTAGTTCAAAGTAGTAAAAATTACATATTTGACCTATTTAAATGTAATGAAGTAAAAGTCTCCCCAAATGGAAATACTTCAGTAAAGTACATTTACTTCGGTACTGTTCACTGCTGCTGCCAGTTCAAGCCCCAGCACTGCCAAGCTGCCACTGTTGGACCTTCAAGCAGGATCTTTGAAACCCAAGCTTCCTAATAAGCTGGAATGTGCCAAATGAAAGCATCTAAATATTACACTATATTGCCAAAAGTTAGCGGACACCTTATCATAAGTATGGCATGTGCTTTTTGAGCATCGCATTCAACATTTAGTTCCAATTTGCTCTTATAATTCCCTCTATTCTTCTGATTTTGTAGCGTGCTTCTGGAGATTTGTGCTTATTCAGCTACAATGTTGTTAGAAAAGTCAGGTACTGATGTAGTTGAGTTAAGGAGGACTGGGATGCAGTCAGTGTTCCAATTGTTCAGTTGAAATCAGAGTTTTATAGCAATCCAGATCTTCCTCTCCAAACCATGTAAACCAGATCTTCAGGGGGCTCACTTAGTGCACAGCGGCATTGCCATGCTGAAATAAGTTTGGGTTTCCAAGTTTTCCAAATTTCGAGACTGGACTACTGCACTGGACTACTGCAACTCTCTGTTGGCAGGTCTTCCTCTTCTTTCCAAGTTCTCCCACACCACCCCACTGCTGCGCTCCCTTCACTGGCTTTCAGTAGCTGCATGTATCAGATTCAAAACATTGATGCTTGCTTACAAGGCCAAAAATGGACCATCACCATCTTACCTCAGAGACCTCATCACACCTTGCACTGCACCACGCTGTCTGAGATCCTCCAGCACTGCTCGACTGGTATCACCTTCTCTCAGGTGGAGAGGTAACTATACTTCATGGCTCTGTTCTGGCACCGAGGTGGTGGAACGAACTTCTCCTAGATGTCCGAGTCCCTGGCTATCTTTAAGCGACGGTTGAAGACCTTCCTCTTCCTGAAACACTTAAACTAACACTTTCCAGGTTTGCTTTGTAAAAATCAAGAGTTGTAGTCTGATTTATCTTAAGTTTGTAATCTTGCGTACCAGTGAAGCATTTTGTACGTCACTCTGGACACCAGCAACAATTGCGTGCTTCAAGCTTTATGCTAACAGTTTAAAGAAGAACCATATAAAGCAGGTGACCCAATAATTTCATCCATATAGTGTATATAGAGCTGTATATTAGTTGAATGAAGCATTGCAAAATCCAGGTCTCCAGATGAATCTTAAATCTGCATGAGTTTTCTTTGGGTTCTCAGATGTATCTCAATAAATGCTGGGAGGTTGATTAATTTCTCCAAATTGCCCCCCAAGAATGAAAGAGTGATCAAATTGTGTCTGTATGACGCACTGAAATGAACTAAAGTCCCATCTAAGGGGTAAAAGTGCAGTGTTCCTACTATAGACCTGACCCTGACCCTGACCAGCACCAGGACCAGGACCAGTACTAGGACAAGGACAAGGACAAGGAAAAGGTGCTGATGATTAATGCATACATTTCCTTAGTATGTTGTATTGTAAACACAGTAGGTCATTATGTCTTGAAATATAATCCATTATAGAATCTACCACTGGTGCATCATCTCCTGACTATCACGTGCCACAGACATAGGCTAGTTTATGAAGATAACAACAAGCAAGGCAGAAGGGAACATGATGCCTGGATGTAACGTGGATAAAACAGAGGGAGTCAGTGATGTAAACATGACTGAGAACAGAGACATTCCTGACCACCTGATCATCATCATCATCTTTTCTCTGTTGTGTTGTGGCTGTTCAGCCTGGATACATTCATTAGAGAACAAAAAACAGTGGTCACTTTTTACTTAAGTATGTCAGAGCCTAAACTTCTTTACTTTAACTTGAGTGGAAAAAAAGTGTAGTCAGAACTTTTACCAGAGTCGTTTAAAACATGAGTATCTGTACTTTTGCTTGAGTGGAGGATGTTTGTACTCTGCTGTGCTGTGGGTAAAATATTCCACAGCTAGATGAGGAAGTAGTAATGGATTCAGAAGAAGGAGAAGATGCCTGTCTGGCTTAATGAATAAGAAAATCCCCCAATTAGTGCCCTTTTCTGCAGGCCAGGATGAGTTCATGGTGAGGATTAGGAATGAGGCCAGGACCCCATTGCCACTGTCCAGTGGACGCACAGGCAGGAGGGCAGGCATGCGTTCAGCCGCACTGGCACCAAAAAAAAGCATGGGAAAAATCAGCTTGTGTATCAACAGATTAAAAGTTATTCTTCCTCCTTCATTCCATCTGTTGTGCAAAAGTGGTTAAGTATATATATATATATATATATATATATATATATATATATATATATATATATATATATATATATATATATATATATATATATTCTTTGATACACACAAACTGTGTTCTGTCTATCTTTCTATTTTTATTTCTGTCTGTCTGTTTATCGTGTTTGACCTACCGATAACATTTTCTCTGTTATACAGCACCACATCAGTCTCAGGTTCTTGTCTTCTGCTATTATCCTGTTTAATCCCACATTCAAGAGAAGCAGGTACCTTCTAAAAATATTAAAGGGAATTAGATGATTATTTTGACAGTTATTCAAGCTTAAAAAAATCCCACCCAGACTCAAACTGTGTTCTTAAATATATTTCTCTATTAATTCATTTATTTCTTCATAATCTTTACACCAGAAATTCTGTATAAATTTGATCATGGAGCAGTGAAACAGAAGATCCTGCTTACAGATGAACAAAACGAGTTGTTTACTTTGTGAATCGTAAATCCCAGCTTGTGTTCATTCAAAACAATTAAAGCTCTAACGACTAATTAATGATGTAATATATTAATCTAGCGGTGGGCCAGCCTCAGGGGTCCGGGCGGGATAATTGGGCAAAACACAGCGGAATTAATTGGGTTTGATTGAAGGAGTTTTTTCAATAGAGCATGACATAATTGGAGGTCAGGCAGTGACAGTGTGTGTGTGTGTGTGTGTGTGTGTGTGTGTGTGTGTGTGTGTGTGTGTGTGTGTGTGTGTGTGTGTGTGTGTGTGTGTGTATTTAAGTTTTTTTCAGGCCTCTGTTCTACTGAATGAGTTCAAAAAAGCACATGAAGTGACATTAAGTTAAAATGAACTTACTTTATTTACTAGGTCGAGTATCGGGTTATATAATTATTGGCTCCCTCAGAAGGCTGGTGGTCAAAAAAACACAATACCATGTGGTTTTATAATTTGTTTTATAAAATCCATTTTTCTTCTTCCATCATGAGATAGACTCTGAATTCACAGAAATCACAGACAGAATACAGATAAATGAATGAATGAATGAATGACTGAATGATAATGAAGGAGTCTCTGCAGAATGTAAATCTATGGGCTTTGAAAACTATGCAGACTTGAAAATAGAAGAAAAAAAATGGAAACAGAAGAGAAAATGAAGAGAGATGAGATGAGAAGAGAAGAAAATTGGGCTGCTGTTGTGCGAAGGAGGCAAAGGTGAGGAGGAAGACGTCTACAGAGACAGCAGAGAAAGGAGAAGTGTAGGAGAGTGGAGGTTCGGTTAGTAATTTAAATGTTGGTACTATGACTGGGAGAGGGAGAGAGGTAGCTGATATGATGGAAAGGAGAAAGGTAGATATGTTGTGTGTTCAGGAGACCAAGTGGAAAGGGACTGTGGTGAGACCTGAGATGTTGTATGGTTTGGAGACAGTGGCATTGAGTAAAAGACAGGAGGTGGAGCTGGAGGTAGCAGAGCTAAAGATGTTAAGGTTTTTTTGTAGGAGTGATGAGGATGGACAGGATTTAGAATGTAGGACGTTTTGGAGACAAGGTGAGGGAAGCGAGATTGAGATGGTTTGGACATGTGCAGAGGAGGAACATGGGGTATATCAGTAGGAGAATGCTGAGGATGGAGGAAAAGAGGAAGACCAAGGAGGAGGTTTATGGATGTGGTGAGAGAAGACATGCAGGTAGTTGGATAGAAAGAGGCAAATGGATGATCCGCTGTGGCGCCCCCTAGTGGGAGAAGCCGAAAGAAGATGTACAACCCCCCCCCAATTTCCCATTCTGTCCGCTAGATGGCGATATGCGCCATAATGGTCTTGGAATCGACGACGAAGAAGAGTGAGCGCTGAAGGAAGCAGATGTTTCTTCTTCCGGTAGATTCGGGTCCAATTTGTGCAAAAAAAACAAAAAAAACCATAATAATTTTGTTCACCGGTTCTCGCGGTTTTATTTCTTATAAGTAATTATTACGGGGCTGTAGTGAGGCCGGATCCCGCCTGGCTCCGGATACTATGGATATTTCTACACCTCCTGAAGGTAAAACAGAAAAAAAAACGGAGCTCACCGGTAGCTGCGTCGGTCGCTTAGCAAAGCTCGAGCTGGAGCTCGCGCTGGATGCTAATAACAGCGCTAGTTATAAAGGCTTCTCACTCCGTGTTTATTTCATCCCACAGAATTTATTTTACATACAAAATATAATAAATATAACAGCAGTAAAAAATACACAGACAAAACAGAAGCCGTTTGAATAAACAGGACGCTTTTATACGCGGGTTAGCATTAGCTTAGCCAAATGAATTGGGAGTCACGTTAAAGGCACGAGCGCGTTTGTCGAGAATCGGATTATATTCAGATTTTTTTTTTAATTCGAATAAATACAATTATAATTAGTATACCTGTAAAATTAAAAAAAGAACAGCTTGAGATATGAAAATTAATCCGAATAACGTGTCTGTGACAGGTAGACCAGGGGTCCCCTATTATTATTATTATTATTATTATTATTATTATTATTATTATTATTTGACTAATTGACTAATTGACTTATTTAATTTGGAAATAAAATACTTGTATTATGTATAATGTTTATTGTATAAATAAAATGGTGCTTGAGCTTTTTTTTTCTTATATTTTTCTTAATTTATTTATCAATTTATTTATTTTATTTATTTAGTATTCTGTATAGAAATACAATGAGGCTAGGAATAGACTTCATGTATAGACTTTTTATTATATATATATATATATATATATATATATTATATTTTATTATATAGTATATTATAACTTTTTATATTTATCGTAACAATAAGCAAAATGGAATGTAAATAAACGTAAATATAAATCAAATCAGTATTTGGTTTGACCACCAGTTTCCTTGTAAAACAGCATCAATTCAACACTTGCACTTCTGGGTAGAGTTTTTGAAGGCATTCAGCAGGTTGGTTGTTCCATTGAGAACTAACCACACATCTCCTGTGGATGTAGACTGCTTCATATCCTTCTGTCTCTTCGTTTCCCAGACAGACTTGATGGATGGAGAAAAAAATCTAAAAGAATCAAACCCAAAAACGAGCTTGCTGTTTGTGCTGCTCGCACTTCATTTGAACTAAATGTTTACATGTACAATATTTATTTATTTTTAATTTAATATAAACAAACGCAATAGTGATGGTAAGATCGGATCGTTTTAGCGACCTTGTTCCTCGAATCTCGTTCGTCAAAATCTTTTTTGAGTCGTTTTGTTCCTTTGATCAAATGCTACATTTTAAAATTCGAATTTTATTTGTCACATACACATTAATTTTTTGACTGTCAGACTTGTAAACATGGAAGAAATGCAATATAAAGATGAAAAATGTAAAGAGTAAAGTAATGTAAAAACGAATAAAGTGAACTATAAATGTAAATTAAGATTTAATCTGACTATATAAAAACCGCTCTTGTTCCCATATGCTCGTTGTTAATAATGTTAATTTTCCCATAAGAATTAATGTAAACGCAATAAATCCGTTCCCAGACCTCAGGCGATTGTTTATATATTATTTAACACACAAATATACATGTAACAAAGTATAAACATACAAAGTAATACATTATGAAAACTAAATAACTTTTTGTTCCTTATGATTATACTTACTGTTAAACTTGACATGACACATCGCAGACAAAGATCTCGTGTGCGTATGCCACGTTTGTGCTTTTCACGAACTAAACGTATAGTAAAATAAAACAAACACACTATAAAAACAGACAAAAAGCACAATATTCACACGAGAACACACTCAGAACAATGTCTATGAAGCGACTGAGCACCTACTTTGTATAATTGGTTAAATCATTGGTTAAATGTGTGGACAAATTTTTTCGAAAACCGCAGAATTTCCGTGCCACAAAAAAAAAAAAAAAAGACCAGACGGTCTAAATTTAGGCAGTGTGGCTTGGTCCAGGTGAAGATGGACGCCGAGCAGACCGACACTGAACTGGTGGCCAAAAAACGCTGACAAATATGACACATTTGTCAAAGAACGCAGAGGTTCCTGGTTTGAAGAAAGAGGCGACAGAGCTTTCTTTTATTGCCTCTGGAATGGATTAGAGAACAAAATGACACTGTTGAGATAACCAAATAGAACCTCTTTGTATAACCCATAGGTTAAATCCTATTGATTCCAAAAGAAAATTTCAATGAACAAATTCGTAAAGTTATGGTGCGAAAAAATGCAAGGGGGTTTGGATTCATTTCATTTCGAGTGACCTGTAACATGTGGTGCACAATATTAAATATTAGAGGTCGACTGATTTTGGTGGACTTTACCGATAACTAGGGTGAATCGTACGTAAAAAAAAAAAAGTAAAAAATAAAATATTACACCCCATGTAAAATAGCACTGAACTTTATTGCAAAAATGTACAAAACAGTACTGAATCATAAAAATGAGGCAAAATATATAATATTTCATATTTGTTTAAGTAATAAATTATAAATAATGGGTATAATAGTGCTCTCTGTACAGCGCGCAGTCTCGCATGTTAAAGCTAGCAGCACGTGGCGTCCGTGATTCACCTCTAGAGGCTGCTCTCGTAATGAAGGCGGAGCTTCTCAGCTGCTCCAGTGAAGGACACTACCCGGAAAAACTATCGTTATGGATTTTTTTGCCAATCAACTATCGGTGCAGGTTAATCATCAAAACCGATGAATCGATTGACCTCTATTAAATATGACAGTTCTGACTATTGTGATCCGTGATTTCCAAAACTGTAGTTAATTTACAAATATCAGTGACCTTAGGCTGTATTTGTGACCGTTTTTATATACACAATGTCCCTGATTATTTAATTTCTTGTTTTCCTTTCAGACCAAGAGCTTCGGAATGTCATCGACAAACTGGCCCAGTTTGTGGCCCGCAATGGACCCGAGTTTGAAAAGATGACCATGGAGAAACAGAAGGATAATCTGAAATTCTCCTTCCTCTTCGGAGGGGAATATTTCGGCTACTACAAGTACAAGCTTGCAATCGAGCAGCAGCAGCGTACGTATACCTAAGCATTCCTTCCTCTTTTTTTTTCGCTGTAGTAAGGTTCAGTTGAATACTGGGGTCTCGTTTATGAAAGTGTGTATAGATTACTGAGAACCCAAGTGTGTGCATTTGATGCTGTGTAGCTCTGGTGATACATTTTGTTCAAGTACACGTGTGTGACCCTATTCTTTCCTCATAGATCCAACCACTCATGATGATGAATATAAAATGGAAGGTATTTATTAGATTGGTGATTTGAAGCAATTTGGTGTTTTTTTTCTTCTTTTTTTTTTTCTTTGCACCATCAGTGCCTGATGCTTCTGATACTTTCTTTTTATCGAATCGAGCTTTCTCAGACATTTTGTCTTACGTTTTGTCCAAGGTTATGGAACGGGCCGATCCGTTGTCCTGCTTTCAGAATTTATTTAATTTCAGACAGAAAACTTGCTCAACGCTCGCCATTAATTTGATTAATTTACTTTTCAGTCGTATGACTTACAGCCCTGTGTTATCCACAACTAAGTTGTTTATTTATTTATTAATTTTTTTGTTTTTAAATCCCCAATACAATTATTTTAATCTATTATTTTTTTTCATGGTGAAAAACAAGGCAGCATGTCTGAATCTGAATGCATGTTAAGATCCTGACTGAATGGCTTTGCTTGACGATGTACATTCAACAAAGTCATCTTCCCTCTTTCCAGCGCGTGTCCCAGTCCATAATTTTGGATGTTTTCCTTTTATATTTTTGAAGAGAATCAGTGATCAAAAATTTGTTTGTCTTTTTTATTTTATTTTTTGGAATTGATGATAATCGTTGAGCATGTTTCGAATCGCAGTGCTTTGTAAGCCAGCGGGTAAAGAAGTTCCTGATGTTCCACCGCCGATGACGCTGCTTCCTCCTCCTCCGATACCCCCCAGCACTCCTGCAGTGGAGGAGCTCATCCAGCAGAGTCAGTGGAACCTGCAGCAGCAAGAGCAGCACCTGCATACTCTCCGACAGGTAACTTTTCTTTGTCTTTCACATCATGACAGGTGATCTTTTTACTTTTTGCATTCATAAGAATTAAGTGATATACAGTGGTACCTCGACATACGAGTGCCCTTACATACGAGTTTTTTGAGATACGAGCGGTCACTTGGGCGTTTTTTTTTTTTTTGCTTTGATACGCGAGCAAAAACTTGAGGTACGAGCTCGAGACGCCGCTGCTAGATGGCGAATCGAGGCCAGAAAGTGAAGATTTTGACGAAAATTAAGATAAGCGAAAAAGAAAAAGTAAAAAGTTAAGGGATACGTAGTGTGCAGGAGTTATAGTAAATAAACGAGTTTTCCCTCTGCCTCCGCTTATCGCCTCTAAACACACACCCCCCCCTTCCTTTCCGCACACTCTCTCACACACACACACACACCCCCCACCGGCGTTTTCATTAGCTCAAGTTGTCTCATCTCCAACGAAAATACACTGAATAAAACCTTATTATATTTTTACATTCTCTTTTATTATGTTTTTATACAATATTTGTCATTTATAAATGAGTTTTTCTTATTCAAAAACAACTGGGGTGGCATTTTGGGGGCTGGAACGGATTAATGGCATTTCAATTAATTTCAATGGGGAAATTTGCTTTAAAATACGAGCAATTTGACATACGAGCAAGGTTACGGAACGAATTCAACTCTTATGTCGAGGTACCACTGTACATCATGATGTGGTCTTGATTCAGCAATAAACCTGTTATAAAAAGTACATTAATTACCACTATGATGTAATACATTATGACTTCATATTGTACAAACAGTAGATATAAAGAACATTGTTGTTAGATTTATGGTCTTCACCAAAATAGGCACAGAAGCCACAGTTCCTCTACTTTAAATGGCAGTCACAAAGGTCCACCTTCAATCTTGTGAATGGCAGGTATAGATACGCATCTTTCTTTTCTGTGCCTGAGAGGCCCAGAACCTCAGCCTTCCTTACCATGACTGACCAGGACAGAGACTATCCTGTTTGCATTGGGCATGCACAAAGACCTCGTCTTCTGATTGCACCTGACTGTCATAGAGGCTGCATTTTCTTTTTTGTGACTTTTGGGCATAGCGGCCACATTTTCTTTCCTGTGACTGTCGGGCATAGAAACTACGCACAGAGGCCACGCTTCCTTACTAGAGGTCCACCGATTGATTGGTTTTGCAGATTATTCACTGATAGTTGATGGCTGGAGATTTTTGGCAAAAATCTGATATTTATTTTTATTTGTTGTTTGTTGCTGGAGCAGCTGAGAAAGTCTGCTGTCATTATACAGTACAAGATTGGCCTAAATAATTTTAAATGTAACTGTTTTTATTTAGAGTGTTGCTTTTTGTTTCATTTTGAATGTAGGTCTTTTTGTTTTCCCATATATATATATATATATATAGTACAGATACATATTATATACATAACAAAAAAGTGTGAAACAACTGAAAAATGTCATATTCTAGGTTCTTCAAAGTAGCCACCTTTTGCTTTGATTACTGCTTTGCACACTCTTGGCATTCTCTTGATGAGCTTCAAGAGGAAATGGTCTTCCAACAGTCTTGAAGGAGTTCCCAGAGATGCTTGGCACTTGTTGGCCCTTTTGCCTTCACTCTGCGGTCCAGCTCACCCCAAACCATCTCGATTGGGTTCAGGTCCGGTGACTGTGGAGGCCAGGTCATCTGGCGCAGCACCCCATCACTCTTCTTCTTTGTCAAATAGCCCTTACACAGCCTGGAGGTGTGTTTGGGGTCATTGTCCTGTTGAAAAATAAATGATGGTCCATCTAAACGCAAACCGGATGGAATAGCATGCCGCTGCAAGATGCTGTGGTAGCCATGCTGGTTCAGTATGCCTTCAATTTTGAATAAATCCCCAACAGTGTCACCAGCAAAGCACCCCCACACCATCACACCTCCTCCTCCATGCTTCACGGTGGGAACCAGGCATGTAGAGTCCATCCGTTCACCTTTTCTGCGTCGCACAAAGACACAGTGGTTGGAACCAAAGATCTCAAATTTGGACATCAGACCAAAGCACAGATTTCCACTGGTCTAATGTCCATTCCTTGTGTTCTTTAGCCCAAACAAGTCTCTTCTGCTTGTTGCCTTTCTTAGCAGTGGTTTCCTAGCAGATATTCTACCATGAAGGCCTGATTCACACAGTCTCCTCTTAACAGTTGTTGTAGAGATGTGTCTGCTGCTAGAACTCTGTGTGCCATTGACCTGGTCTCTAATCTGAGCTGCTGTTAACCTGCGATTTCTGAGGCTGGTGACTCGGATGAACTTATCCTCCGCAGCAGAGGTGACTCTTGGTCTTCCTTTCCTGGGGCGGTCCGCATGTGAACGAGTTTCTTTGTAGCGCTTGATGGTTTTTGTGACTGCACTTGGGGACACTTTAAAAGTTTTCCCAATTTTTCGGACTGACTGACCTTCATTTCTAAAAGTAATGATGGCCACTCGTTTTTCTGTACTTAGCTGCTTTTTTCTTGCTATAATACAAATTCTAACAGTCTATTCAGTAGGACTATCAGCTGTGTATCCACCTGACTTCTGCACAACACAACTGATGGTCCCAACCCCATTTATAAGGCAAGAAATCACACTTATTAAACCTGACAGGGCACACCTGTGAAGTGAAAACCATTTCAGGTGACTACCTCTTGAAGCTCATCAAGAGTGTGCAAAGCAGTAATCAAAGCAAAAGGTGGCTACTTTGAAGAACCGAGAATATGACATATTTTCAGTTGTTTCACACTTTTTTGTTATGTATATAATTCCATATATAATTCCACATGTGTTAATTCATAGTTTTGATGCCTTCAGTGTGAATCTACAATTTTTATAGTCATGAAATTAAAGAAAACTCTTTGAATGAGAAGGTGTGTCCAAACTTTTGGTCTGTACTGTGTGTGTGTGTGTCTGTGTGTGTCTGTGTGTGTCTGTGTGTGTGTCTGTGTGTGTCTGTGTGTGTGTCTGTGTGTGTGTCTGTGTGTGTGTGTGTCTGTGTATATATATATATATATATATATATATATATTACAGTGGTACCCCGCTTATCGACTGGCTTTTTCGCACCGAAAAATTGTTAATAAATGGGTATCGGTGGAGGTCGGGAACGGATTAATTGGTTTTCCATTATTTTTTATGGGATAATTACATTCGCTCTTCGACCTTTTCGCATTTCGACCGGTTTTAAGGAACGGATTAAGGTTGATAAGCGGGGTACCACTGTGTATGTATATATATATTTATACCATAATTTCCGGACTATTAAGCGCACCCAAATATAAGCCGCATTTGACAATTTGACATTTGACAAAGATTTGTATTTTGATGATAAATACGCCGCACCTGTCTATAAGCCACAGGTGTCTACACTGAAAATAATGAACTTTACACAGGCTTTAATGAAAGACAGTGTCTGTGACACGGCTTGTATCTAAACAGTAGCCTACCAAGAAAGTCATTGTTCACTGTCTTCCTCCTTCCTTTCACAACTATTTCTCTCTGGAGTTTATCTTTTGGCATCGCCGTACGTTTAAAAATCACCATCGGTGAATCTTTTCTCCCGATGCCGTGCAGCTCAGAACACAGGTGAAGTGTGTTGTTTTTTTTTTTTATATGCCCGGTTGTTTTCAGCGTGACGAATGATTCGCATTTCCTGTTGACAGTCCGAGTGAGCGGCAGGTTAAACGTCAGAGGAACATCATCCATATTTATGATGTGGTGCGGCCCGATTCAGTGGGAGCGCATCTGATTTCATATAAAGAGTTTCATTGGTTCACCTGAACCCGTTCAGCAATTTCATTGGTCTAATGTTTTGGCTTAAAGCTTGTGAAACCGGGAAAAACCCAGGAAAAATCCATATATTAGCCGCTAGGCTGTTTAAGCCGTGGGGTTTAAAGCGTAGGAAAAAAGTAGCGGCTTATAGTCTGGAAAATACGGTATATGATCCTGCATATACTTTTATACTAATTTACCTGCATTCATAGGTATTTGGCTTGATTTATACATTTAATCTCCATGATCTTAAATGTGTTCCTGAATTTCTGGAAAGGGCAATGCTCTACACAGAGGTGTATTGCACAGGGATATGCTGCTGTGGTCCTAACAGGTTCTAATTTTTATGTTCCTCCAGGAGCAGGTAAACGCAGCTGTCGTGCTCGCCATGGAGCAGCAGATGCAGAAACTGTTGGTGGAAACGCAGCAGGATATGGCCGAGTTTGACAGCCTGCTTCAGCCGATCATCGACACATGCACCAAGGATGCCATTTCTGTACGTGCAATATGAGCTTTATAATTCTAATCATTATCCGTGAATCGTACATAAAAGCACTCTTGGAATGCCGCTCAGCCATTTAACAGAGTGGACCGGAACTTAGTTTTGCATAACTATCATCATGTCCAGGCTGGAAAGAATTGGATGTTTAACAACGCCAAGTCCCCACAACAATGTGAACTGATGACTTCCCACCTCCGCAATCGCATCACAGCAGAGACGGCGCACTTCGAGCTCCGCCTGCACCTCATCTATCTCATAAATGATGTCCTGCATCACTGGTAGGTGCAAAACTGTTAGAACTGCATCACGTAGGAATGATGATATTTAACAGTAAATTCATGTCGGTCACGTTATATCTCTTAGTGTACTCTCTCACAGGCTCCGCAGTGTGTCTGGTGTGTTGATTACACGTTAACTTGTTGTGTTGTGGCATTGCAGTCAGAGGAAGAACCAGAGAGATCTTTTGGCTGCGCTGCAGAAGGTTGTGGTGCCCATTTACTGCACCAGCTTCCTAGCAGTTGAGGAAGACAAACAGCAAAAAATCACCCGGGTAAGATACGCATTTCACATTCTCTCTTCAATGCATCAACACTTTTTCCTTTTCCTCCCAATATTATTTCGTAAACGCTTTGATTAAATGCAAAAACGTGTAACTTCATCTATCTCCTGCATGTTTTGTGAGATATGAAACACTGGTGGACCTTTTAGATCAGTATTTTTTTCTAAAAGATCATCTGACCATGAAATGATTTAAATTTTCATTACTCCAAAGGGCACGCACACATACGCGTGTGTTCATATGTTCTGGTTTTGTCGTTCTCAGTTGCTCCAGCTCTGGGAGAAGAACGGTTACTTTGACGATGTCACCATTCAGCAGCTCCAGAGTCCGGCTCTGGGCTTGGGACAGTATCAGGTACTGTACACTCACTTACAGAAACACCAGCTGTCAAAATGTCTTGATGTTTCTTCAAAAACGCATTTTTTGCATCAGAAATTGGGAAATAATGTAAAAGGGCAGGGCTATTTTTTTGTTCTTTTTTAAAACAAAAACAAAATGGCGCTGGTTGTGTGGGTTATGGTTTTAATGCCAATTTAAGTTATAGACTGTGGTGTACTTGTTGGCTCAGGAAAGAACAAATGGGTGAAATAAGTTTTCACTTGAGTGACTTTTATTTGCCACTTTTCCTGTCTTTCTCTCAGCTTTCCTTTGACACCAGCAAAAAAGCACACACTCAATAATACAAATTAGGGACAGGTTCGTAATCCTTATGCCGGCTGCACAATGCGATTTTATTCATACTGTAGTAACATGATCCCATTGTCAGACTGTAGGATCTCGTCCAAAGTTTTATGCCCGGTTTTACCCATTAATTCCTCCGGCTCCGCCTTTCATAAAAGAAAAAAAGTGACCACGTGTCTGCTGTTACTGTGAAATTTGTGTCCTTTAAAAAAAAAATTATAAAGGATGTACCTTGTTTTCCGGACTATAAGCCGCTACTTTTTTCCCACTCTTTGAACCTCGCGCCTTAAACAACGAAGCGGCTAATTTATGGATTTTTCCTGGGTTTTTCCCGGTTTCACAAACTTCAAGCCGCCAAAAAAATGAACCCCATAACATTAGACCAATGAAATTGCCGAACTGGTTCATCAACCAATGAAATTCTTTATATTAAATCCGATGCGCTCCCACTGAATCGGACCCCACCACATCATAAATATGGATGATGTTCCTCTGACGTTTAACCTGCTGCTCACTCGGACTGTCTACAGGAAATGTGAATCATTCGTCACGCTGAAAACAACCGGGCATGAAAACACACTTCACCTGTGTTCTGAGCTGCACGGCATCGGGAGAAAAGATTCACCAATGGTGATTTTTAAACGCACTGCGATGCCAAAAGAAAAACTTCTGAGAGAAATAGTTGTGAAAGGAAGGAGGAAGACAGTAAACAATGACTTTCTTGGTAGGCTACTGTTTAGATACAAGCCTTGTAACAGACACTGTCTTTTATTAAAGCCTGTGTAAAGTTCATTATTTTTTTAGTGTAGACACCTGTGGCTTATAGACAGGTGCGGCGTATTTATGTTCAAAATACAAATCTTTGTCAAATTCAGTGGGTGCGGCTTATATTTGTGTGCACTTAATAGTCCGGAAATTACGGTATATTTTTCCTTTAGATGGAGTCATGGAATATAGAGACATATTGGGACAGTCACCTCTTTAATATCACCAAGCTGTAATCACTTATGTGTTTTATTCCATCATGTTCTATTAGGTGTCAGCCATTTTTTTGTTAATAAAAGCCGAATCCCTTGTGTCTGTAGGCGTCTCTAATAACGGAGTATGCTGCCGTAGTGCAGCCGGTGCAGTTGGCCTTTCAGCAGCAGATCCAGACGCTGAAGTCTCAGCACGAGGAGTTTGTGGCTAACTTGAAGCAGCAGCAGAGCGTCGCCGTGGCAGCCGCAGCAGCTGCCGTAGGGCAGTTGGCACCATCGGAGTCGGAGAATAAAGGAGGAAGCCAGACTTCTATGACTGCTCAGCCTGGTGGGTAAATTTATTGGGTAACCATGGTCAAAATTTTAATAGCAATTTGATTGAATTCGTATTGAACTTTTAATGCCTCCTCAAGTTAGTGTATTACACCTACTACTTGATTTTATCAGTAGATGTGAAACCTCCAATGGCATGCCCACCTCCGGGTGATTATGATGGTCCTCAGACAGACTCCAACCCTTCTGCATCCTCTGATATTTCCTCTTCGAAACCTGGCTGGTTCGATCCCCAGCATGGAATGCCTTCTTGGAACCCTCAGCAACCTGTGAGTGTTTTTTTTTTTTTTCTTTAGCAAAGTGATTTAGCCATCTATAGAGGAACTGAATGCTGTTTTTGGCTGAAATATAAACCAATTTAGACCAGTTAATGAACATCACTGTCCCTGATTTAGTTTATCGCTTCACCGCCAGCTTCCATGCACACTTCTAACTGCCCCGTTCTTTTTCACAGCCGCCGTTTGACCCCACCCAAGCTCCACCACCTTGCCCACCCTGGAACAGCCATGAGGGGATGTGGAATGAGAGAGAGCCCAACTGGAGCAGCCCTCGAGATGGTGGCCCCGGAGGTCCCGGAGGACCTCCATGGAGTAGCCAGAACGAGCCTCCGCCCTCATGGAGCGGACAGTTTGAACAGCCACCGTGGAACAATCAGCCCGATCAGCCACCGTGGAGCCAGAGAGAGCCGCCTTTCCGCATGCAGCGACCTCCACACTTCCGGGGACCCTTCCCCCCACATCAGCAACCGCCTCCGTTCAACCAGCCACCTCCGCCACACAACTTCAACCGTTTCCCACCGCGCTTCATGCAGGATGACTTCCCGCCCCGGCATCACTTTGAACGGCCGCCGTTCCCGCCACATCGGTTCGAATATCCGCAAGGGGACTTCTCTGGTGGTGAGCTGTTTCACCCAATATATAATATCTAAATAAATATATTTAAATGATTAAACAACAACTATAATGCTTGCGTGTTGCTTTTTTAAAGAAATGGGTCCACCACACCACCACCCAAACCAGAGGATTCCTCCCCCAGGAATGGGTGAACATCCTCCATGGGGTAGTAACCAGCACCCAGACTTCGGGCCTCCACCACACGGCTTTAACGGCCAGTCACACCCCATAAGACGGCAGAATCCGTCACATGTGACCCCGGATGACCCCAGTCTGGTGCCCAATGTTCCCTACTTTGACCTACCCGCAGGTCTCATGGCCCCTCTCGTGAAAGTAAGCATACAGATCTGAGCTAACGTCTCATTTTGTTTGTCTTCTCTCGCATTAAATCGACAATGCTATTTTTCTTTTCCAACCCAGCTGGAAGATCATGACTACAAGGCTCTGGATCCCAAAGACATCCGATTGCCTCCTCCCATGCCCCCTAGTGAACGTCTGCTGGCTGCTGTGGAGGCCTTTTACAGTCCACCTTCTCATGACAGACCCAGGAACAGGTCACTTCTGTTTATCCCAATGCTTTCTCTCACATTTAAAAAAATTAAAATAAAAAAGACTTATTAAAGCACCATTTGATTTTTTTTTTTTTTTTTTTATATCAAGCACCAAGCATCAAATGCATATATGCACCCCAGCAATATATAGCATCATAAAAGACCTCTTTCATTTCTGAACATTTCACTTAACATAAAAAAATCACTAATAACGATTTTAAAGTGTAGGTTTTATACATTTAGACGTTTTGACGTTCACGCGGTCGTGTTCAAAGCGCATGTTATAATTTTCACTATAAGTTTAGCTATCTGGCGAGCATTGCATTGTATCCAGAATGTAATACTGGCGAGATTAAATAACCATTTGACTAAACAAAACTTATTTCAATTCAAACTCAAGCACTTTCAAGGACCTTAAGTATCTCCAAAAAGTGAGTACACCCCCGTCGCATTTCAGCAAACGCTTTAGTATCTTCTCAATACTATAGAAACAAAACTTGGATATATTTCAGAGTAGTCAATGTGCAGCTTGTGTAGCAGTACAGATTTACTGTCCTCTGAAAATAACTCTGAAAAAATTGTCCCCTGTGAGAAGATATAATAAAATTGTTGCTGAAATGAGGGGCGTACTCACTTTTGTGAGATACTGTATAATTCCTATAGTACTTTCCAGACTTCGAATCCATGGATCTGAAATACTTTCAAGAAACGTGGGAACCCTGTTTGTGATGAGCAAAAATAAAACATCCTTATAGAAGTATAATTGCTTGTCTCCTGATATCTGTCAGGATCTAAACCTGGCAACACGGGAATTTTATGCTGTTTCAATACAGTAAAACTCTTGCTGTTTGTCTTTTCCAGTGAGGGCTGGGAGCAGAACGGCCTGTACGAGTTCTTCAGAGCCAAGATGAGAGCGAGGAGGAAAAAGGAGCAAGAAAAACGCAACAGGTGAGTGTTGCATTGTGCCATTGGTGCTTCTGTGAATTCTTTGCTGAACCTTTTCCCCCCCCATTATTGTACACTGTTAGAGCTGATGAGTTGGGTCTGTATAGGCTGGTAAAAAAATTTTTTTTCATAATTATGTATATTACCCATGCGTGTGTGTGTGTGTGATTCCTCAGCACACGAGGCAGTCGCTCACGGAGCCGCTCGCGTAGTCGAGGTAGATCGTCATCACACTCCAGCTCGCGCTCCTCCAAATCGTCACGCTCCAGGTCTTCCAGATCCCGGTCCCGATCACGCTCCTACTCCAGATCTCGATCCAGGTAATTCCTCCGCGTTACGTTTTTCACCACAAACATCGGTATTGCCGCCGTATTTAGTTCCGCTGATGCGCATAAACACACATTCATATCGTTTCTATACTCAAAATTAAAAGTGTTCCTGTGTGTATTTACTTTTTATAGAAGCAGGAGCCACTCCAGGTCGCGATCCGGAAGCCGCTCTCGCTCCAGATCACGATCTAAATCGCGATCACCTGACCGACGACGACAAGCTGCAAAGTCCCGCAGCCCCACACCACCGTTAGTGTCCACAGCAACCACTCTTACATACAGATACAGTGCAGAGAGCCTACAATTGAATATATGTATGTATGTGTGTGTTCAGGTCCACTTCTGGCTTAGGCTCTGCACCTCCAGCTCCACCGATAGATTATAGGCTGGGTGAGGAGAACAAGGGCCATCAGATGCTCATGAAAATGGGTGAGTGTTTCAGTGATTCGTCTCCTGACTTTCCGTGGAACATCTCATGCACTCGTTGCTCGTTAACGTGGAGCTTTGCGGTTTTTAACACGTACAGCATTCCATAAACCGCGTGTTTGGCATAAACTGCGAAAAAATTCAGCATCAGACCGTCTGAAGTCTGTTTCTGCATGCAGGTTGGAGCGGCTCCGGAGGCCTCGGGGTGAAAGAGCAGGGTATTCAGGATCCTATTAAAGGAGGAGACGTGCGCGATAAGTGGGATCAGTACAAAGGTGTTGGAATTTCCCTGGATGACCCGTATGTCAACTACAGAAGGAACAAAAGCTACAACTTTGTTGCACGGATGAAAGCCAGAGAGAAAGGTAGCAACACACTTTTTACACTCAGTACACAGTTACACACAGACGGAATCAAATGTCAGGAATTATTGATCTGTTCATCTTCTCAGATGCAAATTTTTGGTGTACATCGGATACAAGTTGGCATGTGTATCGTGATGCAATGTTTTTAACATATTTGGTAAAAAAACCAAAAAAAACCCCAAATTATTTATATATAATTATTAGTAGATAAGTAGTAGTAGATTTCTCATTGTTAAACTGTTTCTCGAGCGCGTTCTCCCAGCACTGCTGCTGCTACTTGAACATGACGTATCTACGGAGACCGAGGCGTGTCCTGAGAGTCACATAGAATACAGATTAACATGGCAGAGTTAGAGCTGCATCTTCCACGGGGCAGAAAAGAAAAAGAACGTCTGGATTTTTTAAATCTTTTTTTGCAATACAAAGGCATGTTAGTGAGAGGGCCATGTTTTAGAATCCAGAAGGCATTTAAGTAAATTAATGATTCGCTGTCTGTATAAACAAAAAAAATTGCATCGTATTGCACCACGTGTATCTTTAATGTATCGTAGGCTATGCATCAAGATGCGAATCGCATCGGCCTCAGTTACAGAGATGCACATCCCTAGTATATTTCTTGCAAAAGTCAGGTGGAATTCATGATACTTCGGTTCCCGTATGATTGACAGCAAAGAATCAGAAACCGAAAAACACAGTTTGTTTCACATTTTAATTTCAGGGTTATTTCCAGAACCCAAAAGTGAAACTGTTGCCTAAAGGCCTTAAATAAAGACGTTAACCATGTAGAGCACCTGGTAGTGTCCTGACGACAATTCGGGTGAGGTCAACTTAACCTGAGGACAGCTTTTATAGTTCACCCACATTTTTATAGGATCACATTTACTGATGATTCAAATTCTGCTCGTAATAGAAGACAGGAGGACACCAGAACTAGAACCATATTTTCCTCAGTGAGTGAAGTACCAAGACATCCCAGTTCTGTGGGTTTTTTTGTACCAATGTGAAGTAATGGGGTGTTACTACATGGAGTCCCAAAGAACATGGACACACGTCGCATACATGAAAAACAAGCGAGAAATGGTGTTATGTTTCTTTTATAATAATCCTGTGCTTCATATTACTTTAAACACTTTTTGAATAGTTATTGAATAGAAATGTCTTCCTATAAGCTGTCTTTACTCTCTTTTTTTTTTCTCCCCCCCCCCCCCCCCCTCCCCAGTGACCCGAGACACGCAGGAAACCCCACCTACAGAATGATTCTCCAGAATTCTGAATTTTTTTTTTAACCTATAGAAAAAAACAAAACAAAAAACCCTTTCATCAACGTTGCCCCCTTTTTTTGAAAACCGATTGCAAGTGGAATTGTTTTCATTGTAAAATATCAAAATGTGATGTAGTTTGAAAAGCAGTATCATTGCAGTCTGTAAAATTTAGCTTAGATTTAATACCCAGCACAAGGAAATAAACAGGTTTTAAATCATGCCACAGTGACTGGTTTGTCTGTTAATGGCGACTACAACGGTTTCATTTCTAATAACTTGGAGCCAAATAGTTACATTTACTTACAAATATTTTAAGAAACGTTGTGTGCAAAATGTACGTTATACGTGAAATATGGGATATAATGGTTGTAACCACCTGTGATTTGGTTCAGCTCTAATAAGGACAATCGCATCATAAAGATATTCCTATAAACCTAAAAGTACTGGGACACCTGACTTTTCCAGCCATATGTGGCTTTTTTTTTTTTTTTTTATTTATTTTATTTTTTTTTTACTTTATTGACCTTGGTCTATTGTGCTGCAAATTAGGCTGATTAATAGGCAGGTGCATCAGCAAGCAGCTATGCATATACCAGCAGGTGGCAGTAGTCTGTATTCGCCATCCATACAGTAATCGAGTAATCCCCCGCTTTACCGCGGTTTGAATCTCTCGCCCCGGTTTATCGCGGAATTGCATTTGCCACATAACTAATTAGTTTGGCTGATTTTTACGGTCTCTCGAGGCGAGCACGATAGACCAAAAAACTTATAGGGAATTGTTTTTATGGAGTTCATATTGAAATCATGAAATGTATTAATAAAAATATAATTATTAATTATAAAAATGAAGCAATGTTAATACAGTACAGTACTGTATACATAAAATAGCATTTTTGGGGGGCTGTTTATCACGGTTTTTCGTTAAGCGCAGCCGGTTTTGGAACGTAACTACCGCAATAAACGGTGGATTACTGTATATAAAGCAAGCAGCGCTTACACCTGCCACGGATTAGACTTTCGGTCGTATCTGCTAAATTGCAAAGACAAGTAGAAAGAACGACAAGTGTGTGTTCTCTCTTTACTCTGCCGTTGTTCGCTTTCATCAGTTCCGTTTTTTCCCCTTCGTGTGCTCATTCGCTAAATATGAATAGCCAGTCAGAGTTCTCGTTTATCCATCCAAAATTTGACGTGAAATCGTAAAATCAGGCAACAAAAAAAAAATGGCTGACTCCATCCGACTAGAGCCAACAGTGCGGAACTCATTGAAAAAACTAAAGCCGACTGACGCTCATAAACCACCAGACTTTACCCGAATGCTGACCGTCAGCTTGGTGTTTCCTGGGTTTTAAGTTCTTGTCCTTTGTTTTTATTCACGCCTTATATATTTGGGCAAATATGATGCAACATTTTCTGTATCACTTCGTACACTTCTTATAACTGTTAGAAAATTGGCCAGAAAAAAAAAAAACATATCGTTCAACCTCTAGAATAAATGTGAAATTAGATGTTCAAAAAAGCACTTTTATGATGGAAAAACTACCTCATAGAGGCAAAGATATAAAAAAAAAAAAAATACAAAATTCCATGCATTTTGCATTACAAACACGCAGTCTGTAAACGAGAGCTGCTCCTGTTGCAGCTGGTTCCATTGACAATTCTGTAAACGTTCACTTTAAATATAGTGATAGTCCCTCATCTCCTGCAGCACCTCCTTTAGTGCGTCTTCCATGGTCAGCTTGGGAGGCCTGTTACAGCGGATAAACTGGAGAGAGAGAAATATCCAGTTAGGAACGTACTCGCATGAAATGAGATTTAGGTCCGAGTTAACATGGAAGACACATTTCGAACCTGATTTGCACAATACAAGACTTTCCATGACTGGTGCTTCCAGAAAACATGAAGAAATTTTCACCGTAATCAGTGATCTAATAGTTTACGGAAACTGTTGCCTTCTGATAAGACGTCTACCTCCTTCGTGTCCTCCAGCGTGGTGTATCTGTAGTCGGCGGGCCCCAGGGACTCCAGCATGGCTCGGTGTAAATGTCTGCTGGACTGAATGAAGTTCTTGGTCAGTGTGAGGTGCTGCCTCAGCATGTCGTTCAGAGCAAACGCAGCGGGACTGTACGCCGTTAACGCTGCAGGAGGCGAGAGAGAGAGAGAGTGCAGATGTTCAGCCTGCAGCTGTGTTCTAAACAGTTTCCTGCTTGAAACCAGCCTGGTTTGTATGGAGCTCGAATGAAAGCAGAGTAACAGAACTTTATGTTTGAAGTGTCAAAGAATCAAAAATAAAATAGCATGAACTAAGGGTCTACTACCTTCCACGGCTTCAGCGCTGATCATGTGACTCGCCACAGGAGTTGGATCTATGTAGGACATTCCTATTGATGGGCCCAGCACTGCCTGATCTGCTCAGGAAACATTGACATAATGTATTTACAAATTTTATTTACAGGATTATGACTAGATTATTAGATTATTACACATTTCATAGATTTCACGTTGGGACACAATTTGGGACATATTCCCCTGGGAGAACCCGTCCTGTTTTGTTGATGCCAGCTTCTATGTTCATGGCGAAAGCCAGGTTTAGTTATAGAAATATAAAACTAATTAAAATAAAGTAATTAGAAAAGGTTTCTCAAATGGATATATGTATAACAGCAAAATGTGTTTAATGGACCATCTGGGACTTTTCCAGCCATAAGTGGAGGCACACAACAGTTGTATCGGGTGTCTTTGGATGTACTATGGAATTTTCCCTTCGCTTGAACTAGGAGACCCGTACGTGTTCTTGCATGACGATACCCCCGTGCACAAAGCCAGCTCCCTGAAGATATGTTTAACATGGGTTGAATATAAAGCTCTATAGAGCTCTCTCATGGGTTAAATAAAGAGCTCTGACCTCAACCCTATTGAATATGAAGAATTAGAACACCGACTGCACCCCAGGCCTCCTCAACCTGCTCTTCATGCTAAGCCAGGAATTCTTTCTGGAAATACAGTAGAATACCGTTAAATGGCCCAGTTTGTTGCATAGAAACATGCATTTTTATCAGAAATCTCAGAAAGGAAAAGATATAAAAGGTCCACACTTGATGAGGTCTACACTTGAGGTCCACACTTTTTCACAAACGCTGTACAATCGTTGTTTAGTAGTCTAAAAGCTTTTCAATTAAATTACGCAGTTTCTGAGTTCAACCCAAGAAAACCAATGCTAAAAACTGTCTAAAGCCAAACTTGAGTCTATAAGCTTCCATTACTTAGCATTGTTTCCATTATTAGCCTATTGGGACCTAAAAAGCTGATACTACAAATGGCTGATTGGGGACATCTAAAATAATAATATAATTCTGGATATTTCTATTTTTTGGGTGTTTTTTTATATTTTATTTTACAATCTGATCTACTAGTCACCAAATTCTGAGCCTGCATAAGTCAAGTGAAAACTCTTGACTAAGGGAAGTGGTAGTTCAGTGGTTAAGGCTCTGGGTTATCAGTGGTCTACAGCAGTGGTCCCAGAACATTTTTGCGCCACAGACCAGTTTAATGTCAGACAATATTTTCCACAGACTGGCCTTTAACGTGTGGCGGATAAATACAACAAAATAAAATGATACGAGCATAAAAACTGGAATTTTCTGAATATAATAATAAACGTGAATCCACTATGTTGTTTTTTGTTCATTTTTGCTCGCTTGGGGGTTTGAATTTAGCGGTATTGTATTATGTGTTAGCGGCCGGAGCAGCACCTTTAAGAGGGTAGTGGATGGAGGTAAGACATGTGACCGAGGGAAGCATCATGACATGCATCAAGAGTGAGTCATAGACAGATGTGGTGGAGAGAATCTAGTAATTTTCCAAAATAAAATGGAAATAATGCAAGTTATGTATTCTTTCTGCAAATCACCAATCAGGATTGAGCGTGTGCTCTGTTTTAAACTCGTGTTGATCGGCGCTTGGTGTATCTACTCATCACAACACACAGTTCAGCATCAGTTCAACAGCAAGCAGAACATTTAGAGAGGAATAAATGATGAAGAAACACCTGACTCATTCTCGCCTCAACACACGTGACCTAATTTAAAGAAGCTGAAAACTTTTTTGACTCATTAATAGATCAGTGTGCTGAGAGTCACATTCGAGTCTTTTTACATAAACTGAGTTGATTAAGTAAAGAGTCTTGTAGCAAAAATGTACATTAAGTAAAGGGAACTTTACACTACATTTAAAGGGAAATACTTTTGTACTTTTACTCAAGTTAAAGTTTAGAAGGACACTTTTCGTCAGTGGTGGATGAAGTATACAAATGTAGAGATACACAGAGTAAAATATTACTCCAGTAAACGTACAAAAGTATCCAGTATGATTTTTGTCATAAGACTCTTTGCTTAATCAACTCTCCTTGCTGACGTGACGTCACACCAGGTCTTGTCAATTCTCCCACTGGGAACCCTGAAGGCTGACGTGACATGACGTCACCCAACCCCCGCCTGTGTATGAGTGAGGGAACTTTTATGGACGGTGGGTGGACACTCCTGACCAGGTTCATTGACCGTGACATGATAAAATAATTGATGCGACTTTTATTTGAGTACAGTAACCAACATTGCATTTACTTCGTTACTGTCCAGCACTGTTTTTTTTTTTTTTTATTGGAGTAATATTTCACCTCGTGTATCTCTACTTTAACTCAAATTGTGGGGTTTCTAGTCGGAAGGTTGGGGATTCAAACCCCAGTGTCGCCAAGCTGCCACTCTTGGGCCATTGAGCAAGGCCCTTAACCCTCTGTGCTCCATAATATCACTGGGATATGCGAAGAACGAATTTCATTGTGATGTAATGTGCAAGTAAAACCCCCCTCACCCCCATTTGTCTGATCTGCCATGTTCAATTTTTTTTTTTCCATTTAGTTCTATAATAATTTGCATAATGAATATAACGATAAAAAAATTGCAACTAGGGAGATCTAAAGACCTACCAGAAGACCACATATAAGCGAGTCCTTCTGCTTGCGTCTGCACTGTTGCATCCTTCTTGCGGACTCTCACACTGGGACTCTGTGAACCAGTGCGTGTATGTGTGGCGTCTCTGGTGTAAGATGGCGTGTCACACCCTCCTCTGTTGCTTAAACTTGACTCGGATCTACTGCGACAGATCTTTGCGTACTTGGGTATTCTTTTTGAGAGCGTGTCATCGTCATCATCGTCCGACTGGGATCGAGACTCAGAAGCTACGAAGGAGTGTTCATATCCACCGGATAGATGTTCGGAGACGTCGTGGATACTCTGAGACGCCTCAGTCTGGATCTCGCTTTCAAAATCACTCTCGTACTTAGATTTGTTCTCAGGCTTGTGGAAGAGCTCTCCAGCTGAGGACGCGACGAGACCCCGAGGACTGGCGTCAGACTGTACCTGAACGAACGCATCACGTTACAGTGTGTTAGCATCTATATAACTGATAAAATAACACTATTATATGATCTTGGATCTACCTTTTTTTTGGATAATCCAGCTAGATCAAGGGTATCAGGAGCCAAATCGTCCAGCGTCATCACATTTATCTTGAAATCTGCACAGGTGTGGGAAAAGAAACTATTAAAAACAGCTGATTGGGATTTTTCGCTACCCGTAATAGATTTCTGTCTCTGCCTTTCCTGTCTGCGTCTGCAGGAACTTGTACCAATCTGATGGATATTTTTTAATAACCTTGGTAGGTTATATACGCAACGATGAGCCTAAGTTCTATACCTTCTAAAGTTCTAAAGGTCAAAGGTGTTTTATCTTTAAACATGATTCATTTGGGTAGAACAAAAAGCTAACGTGAAATTCTGCGTGAAACCGGGCAAATCTGCCACAGAGACATTTGACATGACATGCTGGACATAGGGCGATGCTGCGACGAGTCGTTCGAGGTGTTCTGAGCGGCACGTGAACTTCGAGAGCGGAAGAGAAGAGTTCGGGATGAAACTTTCGACACGCTCAACTCGCATGATCTCACTTCCGCACCCTCATTACTCGCCAGATTTTACTCCTGTGGACTTCGCACTCTTCCCGAAGATGAAAATTAAGTTCAGAGGTTGCCGTGTTGACACCATTACGGAGATCCAGGATCCGGGACACATTCTAGAAGTGTCAGGAACGCTGGGAATGCTATATTGCTGTGATACTGACTATTTTGCAGGTGTGGAAACGTAGTTAAATGAAATGACTTTCTTTTTAAATATAGCCAGTTTTAAAACTTGTATACACTTTGTACACAGTGGCTGTGAAATGTGTGGAAACACCTCGTCTTTTATGGATTTTTCCAAGACACATGTATGTTCCTTTTGTTTCTATGCAACAAACTAATGTAACAGTATGAAGATTGACTTTAAGCAAACAAACATATAAATGTCCAGATGTTCTACTGTATTTTCATTGTCAAAATTTTCCCTCAGCATGAAGAACAGCTTTACACGCTCTCGCCATCCGGACACTTTCTCCAAACGTTCATCTGAATCACTTTGCCGTGTTTCTTGTAAAACTCTCCAAAGATGTTCTTCACTAGTTAGAGATTACTTTCTTTTTTGTGAAGCAGTTCAAAGGATTTAGGTGCGGTGACTGGGCAGGTCGTTCCATGATAGATATCACGCCAGACGACTCTGGATTGCTCTTTAAATAACGCTTACAGAGCTCAGACGGACGATTCGGCTCATCGTCTTGTTGTATGGTGAAGTCGGTTTCAATGAGCCGGAGTCCAGACGGAACTGCATGGTGCGTGTTGAAGTATGGATTGGAAGCTATGTTGGTTCAGGATTCCTTTTAATCTCTGGAATGAGTCTCCAACCTTCCCTGCTCCAAAACAACCCCAAACCATTAGGCTTCCACTTCCAGGTTTGACTGTGGGGGTGAGGTAGTCTGATTATATCTTCTCTCCTGTTCTGCTCCATCATACAGAATTTCAGAAGTCAAAAAAATCCACTCATTAACTTCCCAATTCTTGTGTGTTTTACTTTTTTGCTTAGTTTAAAAACAAAAAGAACATGCATGTGTCTTAAAACAGTGCTTGATAACAGTTTTTATTGTCAAACTTCCTCCCTGATCCAGTAAGCTCTCTAGAACAGTATTGTTTCAGACTGACCTACAAATCGGTGAAAATGAAAGGGTTTCTTTTACATTTATTTTGCTGGTGTATTCTGGCAATGATGAAGAAATATTCAGTGTTAGTCACTTCAATGGTTATAATCCTAGGCGTTATAGCGTTATGACCATTGAAGTGACTAACACTGAATATTTCTTCATCATTGCCAGAATACACCAGCAAAATAAAGTGACCTGTCGAGCATCAACAGCATGAACTTCTTCAGCAGTTTGAGCTACAGGAGCTCGTCTGTTGGATCGGACCACACGGACCAGCCTTCGCTCCTCACGTGAGCCTCAGCCGCCCACGACCCTGTTGTCAGTTCACCACTGTTCCTTCTTTGGAGCACTTTTGATAGACACTGACCACTGCAGACCAGGAACATCCCACAAGAGCAGTTATGGAGATGCTCTGACCCAGTCGTCTAGACGTCAAAATTTGTCACTAAAATCCTTACGCTCGGCCATTTTTCCTGCTTCTAACATCAACTTTGAAGATAAAATGTTCATTCGTTACCTAACAAATATATTCTTCCAAATGCCACGATGAAGAGATCATCAGTGTTCTTCACTTCACCGCTCATGTTCTAACGCCATAATGTTTCGCATGATTGTTGTATATCGTTTCTTACCATCAGACAGCACGCTCGTCTCACTGTGTGTGTCGTCGTGATTAGAGGCGAGGGGGAAGAGCTCCTCGAGGGACCTGATCTCGCTGTGATTGGGGGCAGAGTGCAGGGACAAGATGAGGTCCGATCGATTGGACAAAGTCCTGCTGGGTGAGGAGATTTTAGGAGATGACGGTGGTGATGGAGAGAGGCTCTTATGACGCTGTGCTGCGAATGTTGACCAAATCGGCTGCTTTTCGACAACCTCTTTACTGCTTTTTCTGTATGCCTGTGTGAGAAAAGATTTACATAAAAACAAAGCAGATGAGGTGAAAAAAAAATACAGAATAGTAACATTATCCTTTACTGAGCAGATGTATTTTTGAATGTTAATTTTGATATTGAAAAATATATATACACGTCTATAAAGCCTCCCAACGTCTAGACGGGTTTGAGCTGCAACTAAGAATGAAGTTACTCAAATAAACCGTTTTTACAAATGTGACTAACTAAAACATTCCGACATGCATGTCGATCCTTGAGACGGATTGTTTCCACTTCTGTCGGCCAAGAAAAGGAATCTGAGGCTACATTGGTCTCAGAAATCACCAAAACTGGACAGTTGAAGTTTGGAAATAAATAATATAAACAAATCTTTGTGGACACCTGATCATAAGACCGTGTTCTTATTTAATCTGTATTGTTTGTATGGTCTTGTTTTTAAGATAATTATAGTCACAGTGGTGTGAAAAAGTGTTTGCCCCTTCCTGATTTCTTTTTTTTTTTTTTTTTGCATGTTTTTCACACTTTAATGTTTCAGATCATCAAACTAATGTAAATATTAGAAAAAGATAACACAAGTGAACACAACATGCAGTTTTTATATAAAGGTTTTTATAATTGAGGGGAAATCAAATCCAAAGCTACCTGGCCCTGTGTGAAAAACTGTGGCCACCTTTTTAAGGTCATGTCACAGCGTCTCAGCCATTCAGAGGTGGACTTGCTGGTGTGTTTTGGATCATTGTCCTGCTGCAGAACCCAAGTTCACTTCAGCTTGAGGTCATGAACAGATGGCTTTATATTTTCATTCAGGATTTTTTGGTAAACAGCAGATTTCATGGTTCCATTTATCACAGCAAGTCTTCCAGGTCCTGAAGCAGCAAAACAGCCCCAGACCATCACACTACCCCCACAATATTTTACTGTTGGTATGATGTTCTTTTTCTGAAATGCGGTGTTACTTTTACGCCGCACATAATGGGACACAAACCTTTCAAAAAGTTCAACTTGTGTCTAGTCAGTCCACAGAGTATTTTCCCAAAAGTCTTGTGGATCATCAAGATGTTTTTTTAGCAAAACTGAGACGAGCCTTTATGAGTAATGGCTCTCACTGTGGTTCGCTGGAGTCCCAAAGCTTTAGAAATGGCTTTAGAACCTTTTTCAGACTGATGGATCTCTGTTACTTTCTTTCTCATTAGTTTCTGAATTTCTTTGGATCTCGGCATGATGTCTAGCTTTTGAGGATCTTTTGGTCTACTTCACTTTGTCAGGCAGGTCCTATTTAAGAGATTTCTTGATTGTGAACAGGTGTGGCAGTAATCAGGCCTGGGTGTGTCGAGAGAAATTTAACTCAGCTGTACTAAACCACAGTTTTAACAGGGGGGCAAACACTTTTTTCACACAGGGCCATGTAGTTTTCGAATTTGTTTTCCCTCAATAATAAAAAAAACATTTAAAAACTGCATGTTGTGTTCTTTTACTAATATTTGAGTTAGTTTGATGATCTGAAACATTAAAGTGTGAAAAACATGCAAAAAAATAAGAAATCAGGAAGGGGGCAAACACTTTTTCACACCACTGTATAGTGTAGTTATCTATTCTAAATCTGATTACTTGTTCGAACTTGATGAATGATGATGATGATGATGAAATCGCAGATGTCGTAGAATAGCACCTGTTCCACGCCTCCCGATGACTTATGAAGGTTGGTGCTCCCTGTGACTGCGCGTGCAGCCTTGTGCTGCCATCTGTTGGCATGTTACAAAACCAGTCTCCAAACCTTTTGATACCACCTCGTATGTAATATAATATATTTATTTGTTGCCTGCCTTCCATTCCTTCTCCTGTTAACCTTTTTACATACATCGGCTGGACATCCGTTTCTGACCTCACTAATGCTCTTGTGGTGAATCAGCAAAACCCATGATCCAAAATCTAGTGGATCACCAAGAAAATTGGCAAAAAAAACCAGCAAATAGTGACAAAATCTGCAATAGTATTTTCCATGTTCGCAAACCTTTGGTCCACAAACTATAACTTTACCTTATCAGCCAGCTGAGGGTTTGTCTCCGTCTGTCTCATGCCTTTGAGCTCATCTGGCGATTTGAAGGATTCTCCCAGGAGTCTGCGCATATCTTCTTCATCGCTGTCCATGCTCACGTTTTTTTGCATACGAGACACAGAGCGTGTCATGGAAATGTCTATCTGCGGCCTCTCCGACTCCTTTTGGCGGTTTGGAGCAGATGCTTTCTTTTTAAGGAAACGACTGTCGTCTCCTGCACTAAGTTCGCTACTGGACTGGACAGAAAGACCAGACTGAAGATTTGCACCTGTGTCTACTCCAAGCTTGTGGTTCGTACGTTTTCTGATGCGGTCTTCGATCAGAGCGAGTCTGCCTAGGGCCACGCTCTGTGAGCCATGCTGAGGGATAAGCATGTCCTCGCTTGTGTAAGCAGGAGAAGACTGACGGTTGGCAGACTTTTTTAGAAATCTACTTCCACCACCCATGACATGGTGTTCTACTGGCTCTACATGAGCGAGATGAGATTGATCATCTTGCTTCTCACTTTCAGCAGCTGAGGAGAGATCGCTTAGGCTGTGTATAGACATCTGTCTGGATTGCAGGACTTTTCCAGCACTGGTCTGAGGGCACAAAAAAGGTTTTATCATTGAGCCAAGCAGAGCATTAAACAGTTTATTTCAAATCAGTTTCATTTATAAAGCTCTTTTATTTTATTTGTATCATCCCTTTGTCACAAATCAGAGCGAAGCTGGAGGCCACATGAGGAAGAAACCAGTAGAGAGAGAGAGAGAGAGAGAGAGAGAGAGAGAGAGAGAGAGAGAGAGAGAGAGAGAGAAAGAGAGAGAGAGAGAGAGAGAGAGAGAGAGAGAAAGAAAGAAAGAGAAAGAAAGAAAGAAAGAAAGAAAGAAAGAAAGAAAGAAAGAAAGAAAGAAAGAAAGAAAGAAAGAATAAATGGAAGGCAGAATTAAGTAATGAATGACAGAAAGAAGATAGAAAATAAAAATAAGAAAGAAAGAA